>NC_081408.1:79539320-79850457 GCF_030272615.1 Cryptomeria japonica | reverse complement strand
AGTAACTATGCTGAGAAACCTTAGAGAAGGAGTTAGTAGTTATCTTTTGCATGTGCATTTTAGCTAAATCTTATCCTTTTACTATATATATATAGTCACTCTTTTTGGTGAATGTTAGTTTATTCCTTTAGGGTTTCTTGGCGGGGAATTACACGTTATTTTTGAGATTTCGTTATATTTGAAAAACATATGTCAATTTTAAATAGTATTTTCATTTTAATTTAAAAATATTGTAAATAAAGCAATTTTTCTATATAGATATATAAATTTTAATTGTTTTTATTTCTCTAGATATAGGTAGCAAATTCAATTAACTTTTTATAAGGATCTAGATTTGCACTATTAAAATAATAAAATAAAAATTCAATTAAAGCACATCTCTAAGTTAGCATATAAGAGATAATCTTTTCTATTTTGTGGGGATTTAATTTTGGACAACTATAACAAAAATTTGAATTAAATATTAAACTATTTCATTACAAGTAAACATCATCACACTTTATAACAAGTGTCATGTAGTGAGAGTACTTGCCTTCATAGAATTGCAAATTTTTGTTGTTGTTGTAATTCTTAATTATTATAATTTTAAATTATTATCATTTTAAAATTATATTTTTTAATTTTATTTATTAATATTAATTATAACTTGCACTTCAATAAAATAATATTATTAATTATAATAAAATACAAAAGATACATTGTGTCAAGTTCTTGTCAATGGTGTGATGTTTGGTGTGATGTTTTGGTCGAGGTTTAAGATTAGAATGCATTTTTATGTTTTGTTTTTGAAAGAATAACTTAGACTGAAATAGTTTGGGACTAGGACATGTGGACACATTTGAATTGTTTCTTTTAAGATAGAAGTTGTAAAAACATATAAATAATATCTACATGCCATCTATTGTTTTCCAATTAATCAAATTTATATATATCAATGATGAAAATCTATAGACATGTAACCAACCATAGTAGTGCAACAGTTAAGTAGTATTTGGTTTAAGCATAAATGGTATTGAGTTAGTTAGATTTACATCAATACACTATGGACATCTATGGATTCAAAGGGAAGAATAGTAGCATGACATTTAACAACAATTACATGTTATATTCATAGTCCCAATTGTTTTTCAAATAATTCAGATTTATATTATTGATTGTCCATGAATATCTATAAACTCTCATTCAACACAGTGTTTTTGCATTGTTCATATTCATATTAGTCATCTGAAACATATATTGGCATTATTAGCATTTGAAACATAGTAGTTAATTGAGTTGGTCAGTGAGCTTAAAATAGTCATCTGTATACGTATTTTTAGATTAATAGAAAAAAAAGTATTGATTGTTTTTCTGAACATTACAATTTAACAATATAATCTTCTAAATGGTAGTTTGAGAAGACCATGAGAAGAAAATATACAAATGAGGTTTAGAATTGGTCCCATAATTTTTTTTTGAATACAGTGAACTTGGTTTAACATATAAAGTAGAGAGTTAGGCAATTGACAGATATCCATCATTCTCCTTATCAATGTGATTTGTTGCTTGCAAATTTTGTAACAGATATGAAAAATATGAGAAGCGATGCTGCATGTTCTTAAGTAATTGCTTCATTTTACTTTTTAACTTTGATTTCACATTTTGAGTCTAATTTTCTAATTCAAAGGTTTAGTAATACTTGACTGAAGATTTTAGAACATTCATTCATAGACATAAGACAATCTATCAAGCCATTTGCATGAATTGCATTTTAATAAATATCATAATAACAATTTTTTACAAATTTCATATAGAAAAACATATAACATTGTATTTTTTTATTTTTTTTACAATAAACAATAGATACATCGTATACAACTGCAATACTAATTAATTTCTTGTATTTGATGCTAAAACTCATTTTCTCTATTTTTTCAAGAAACTCTTAAATAGATGATAGACTTTAGAAACATAAAGAATTCATATAACTTGGTTATGGATGTGCACAATCTAGTTATTTCAATCTTAGTGCTACTAAATTGCAATCTCAAACTAAAAATTAGGAATGTGTTAGGGTATTTTTATGGATAATTTTAGTTGATGGTTGCTAGAAAATTAGGCCTAAGGTTTACTCAATTGAGTGTATGACAAATTGAATTTTCAATCATCTTAAAGAAAAATTCATTATGTTGAGTTATCACATGGGGAAATACTTTACAACATTTAGCTTCTGATTGGCTTCTTTCCTATTTTGCGGCTCAAAAAAACATACTGCATTTCAGAAATTTGTTACTGTCTAGATAAAAAAGGGCTTTAATTTGTCAGATTTAATTTTTTTTGTCATATTAAAAGTTAGGAATAGTTAGCACTTATTATGTGCTTTTTTAATGACTAATAATGTATATGTGTGATTGAATAGGAAAAAATAATATAATAGGTTAACCATATTTAATTGAAGTTTCAGTCATGAAATTTTTGAAAAGAATTAACTTAAAAATTACACAATTTTATTCAAGAGGTCTTGCCAAAATGCCTACCATTTGATGGATTGGTTGAAGGGACTGGAATATTGAGAGGGGGGAGGGTGAATCAGTATTCCCACAGATTCTAAAACTTTCTCCAAATCTTAAACCTTCATTGATATATCAAACTCATCAATTAAGCATATCAAACATAAGATAGTAATGCAAAATAAACATAAAACATAGCCACAAAAGGAACACTAGATTTTATACATGGAAAACCCAAATGGGAAAAACCACAAAGAGTGTTAACTCTCAAGAGAATATAACTAGTTATATGGTGTTTACAAAAGGGGTGTCTCACTGCCAAAATTACAAAAACGGCTAATTGCCAGACTGCTCACTACAAGATAACAAAAACGACTTACTGTCAGGATGCTCACTACAACAGGGATGTGTTTATTAATAAAATTCACCATAGCTAACTATAATAATAGGAAATCATGGATCTTATTCTAGCTAATGAATTCTAAATAAATCAATGAAAGTATACATGCATGATAACAAGGTTATAAAATAAATAAAGTAAAACCCCCTTTTGCAACATATGCACATCGCTTCCATTGTCCTTCTCTCCTTTGAGTAATGCTGGTTCTCAGATATTGCACTGCTAACCTGCAAAATGACACAAATTTTCGAAGTTCATGATTATTAAAAATGGAGAATTGATGATGAATTTATAGATTTTTGGAGAAGATTGATTGAGAGATGGAACTCAAGTGAGCTCACATGCTGATTGATTGTTGAACTACTGATTGAGAGATGGAACTCATTTGATTGAATTCATGACTGAATAGATTGAATAGATGACTGATTAGATTGAATAGTTATAATTTTAGCATGTACTGTAGGATTTTTATTTGAAATTCAATTCCATTTGCATGTAACTTGAACTTTGATTTGAAAATTTAATTTGATTTTGCATGATATTGAATTTAGATTTAGGAATTCAATTTGATTTTACATGATATTGAATTTAAATTTTTGAATCATGAAATTGAAATACACATGTAGATGAAATTAGATGAAATTTGAATATAAGGAAATTCAAATTTGAATTCGAATTAGAAGAATAAATGAAATTAGATGAAATTAGAATTTGAAGGAAATTCATATTTGAATTTGAATTAGAAGAATAAATGAAATTAGACAAAATTAGAATTTGGGGATTTGGAATTTGAATTTGAAGAATGAATTGGTGAATTAAATATTTAAAGAAATTATTTAACTAAAAGAAATTGAATTGAATTAAATAATTAGATAATTTAATTAAAGGTAATAAATCAAAATTAATTAAATAGTTATATTTAATTAATATTAGAAAAGGGTTAAATGATTAATTGATGAAGAAAGAAATAGAAATTAAATAATTGGTAAGATGAAAGGTGATGATTAAATTAATTCAGAAGAATAGTAACTAGCTTAATTAAAGAATTAAATAATTATTTAACTAATAGGACTAATAATTAGTGTATTAATCATGAGACATTTTTAGGTGTCTACATTTGCCCCTCTTTGAGATAATGTCGAAACAACATTGTTTCAAAGAAAATTAAAAAAATTCCTACCCCAGTGTGCCTTGACGATAGAAGGGTGTAATGCCCCCTCAAGAGATTGTTTGTGCATTAAAGGCAATAATGATCTCTCGAAAGATGAAGAATGTTAGATGAAAGATGGAAGAACTCTTAGTTGATGACATTAATGAGTTTGATTGGATAGTGTAAAGCGGAAAAATCGAACCCTAGTTGCTCTCCCCTCTTCCAACTCCAAGGAGAGAGAAGGGAGGTCACTAGGGTTGATGGTTTTCACTTAGAGGAGACTTTACATTCAAAAGAGGGGTTGAAACCCACAAGATCCAATTCCACACAATGCAAGATTGGATTCTAAATGAGTTTCAAGGGTTAAGACAGCAAGGCTACCCTCTTTTGTAAAGATTGTAGATAGAATGATTAAGCTAGGAATGCATAGAAAGTGAGAAAGATTCGCTTATAAATTGAGATAGGGATATAGGATGAAGCTGCGGACCTCGAATTAGTAGTAAAATGTCGAGACGGCGCTATCCTGCAAATTTGAGCGAAAGTTGACGGGACGATGGCGCCCGACGTGCACACGGTCCTCCGAAAAATCCGCGAAACGAAGGGGGATCTGTTCGTCTCTGCACAAGCATTCCAGATCTTCAATTACAGCCGCGTACCTGCAACCTACACACAAAAAAGTGAAGACGATTGGGGGGTTAGGGATTAGGGGTTTGCCCTTAGGTCAAACCCCGGTTTTGGAATTAACCAAGAAATGAGAAATGTTGTAAATGTAATGTAAAACAAGTACTAATACCTTGTTGTAAGGATGTTTGTATCCTTATATGTGAAGGTATAGATGTTGTTGTATGTTGTATGTTGTATGTTGTATGTTGTAGTATGTGATCTCCTCTTCAATGGTTGAATCCTTGTCTTGAATGCAACACTTAGCCTTGAATGGAGACTTAGAATGATCAATTGCTTGAAGGAATGCTTGAATGCTTGAATGCTTGAATGTTTGAATATCATTTCCGCCTTTTTTTTCCATCTTTTCAAAATGAGAGAGGAAAAGTAGTTTATATACTTGCCAATTGGGGTTGATAGACTGATTTTCCCGACCTTAGGCCGACCAAGAAATGTTATTTTCCATTTTGCAAACAAAAAGACCCGAAGTCCCATAGGAGACCGGGCCCAAATAGGGCCAGGGACCAGGGCGTTGGGCGCTCTGGTCCCACCTCTCGGGACAGCAGGGTGCAAGGAGGGATCAGGCAGGGTGCTGGAAAAATGCAGTTTTTGATGTCGTGAGCAAGTTTCGGGGTTTCCATTTAGGTTCAGTGTTGCGTTGCCATCGTGAAGACCCAAATGTGGTCGAAATTGCAAGTGTCAAAATTTTAGGACGCTACATTTATCCCCCACTTTATCGGGAGTATAAGCGTACGCTCATACTTCCGGTAAAGTACAAGGAAACAACATTGAAAAACTTTCACCACGTCAAGGAGGCAAGACACACCAAGCCCCCAGTGGACTAAGGATCTTACAACTTCGATTGACAAAGTAAAAGGGAAGATCACGAGGGAGAACCATGACTGTCAGTAGTAAGGTTTCCTCACTATGAGTCATGCAAGAGAAATACCGAAAATTTTCAAGGCAAAGCTAAGTTCGCCAAGAAATTTTCAAGTATCCTGAAGGGATAGATGGGATGTATGCCCCCCTATGTTAAAGCGATCGCACACACCTCAACGGGGGTGATTGATTTAACGTAGTGATACATATAAGAAATGAGGAGGAAAGGAGCACGCTATCGCAAAGATTTAGCCCCCAAGTGTGAGATAAACCCAAGGATAATAGACACAAAACACAAAGCACAAGGTGACTTTGCTTTCCTCGGGGTCAGTATGCTGTATGATAAGTCATGTATATCATATGTATGTATGCATAATTGTTCTTCATTCCCCAATCAAGGAAGGTCACCTAGAAGAAGGGAACACATGTATCTTTTGAGTCAACATGAGAGAGACCAAAAGAGATCTCAATGCTTTGCATCGTCCTCAAGTAGACAACACTAAGGACAACAAATAGAAGAATGAGAATAACACATAGAAGAAGTAACAAAAGAGAGGAGGAGAGGATCTGCTATGCTAATGAAACTAGTCTAGCACGTCATCTACCCCCCGATCTTGCTGATCAATGTTTCGGGAAGGCAGGGAACACGCTAGAGAAGGAACATCCAACACAGCAGATGGAGCTATCACAAGATCCAAACAAGGGCTATGTTCATGTTCCAAGCCACGTTGTTCTTGTCTAGGAGCTAGGATAAGTGCTTTAGAAAATTTGTTAGATAGATGGTTATCAATATCAACAAGTTCATATTCACTATCAGAAGCAAGAGGAGTAACATTTTCATCATGAATAACATTTTCATCTATATCATCATCAAGATTTATAAAAATAGGATCTTTAACTCGCACAGGATCAAGATCATCATGTATCTTATGTTTAGGAGATTTTGGAGAAAATGGAATAATGCTTGTTGAAGGTGTTTTTGGAGATTGCAAAGTTTGAGAAGCAGCTGCCTGAGCTCTAAGACGATGCTTTCGTCGGCGTTCACGTGCAGAATGATTTCGTCTAGTCTTAGTAGGAAGTGGAGAAGATTGAGGAGGAGGAATGTTCTCATCCTTATCACTTGGGTGTTTAGGTTGTGGTCTCTTAGGCTGGATAATAGGAGAAGAGGAAGGTCTCTTCTCTCTATAAAAGGACGGAGGAGGAACTGCTCCATATAAAGGAGGAATTTTTGGTTTAGGAAGAAGACCAAGTCCATCATGACGAGGAGGTATAGGTTTGCTTTTAGAAAGTTTATTAGGCATAGAGATAGTCACATCCATAGGGATGGGTTGGGAATCTTCTTGAGGAAAGACATTAGTTTTATCTTTCAAAGGAAGAACTTCCTTCTCAAGAATGATAGGAATGTCGAGTTTGGGTGTTCTAGGTTCACTTAGAGATAGGTTCATATCTGTTTTGCACTTTTGATAAGATTTGAAAATATGATCACTTCACGGAGGAAGAGATTGGAATTGTTTAGGCCAAAAATAATCAATAGGAACGCTAGAAGTTCTTTTAGCTGGTTTAAAGAGACTATGATTGACAGTAACAACTTCACCATTATGGGGAAATTTCAAACACTTGTGGATAGGAGAAGCAATAGCTTTCATGGAAGATAGCCAAGGATAGCCAAGCTTCACACGAAATTGTTCAGATGAAGGAATAATAGCAAAGTTCACATCAAGGGATTTGTTATGGACCTCAATAGGTAATGTAATAGAACCAATTGCAGGAGAAGAAAATGCATCAAATAATTTCACAACCACATCTGTTTTGTCATAGATCACTTGATTCAATTGCAAAGTAAAAAGAAATTCTTCAGTAATAACATTAACCATGCACGAAGGATCAACAAGCACTCCACGACAAGGTGTATTCTTGACTTTTGCAACTATGTATAAAGGACCATCAGGTGCCCTGATAGTTTCACTAGAATCAAATGTGATGGAAGGTTCTTTAGGGTTTTCTTGCTGCTCTACAAAGTTAATCACATTCGGAGTCATAGACACAAGATCATCAGGTGAGAAAGAGGAATCATTAGCCTCAATCACATTAGAGGTATGAGAAGGTAATGGATCAGTAAAAATCTGAAGATTTTGGTTAGGAGGAGCTACAGATGTATTGCCTTTATCATTCACTCCAGAAACAGAGATAGTATTATTATCAATCAAATCTTGAATTTTACCCTTTAAAGCAAAACATTTTTCAGTATCATGCCCAAGTTGACGATGAAATTGACAAAAAGATTTGTTATCAAAATAAGGTGAATTAATCTTTGCAGGATCGATTTGCCTTATAGGAGGAAGAGTAAGCACATTTTGTTCCAATAGCTTATTCATAATACTATGCAATGATTCATTCAAAGGAGTATACTTTCTTTCTTTCTTGAAAAACTTAGAAATAGGAGGCACACCTGATGCTGCATTCACATTGTTGTTGATGATGTTTTCATTGAATTTGATGGAATCTCTATTCGGTTTAAACTTTCCAAATGGTTGTTGACTGCTATCACCCTTATCACTTGGAGCCATTGGATGTGATTGTTCCATTTGACTCACAGTCAGTTGATAATTGTGAAGAGTTGCACACAACTGTTGGAAAGAAGTAAACTCAGAAAACAGAAGTTTGTCTCGAATATCTTTTTGTAAATTAGAAATAAAGATTCTTTGAATATCATTGTCAGGCACTGGAAAAGAAATTTGAGCATACAAATGCTTATATCTACCAATGAAATCAGCCACTTTTTCTTTAACACCTTGTTTATAATGCATTAAATCAATCAAAGTAACTTTAGGACTTATATTGTTTTGAAATTGTTGAATGAAAGCATTTGCAAGTTGTTCGAAAGAAGTAATAGAATAAGAAGGCAACGAGCAATACCATTGTAAGGCTTTATCTCTTAATGTTCTAGTAAACAGTTTTGCAAGCAACCTTTGGTCATAAGCAAAATCAGTACATATTGTTTGAAAAGTCTTAACATGTGTTAGAGGATCACCTTTACCATTATAAAGCTCCAAATGCGGGATTTCAACATTTTTAGGAGGGATAGCTCGAACAATGTCAAGAGAAAGTGGGCTCGCAACATCAAATGTAGGCACACTAAACTTAGATTGATTCAAAGAGGCAATTTGTTGCTGCAAGGAAGAGACAGTTTGTGCAAGATTGTTAATGGTCACTTCAGTCGAAGAATTCATATTAGATGTGTTAGATTGAGATGGAGGTGTTATGTTATTGAAAGAAGGTAAAGAGTAAGGTGGTGGGACATTATGATAATTAGTCATAGGAGAGGATTGGAAAGGAGGAACACTACAAGGAGGAATGGAATGGTTGAATGAATTGCCCCCTTGCGTCATGTTCATTTGTGAAGATGTAATAGGGACATTCATTGAAGGAATGAATGAAGGCAGCGGGTTAATTGAAGAAGAAGGATTGCCCCCATGACTGGCAATCATAGGCAGAATGTCTTGTATAGAAGTAGTCATTATGTTTGATGTAAAGGTAGGTATGCTAGCAATAGAAGTTGTCAAAGGAATAGAATGATTGACTTGAGTGGGAGGTTGTGTATAACCTAAATTTTCAGCACAACTCTTCATAGGCATCACATTCGAATCCACAATGTGTGCAATACCACGCAAAATATCAATTCCATTCTTATCACTTTGAAGCATACGTTTTAGACCCTCAATTAAAGGAAGAGCTTGACTATCGGGGTATTCTTGAGACATCCATTGTCGAAAATCATCAAATTGATTATCCAATTTCGAAAGTTGTTCTTCAGAAACCTCATGGAGAGCTTCTTCATCATTAAGAGGATTAGAGGAATTACCCATGTCCTCATTAAAAAGGCCATTCAAATTAGGTTCCATCTCCTCGGTAGTTAAACCTCAGAAAGACTTAATTCTACGGCTTCGTCTAACGGGAATAGTGTAAGTAGGGCTTATTGTTGTAAAACTCATGCACTAGAGAGAGAGAGAAGATTTTGAATTTTAGAGGTAGCAAATTTCAGTAAAATCAGCCAATCTTCTAGATTTAAGCTATTAAATGCAATCACGACAATCTCCCGAAATTTCAGAAAAAATGTCAGGGACCGTGGCGCTCGGAGTGCACACGGTCCTCGCAAATTTTTTCAAAATTTTCAGGGATGAAAGTTATGATGATTTTACAGCTAACCTGAAAAAATTGAGTGATTTTACGATCTGTAGATAGGCCAAATTAAAGTTGCAATCTCAAAATTGAACCCTACCAAGATTGTCGAAAAATGCAAAATTTGAATTTTGAAAAAGAGAAGGAAACTGAAATTTTGAATTTTATGATTTTAGAGGGAATACCAAAAGCAATGCAAGTTTCGAATTTTAAAAGTTGACTCAATTTTTCGCAAAATTCAATTTTGAAAGCGGAAATCAAAGTTGTTGTAATTAGGCACTTAATTTCAAAAGTCACAAATTGCAAGAATTTGAATAAAGCACTAAAATTTCGAATGAATGCCAACACACTTTTCAGATTTAGGACAGTAAGAAACACAATTTTGACATGAATTTTAGTTTCAACAATTTTTGAATAATTAGAAGCCTTAATCCAAGCAACCACAAGACCAACTTTGACTTTAATTTTGAAAGTGTTATAATTGATAAAATCAGCCAAAATTCTGGATTTTAGCAGGAAAATACAGTAAGATCTAGCTCTCGAAATTTCAAAAAAAATGTCGGGGACGATGGCGCTCGGAGTGTACATGGTCCTCGCAACTTTTTTCCAAATTTTCAGGGATGAAAGATATTATGATTTTGTTGCGGAATCCAAAGTTACAGCTGATTTGGAAATGTTTTGATCAGTGAAATTGTCAGACAAAGGTTGAATCAAGAGGGTTTTAAAAATTAGGGTTTTGACACTTAACCACTTAATTTTCAGAATTAAAGCACAAATATGAATTGATAATTTGCAATAGAAGGGTAGATCTGAAACAAGCATTAACATTTAGACATTTCGCAAGTTCAATTACTAAAAAGAAAATTTAGGGTTTTCATGCAATCAACCTCTAAAATTTGCAAAAGATCAAACATGGAAATGTAATTAAGGAAGCAAATTTTCAGATCTAACCATGAATAATCAGAAAGGATGTTCGCGTCGGGTTCACCAAAATGTAAAGCGGAAAAATTGAACCCTACTTGCTCTCCCCTCTTCCAACTCCAAGGAGAGAGAAGGGAGGTCACTAGGGTTGATTGTTTTCACTTAGAGGAGACTTTACATTCAAAAGAGGGGTTGAAACCCACAAGATCCAATCCCACACAATGCAAGATTGGATTCTAAATGAGTTTCAAGGGTTAAGACAGCAAGGCTACCCTCTTTTGTAAAGATTGTGGATAGAATGATTAAGCTAGGAATGCATAGAAAGTGAGAAAGATTCGCTTATAAACTGAGATAGGGATATAGGATGAAGCTGCGAACCTGGAATTAGCAGTAAAATGTCGAGACGATGCTATCCTGCAAATTTGAGCGAAAGTTGACGGGATGATGGCACCCGGCATGCACACGGTCCTCCGAAAAATCCACGAAACGAAGGGGGATCTGTTCGTCTCTGCACAAGCATTCCAGATCTTCAATTACAGCCGCGTACCTGCAACCTACACACAGAAAAGTGAAGACGATTGGGGGGTTAGGGATTAGGGGTTTGCCCTTAGGTCAAACCCCAGTTTTGGAATTAACCAAGAAATGAGAAATGCTGTAAATGTAATGTAAAACAAGTACTAATACCTTGTTGTAAGGATGTTTGTATCCTTATATGCGAAGGTATAGATGTTGTTGTATGTTGTATGTTGTATGTTGTATGTTGTATGTTGTATGTTGTAGTATGTGATCTCCTCTTCAATGGTTGAATCCTTGTCTTGAATGCAACACTTAGCCTTGAATGGAGACTTAGAATGATCAATTGCTTGAAGGAATGCTTGAATGCTTGAATGTTTGAATATCGTTTCCGCCTTTTTTTTCCATCTTTTCAAAATGAGAGAGGAAAAGTAGTTTATATACTTGCCAATTAGGGTTGATAGACTGATTTTCCTGACCTTAGGCCGACCAGGAAATGTTATTTTCCATTTTGCAAACAAAAAGACCCGAAGTCCCATAGGAGACCGGGCCCAAATAGGGCCAGGGACCAGGGCGCTAGGCGCTCTGGTCCCACCTCCCGGGACAGCAGGGTGCAAGGAGGGATCAGGCAGGGTGCTGGAAAAATGCAGTTTTTGATGTCATGAGCAAGTTTCGGGGTTTCCATTCAGGTTCAGTGTTGCGTCGCCATCGTGAAGACCCAAATGCGGTCGAAATTGCAAGTGTCACAATTTTAGGACGCTACAGATAGAAGAGATGGTTAGAATGATTTGTGGATTGATTGAATTGATTGGATTGATTGGATAAAGATCAAGTCTAGTTCAGGAATGACACATCCTATAGAAGACAAAGAAGATCAAACCGTCTAGTTTCATGGACACATCCTATATAAGACAAATGATTGAAATATGATGAAATGAAGAATGATTAGTAAGAAGTGAAGAATGTTAGGAAATATAATTGATTGATTGATAGAATAGGTGTTGTGAGGAAATGATTTGAGATGGAATTAAGAGAGATTAAGAGAGATTAAGAGATGAAAAAAAGATTGGGAAAGATATAACCACGACTTCTTGTGCTTTTATTTTTTAGTGCAACATTTTGATCATTGAGTCTTATTATGTTTCAATAGAGCTTTGTACATCAGGGTATAAGGAACCATGTAAAGATATCTCATTGTAGAAACAAACACATAGCAGACAAGGAGTGAACCCTCCATTCTAGGTGTAGTGCCAAGGGTTGAGGTATGTGCAATAATCACAAGCATAACTATCCTTGACATTTTGAATAGGATATTTGCCGAATGAAAGTACCACACAGACACCCAAAACACTATTTTCCCTAGAACTTCATTGGTCCACACCACACACAACATTTAAAGAAAAGGATCATGCCCATCTCGACTTCTCTAGTCACTTGTGGATATCCTTGAGTAGCATAGAAATATGATTTTTTGCCAAATGATAAAAGATAAAGACTAACTAGAACAAAATCCAGCAACCATACTGTAAAGCGAAAAATCGAACCCTAGGTATTCTCCCCCACTCCAAGGAGAAAGGGGGTCACTAGGGTTGTCGATTTTCACTTAGGAGGGACTTTACATTCAAAAGAGGGGTTGAAACCCACAAGATCCAATCCCACAAAATGCAGGATTGGATTCTAAATGAGTTTCAAGGGTTGAGACATCAAGGATACCCTCTTTTGTAAAGAATGTAGATAGAAGATTGAACTAGGAATGTATGTAGAAGCAAGAAAGATTCACTTATAAACAGAGGTAGGGATACGGGATAAAGCTGCAGACCTGGAATTAGCAGTAAAATGTCGAGATGATGCTGTTCTAGAAATTTGAGTGAAAGTTGACGGGACGATGGCGCCCGACGTGCACACGGTCCTCCGAAAAATCCGCGAAACGAAGGGGGATTTGTTCGTCTCTACACAAGGATTCCAGATCTTCAATTACAGCCGCGTACCTACAACCTACACACAGATAAGAGAGGACGATTGGGGGGTTAGGGATTAGGGGTTTGCCTTTAGGTCAAACCCCGGTTTTGGAATTAACCAAGAAATGAGAATGCTGTAAATGTAAATGTTTGTAATGTAAACAAGTACTGATACCTTGTTGTAAGAATGTTTGTATTCTTACATGCGAAGGTGTAAATGTTGTTGTATGTTGTATGTTGTATGTGGTATGTGATCTCATCTTCAATGGTTGAATCCTTGTCTTGAATGCAACACTTAGCCTTGAATGGAGACTTAGAATGATCAATTGCTTGAAGGAATGCTTGAATGCTTGAATGTTTGAATGTTTGCCTAGCGCTTTCGCCTCTTGTACACATATGTCCTTCCTCTCCAAAATGGGAGAGGAAATGTAGTTTATATACTTGCCAATTAGGGTTGATAGACTAATTTTTTCGACCTTGGGCCGACCAGGAAACAATATTTTCCGAATTGCAAACTTAAAGACCCGAAGCCCCAAAAGAGACCGGGCCCAAAATAGGGCCAGGGACTAGGGCGCTGGGCGCCATGGTCCTGGGGGACTAGGGCATTGGGAACCATGGTCCCACCTCCAGGGACAACACGGTGCAAGGAGGATCAGGCTAGGGTGCTGAAAAATGCAGTTTTTGATGTCATAAACAGGTTTCGGGGTCTCCATTCAGGTTCAGTGTTGTGCCGCCATCGTGAAGACCCAAATGCAGTCGAAATTGCAAGTGTCGCAATTTTAGGACGCTACACATACTGATCTATACCTTTGCTTTGATTGTTTGATGTGATGGTTGATAATGTCTGATCTCAGAAAATCAATACCTCGTTTAAGACCGATTTGTTTGATTTCGAGTGTAACCCTCTTAGTTTAAGACAAGATAATGATCACTTGATATGGTTGGTTGATACGATTGATAAGATAGCTTGATCAGTTTGATTACAGATGTTGATTAGATAATTGTATCCTTTGTTAACTTTGTCCAAAGCATTTTATAGATATCTACTAGGGTGTTTGATTCTTGTGAGACATTTTGTTGTATTTTTTGGTTTGTTTTTTATTTTTAGTTCTTTTTCCAAGAGATTTCTCTGATGTTTAAGTATTATTTAAGGATCATATTTGAATGTTTTTGATTGATTTTTTTTAATTTTTGAGAGATGAAACATGACCTATCATCAATTGATAAAGATAAGACTAACCAGGACAAAATCCAGTAGCCATACTGATCTAGATGTCTTTGTTTTGATTGCTTAATGATTGATAGGAATGTCTGGTATCAAAGAGCGAGCACCATGTGTAAGACGATTTGTTTGGTTTAGAGTGCATCCTTCCCTATATAAGGCATGTTGATGTTTGATAGAGTTTGATCGATCGATTGATTAACAAGACATGTGATAAGTTTGGTTGTAGAATTTAAGAGCTTGTCTGTTATTGATTTGATTTGATGGATGGTCTATTCTTTCTTTGTATCTGCCAAGGTATTCAATCTATGAGGGATAATTTATTGCTCTGATTTTCTTTTTCTTTTTTTTTTTTGATTTTTAAGGCTTTTTCTTCTAGACATTTTGTGATTTTTTTTTTTGATTTTTGGGGATGGTTGGATCATTGATTGGCATAAAAGACATGTCAGGGTTTATTCTCAAGACAAATGTATCTATTTGTCCCTATATCTAGCAAGGTGTAGAACATTATGAATGTATGGAGGGGCTGGTGAAAGATGGAGGTAGCTTATTATGGAATCAAATGTGAGTTGGTTTCCAAGGACTATCTCACGCTGGATAAATGGTTTCCAAGCTAAGGGACTTGATAGTATAAAACAATGGTGTGGTGCATTGAATGGCATGTGGTCTACATGAAGGGACATGTCAAGAGCTTCTTGAAACCATGTTTTTGCATTTTTCTTTTTGTCCTTAGTTTTGATCAAGATCAAGGAATGGAAAAGAGGATATGGATGTAAATAGGATATGGATAGGAGAAGAAAGATCATAGATAGTAATGAATGATGGAAGCAAGGAATATGCTAAGATAAGGGATATGAACTAGAGGGTAATGATAAGGTGAAGCATAGAGGATGCTTGATGCTTATGAAGATCCTTACCTTTGTCAAGATCAAAGATGGAAAAACAAGATGGATGTAGATAGGGTAATGGACATTGGAGGAAGGATAATGGGAGATGGGGTAGGAAGGATAGAGTGGATGAAAATTTACTCCAAGTATAGAGGTCTCCATTTGTAAAAGGGTGATATGTCACAACATCTAGCACCACACAAATAAGTGTTCCTGAACATTTCAAAGATAGATCTACCCAACCCACACTTAGTTACTTCAAAAAATTCAATCGAACATATCTAGTGACTAGGAAGCATATTCAAAAGGGAAGAAGAATCTTAAACCGTGTCAAGGTACTTAGTCTTTGATTACCCATGTGTGTGCAAGTGGGTTCATTCTGGATCATATGATCATTGTAATATTGAGAATCCAACATGACTATCTATGCGAGTTATCCTGACTTCAAAAGCATCCTAGATAGATCCTCGCTACCAGTGAGCGTTCATAGCCCCAGCAAGGTTATCGCTATAATCTCACAAATATTGCTCCATTGATAGCCAAGTGTTTATAGCCTCGATGGAGTTACTTGCATGTTCCCAAAGCCAAGCATTTTTGATATTGCATTTCATTACATTTTTGCTTTTCTTTTCTTGGCATTTTGTTTCTTGCTCATGTTTTTGTTTTGATCTTTTGATATTGCCTTTTCTCTTGTCATCTATTCTTTTGTGCATTGGCTTGTAAGCAATGAAGCTCACATGGGTTAGAGAATTGTAGTAGCGCTAAAGTAAGATTTTAGATTTTTCACTAACCACTTCCTCACCTAAGAAACCACAATGAATTAGGGCAATTGATTAAGTGTCTGAGATATAGTAATCAACAGATTTTGGCATCATGATACAACAAGTGATTCTCTTTCTAGATCGAGTATGCATCCCAACCAAAAGATAGTTTTAAAGAAGAACAAGCTCAGATTCTGAAACATTTCATGAATAGATATCTAAGAATTGGACTAAACACAAGATTGAGCGTGGGTGAGCATGTGAAAAAATGATACAAATGCCTATTTCATAGATGAAGGATTTATGCAAAGGATTGAATGAGAAGGATTGAAGGATGGAAAATAGGTGTTGGATAATAGATAGGATGTTGAAAGATATGGGTTTAGGTGGAAGGAAATGTTTTCAAGATGAATGTTTGTACACACCTTGAGAGGCGGTGGAGAGATGAAGGAAAAGTGGATTTTAGATTTTGAGTTTTTGAGGGAGAAGTGGATGTGGAATTTAGGACATAAGGACCCAAAATGGATGAAGGAAATGATGGAAGAATAGGTTTGGAAGGTGGGAGATGTGTAGATGGATGATTGAAGAAAGCATTTGGAATAGCAAGTCTAGATGCCAATTTTGATTTTTCTTTGGGATGCAATGTTTTTATAGGAATCCACATTGATTTTGACTTTTCTTTTCTTTTCAATTATTTGGAACACATTGCTACTATGAGCAATTTAGGAACCCACATAGTTTTTGATTTTTCTTTTCTCATAATGGGCCTTCGTGGCGTTTTAGAAATTGATTTTTTCTTTTGGATCGGATTTTTGGATTTGACATGTCTTTTAGATGGGACATGTTGATCTTTTGACGTATGCAAATTTTTGGACTTGTGGATCTTATGCTTGACATCCAAATTTCTTCCAAAGGGAATGGGGTTCATGGATGAATAGGAATGATATGGAGGTCTTTTGGATAGGTTGATGTAGGTAGATGGTTGAAAGGTGCTCCAAGATGTGTGCCTTTTCTGATCTTGATTTATGATAGGGTAATTAGACTATGAGCTAGGATTCATATGGACAGGCGATGGAGGAATGTAGGGTCCTAAGATGGATGGAAGGGAGGAAGACTTTGATTTTAGGATAAAAGGAACTAAAATCGATTTGGAGGATAGGAATTGTGTATGCCTGGATTTAGAAGAAGGGACACTTTTATTTTGACATGGAAGAGGATCATGAAGTAGACCCACTCAAATGAAAGTGGAGGAACCCATTTGATAAGTAAGTGATTCACAAACAACTTGGGTATATGCAACGAGATCTAGTGGAATATTAGGAGGATTATGAGATAGAGGTGAAGGGAATCTCTGATCTTGACTTGGAATAGGATCATTGGAGTTTGTGCTTTTCTCTTGATTTTGAATTGGATCATTGAAAGGGAAGGAAGGGATATCTTGATCTTGCTTAGGAGGTGGGCATTGAATGGGACTTGAAATGAAACTTTTCTCTTGAGATGAAAGGGGGTCATCATGAATGAAATACAAAAAAATGAGGGGATCATCATAATATTCTTGATAGGTGGGATCTTGATCAAAAAATTTGTAGGATGGAAGGGTTTGTTCTTGATCTTGATTTATTTTAGGACTCATTTCTTAAGACTTTGGATTATCCTCTTGACATAGGGTAGGAATTTGGATATGCATGGGGGATTCTTGGAAGGATTCAACACTTTGGCATGATGAGAAAGGATTTTGAATGAGACTCTTTGGAGTTGGTTTTCATAGATTGTTTTGTTTTTTTGAGATTTTTGGATGATAATGCAACTAAAATGTACCTATGTTTTTAGATTTTTTTGGAATTTAAGACGACTTCTAAAAATATGAACTAGATGCACCTATAGACTCTAAGAGCTTGATTGATCGCAAGGTTTGAAATGATTTAGACACTAGTTGATAGATTCTGATTCACCCAAGAATTGGACTCCATTGTAAGACAATGCAGGTTTTAAATGAGGACTATGCAAAGACTTTTGAGACTTGATTATGATACGAGGACTTTGTAAGGACTTATGCAAGGATTATGACAACTATGCAAGGACTTATGCAAGGATTATGATGAGTATGCGAGGAGTAAAGAATATGAGGACGTAAATGAGGATATAAACGAGGACTATGCAAGGACTATATAAGGACTCTAATCAATATGAGGACATAAATGAGGACTATGTAAGTACTATGCAAGACTTATGCAATATGAGGATGTAAATGGGGACTATGCAAGGCCTATGTAAGGACTTATGTAAATGAGGAATATGTAAGGACTATACAAGGACTCATATGACAACTATGTAAAGGAATCATATGAGGACTATGTAAGGATAATGGAAGGACTATGTAAGGACTATGCAAGGACTGATATGAGGACTATACAAGGACTATGGACTCTAGGAAAACCTATGATCATAAAAGATAAGATGTTTTTATTATGAGAGTGGGGACCTTGTTTGTTTGTTGATTGATCAAATTGTTGAAGTGACTTTGTTTTTGTGACAAATTTTTTGGATCTTGAAAGATTTTGAAAACACAATATACAGATAGCAAAGGCAAATGGACTTGTTTTGACACACTCTGAAAAATCAGAGTTATGCAAGCAAGGGCTTTAATTAGCCCAGATAGATCTTTTATTGGTAAAAAACATGAATGATAGAACATTGAAAATATCAATCTAGGCTGGAAATTGGAAACATTCAATGGGGCCTCTATGAAATACCCAAGCAAAATGAACATATAGAAAATCTGGTAGCACTGGCTCCACTCCACGACACACACTTCTCAAGCATGCTAGTTTCTCTTACCCCAAAGATCTAAAGATCTTATCACTAGGGAATTCCTATCTCTTTAGGAAGGGTACATGAGAGGTATCTATGGGGTATGACCCGCACACCCTGAACCATTAAATGCGGGATTTTGGCAACTCGATTGTTTTTTAGTAATTTTTTATGGGTCCAATCCAATAACGGATTCTCAAAGAAATCCACTTGAGACTTTAGTTGAGCTTATCGATGCAGAGAAGGCCTCCACATACATCAAATTCACTCAACACTTCAGCCATTTGATCAGGTTTTTTGTATAGTGGCTTGAAAGCGCACTTCTCAAGAGTACACTGGGAGATAGGATATCCACAACACATCCTAATTTGAAATACCTTTGTGTGGTGATGAAATCCCCAGTCAAATATATCCCTCAACTACTAAAAGAAAAAGCAGATGTCATTATCACTTTTCCCTCTCTCCTAAGACCCTGAAGGCAGGTGGAAAGGTACTCAATGCAACAATGGGTCCACCCTATAGATTAAGAAAGTTCTCTAAACATGGTAAACAATTATTCATTCCCTTAAATATCACAATGTGTGAGCTAAGCTAATCATAAACCAGATTCATGTCCAATTTTAAAACCAAATTGAAGTGTGAGATTGCATACATGTCCATTTTAAGCACTAAATGAAATGTGAATTGCATGCACGCCCATTTTATAGCATCAAATTGAAATGTGAAATTGCTAAAAGGAAAGCAAACACATCTTGCAAGCAAACGAGTTAGTAGTTTCAAATCATTGCTCTTGGTCTCACGAATTCCACATACTAAAAATCAAAGATTAGTAACACAAAAATCCTATATAAAATGGAATTAAAGAAAATAAAACTTAGAATTGTACCTTCAAAATTTACCAGACATATTGTTCCTAGTTGTTGTGCCTGTGGTACCTAGTAAAAAAGATTTGATTTTTATTTTTTTATTTTCAACCCCCAAAAAAAAATTACAATGAAGATATTCCTGATGAATTTTTGAGAGTTTTCCAAAAAATGTAAATTTTTTAGAAAAAGACATTAATTTGCACCATGGAGAGCAAATTTATGGAAAAACATGAATTTTTAAAGATCTAGCTTTACATTAATTATTTGACATCCAAATAAAAAGTGTAAAGAAGATACCCCCTGTAAAATTTCAAGAGCTTTCCAAAAATGTAAGAATTTTAGAAAAATTCTATGATTTGCACCCAGAATTCAGGATTTATTAAAAAAAATTAAAAATATGATATCTCAGTCAAAATAGATGCTACAGGTCTGAATTTTTTACTAATTCTTAACCTTTTGTAAAAAAAATAGAGAAATTTGTTTATTTTCTCCAAAAATCAAAGATTTATGAAAATAATTGAAACTATCATATCTCACTCAAAAATAATGATCTAAGGCTGATTTTTGGATTGTAGAGTCATGAGATGATCATTAACCTACAATAAAAAAATCATGGAGAAATTCGTAATCTTTTAGAAGATATGATAAAGTCTTTGAACAACCTACAGTCTTGCCTGAAACCTGATCTGCACAATGTTAGTTTTGAATTTTTTTGAATAAAACACTAATTAAGATTATTAAACCTCTTAAAATACAAATTTAAAATATAGGTGTGAGTTTCAAGATCTAGGACCTATATCTGGAGGCATACACAAAATTCCAAAGCATAGTGTTGTTTATTCACATCGGATTCACCAAATGTTTATGAGTAAAATTCACCATAGCTAACTAGAATAATAGGAAATCACAGATCCTGTTCTAGCTAACAAATTCTAAATAAATAAATGAAAGTATGCATGCATGATAAAAAGGTTATAAAATAAATAAAGTAAAACCCCCTGTTGCACAGATGCGCATCGCTTCCATTGTCCTTCTTTTCTTTGAGTAATGCTAGCTCTTAGATATTGCACTGCTAACCTACAAAATGGCACAAATATTCAAATTTCGTGATTATTCAAAATGGAAAATTGATGTTGAATTTATAGATTTTTCAAGAAGATTGATTGAGAGGTTGAACTCAAGTGATCTCACAAGTTGATTGATAGTTGAACTACTGATTGAGAGGTGAAACTCATTTGATTGAATTGATGATTGGATAGATTGAATAGATGATTAACTAGTTATAATTTCAGTGTGTGATGTAGGATTTTTATTTGAAATTAAATTCCATTTGCATGTAAGTTGAACTTGATGTAGGAATTAAATTTGATTTTTCGTGATATTGAATTATCTGAAATTGGAATTTGGAGAAATTAGAATTAGAATTAGAATTAGAGGAATAAATGAAATTAGACGAAATTAGAATTTGGGGATTTGGATTTGAATTTGAAGGATTAATTAGCTAATTAAATAATTTAAATAAATTATTTAACTATTTAGAAATTGAATTTAATTAAATAATAAAGATTATTTAATTTAATTTATTAATTAAATAATTAATATTAAAGAATAGGTTAAATGATTGATTGATGAAGATAGAATACAATAATTATTAATATGGAAATGTGATGATTAAATTAGTTGAGAAGAATAATAATTAGCTTAATTAAATAAAGAATTATTTAACTAATAAGACAAATAATTAGTGTGCAATTGATGAGACATTTTTAGGTGTCTATAGTATGATTGAATTGAAGAAAGTTGCATCTCCAAATGCATGAGATTAGTTCCAAGTTAAGCTCGGATCACAATTCACAAATCCTACAAAAGATTTGGTGAAAGATCTGTGTACAACTATCCTTAAGCACTTGTAGCAGATCTGGTGAAGGATTATTGCAATATTGTCTACACTCTAATTTTGCACCAATTGCCTTTGTTGTCCACAACTCGCACTTCACACTTTGTTTCTTGCACTTTTTCCACATTCTCATCATCATCATACACTTCTATATATATACTGGAAGGCTCACATATCGGGATAAAATGTCGACTTAGATCAATACATTATCCAATAAAGCCTTGAGTATAAACATGATAATCAAGTCGGCCTCCACAAGATCTCTACATGCTCCACAATTCATTCACTGATGCATATACCTTAATTTTACCGAAATAGGACAGGGGTCATCAGGACCCATAGAAGCAAACCCATAAATGAAAAACTCGAAACATAACGACTCCAAACTCCAAGAATACCAAACCACGATACATGTGTTGGATATTGTTGCTGCTAGGATATGTTGTTGTCATTGATGTCAACATATTCCTATGTTTTGATGATGTAGAGAAATGTTTTGGTGATCTGGTAATTGTAGTGAGTTGATCTAGTTGGCTTATATGCTTGCTATGCTAAATCAACTAGATATACTTCATTCTTTATTGATTTCATGATGCTATGTGATAATTTGATCGAGTTGTGGATTCTGGTATGGAGACTGGTTTTTAGTGTTCATTGTTGTAGTGTTTTGGTGTTTGATCCGTTGTGTTCTCGTATGATCATATCTTGTGTTGTGGATTTGGGAGAGTGTTTGAGATGTTTGTGTGTATCTTCTTTTCAGATGGTTCATGATTTGATGCTCCACAAGCTATCTTTCTTGTCCGAGTTGCTGTTGATAAGTGTTCTTGAGTGTTAGCATGTTGATCGATGAGGATTTGAATAAGTGGTGTTGGTGCAGCTATTGTGGATGGTTCTAACATACTTGTTGGTGTTTCCTAATCATGTCTTATTTGTTGTGATGGTTTGTATTGATCATTGTGAGTGTTCTTGATGATATTATGGTTCAAGTGATATTCTTCGTGTTATGTGGTATTTTTTAGTGGTGTAACGTGTTGCGGTTGATCTTGGAGAGATTTTTCGGTGGTGATGCATGTTTGAGGAGTTGATTTTGGTCCATGCTATGTTTTCTATGACATTGTATTGGTCTAGTGGTTGATTTATGCATCGTACGCTATAATTTTGTAATTAGGTGTTAAGGGTTTGGCCGACCTTGTAGTCAAGGTTGATGATTTGTATAAATGGGTGTAATTTGGTAGTTGACTCTGCATTATCAGAGAGTGGTGTATGTGCGATCAAGTGAATTCATCCTTTGGTGTGGTGTATTGAGAAGAGATTGGTTAAGGGCAGACATATGAGCTTAACTGAAATTGTCATCAGGCATTAGCAGATGTTATTTTTGTAGTTCATCTTTCCCAGATTGTAGTCCGAATATCTTTGTAAGGTAGTGAAGCTTCCTTGAGAGTTGTAGCCTTCTAGGTAATTGTAATTTGATTAGTGAGCTCTAGGCAGTGTGCCTGAATGCATGTACATTCCCCATTGTAATATTTACACATACTACTGCAGAGTGTCATCTCATTGTGGGTAGGTTCCCATCATGGTTTTTCCCTTAATCGGGTTTTCCACATCAAAAATATTGGTGTTATGTGTGTTTCTATTTGTAAAGACGTCAATCTAGGATCTAACCCTAAATTACTCTTTATTCATAAATAACTTAAATTTTAATCTCTAAGCATATTTTATACAAGATATAAGCAAACATCGAAAATGGATATAAATTACATTCATAGATATATCATAATAATGCACATGAATAATACAATATCCAATACTAAGAAGTTCTTATTTCCTACTTAGGCTTCCAAATTGCCTTAAGAAAATACAAGAAGATGCATACGTCGATCTTTAGTCTGAGTCGCTTCCTTCTGTCTTTTGAACGCAGACGAGAACAAGAATCAGACGCTTTTTCCGCCCAACCTTGAAGCTTATGCTTCCTCGGAATTCTTGGTCAATCAAGAATACCCAACCCTGCACGAATTGGTTTAACCAAATAATTCGAAAGCAAGAGGGAATCTGGTGCATGCCTAGATAATATATACATTTTCATTCTTCCTACTTCATTCTAAGAAACAAGCATTCACTATCATACTAGGATGTGGTAGAGAGCATAAATAAGGAATTTCCATCAATTTCTACAGATAATTCAAACAATAACTCAACCGGGTATATGCCATGCACAACAAAATAATAGTTGGAAAAAGCAACTATTCTCCCTAAAACATCCACATTCGGCACCCGTCCCGAAAGGTAAATTTTCTAACTCAAGCTTAACCCTAGCTTGATTCCCTCAAACACAAATTCCATTGAGAATACAATCTTTCTTTTAAAACAAAAATAGAGATATCATTTTTCCTTACTAATCATTACTTGTCTAATATATATCTATCGAAGACAATCTTTCATATTTTGGAAAATGATAAACTTTTATAAGCAATAATCTTAAAATCAATCTTTCAACTAAATAAAGTACATACAAAAGGTGTTATACATGTATGAAATTAATCTCATATATAACCAAAAGTATGCAAACACATTCTTAAAATAGAAATAGAACTAATTATTTTTGTGCAAAATATGATATTAACAACATCTTTTCTCTAAATTCTTTTCTTCTATTCCACAATGGTTTACAAAGCATTTCAAATAAAATAATAAAAATTGCTACCCATTTGGACGTACATATCTATTATCTAAACTTCCATTTCTACACATTTTATACCAAATTTAACAAATAAAATAAAACATAAACAAAGGATTCTAACCTCTTGGAAACTTAGAGTGGATTGTAAGATTTTGACCTTGTCGTTCTTCGTCAAATGATTCCACACCTTGATCGCAAGTCTCTCTCTCTCTCTCCAACTATTCTTATCTCTATATCAACTATCTCTCTATCCAACTATTCTTACCTCTATATCCAACTATCTCTCTATCCAACTATTCTTACCTCTATATCCAACTATCTCTCTATCCAACTATTCTTACCTCTCTATCCAACTATTCTTCTCCTCGATATCCAACTTGTTCTTCTCCCCACTCCTTGTGAGAAAGAATGAAAGAATGTGTGTGTTTATACATCTATTTATTCTAATCTTCAGCTACGTTTGCTGCTATCCTTTGGGCCTTATTTACTGTTACCATTATTTCTATTGTCATGTTTATTAGTTGGTTATAACTGAAATGCAACCATTTTAGTTGGAGCTTTGATTGCTGCTTGAGTCGAACATGGATCATGGAGGCGTTTACACTAACTGCCAACTTCTCAGCTTATACACCAAAGAGTCACGTTGCATGCCAAGTCACCCACCAAGGGTCGTGGGAGGTTAAGTCTCCCATCATGCCTTGGCTTGCGTAAATGTTTTGACCATGGCTACCGTGGGTGGAGGGAGTCGACTAACAAACCGACCAAAGCGGCTCTTCCTTTGGCTTCAAACAGTTGTTTACCCTTAACCCGCCACCTTTTACTATTAACATGTTTAATAAAACAATAATATATTTGTAATATGGTTTTTTTAAAATAATTTATTTATATTTTATATATATATTTAATGACTTTTTATTAATATTAAACATTAAACTTTGTTTAATAAATTCTTTGATAAACCCTTTCTTTGATTAAATATATATATCAGATTTTCATTACATAATTTAATTTCATAAATACATATACAATAATTACATACATATTTACAAGTACATGATCAAATTATTATTAGAATTCATATATATATATATATATATATATAATGCGTATATATTTTTAATCTCAAATGATTACATATATGTATAAACAAAATTCTTGACGAAGTCAAATTTCATGATAATTGGATATTGATGAATGTAAATGATTGAATAAATTTCTCATATCTATATTTATTATACTATTATTCAATTTTCAAAAGTAAACTCATAAGTACAATTTTCATACATTTATACATATCTAAAAAGAACATTAAACCTAGGGTCAATATTCATTTTTGAATCGTTTATACATTCTATCTCTTTTAACAATAAAGCATAATATTTCACAATCACTCACACAACTTAGATTTAATTCAAACACTACTCACATCATGCAATTAATGCACATGTATAAACATTTAAATCAATCTACTTCCCATTCCAAATTCATCATTTCAATTTGAACAAACACTCAAATAAGGTCATTTAAATCATCCATATTTTCAAGATGCAAATTATAAATCCTAATGTGGTGTGTGAGAGATTCCCTTTTCCATTGAAGTCGTTTAGTAAAAGCAATTCTACCTGATTCGTGTTCTTGCCTTCGACCTCCTTCACCTCATCCTGCATTACTTGCACTCAAAAGTTTATTAGTATTGACAAACCCAAGAGAATATTTAAATGTTGAATTTCATATCAATTGCAGGAGTAAAAAGCATACTATATTTCCTCATACTAGATTATGAATGATCTAATCTATTTTAAATTTCAAAATCACATTACATCTTTTAATTGCACATTATTAAATAAAATGATTCGTGGCATTCTTCCCCTCTTGCAAGAGACATCGTCTCGATGTCTTGCCACTCATCAATAATCACAAAACCATAATATCTCATAAAATGTCAATCTTACCTCAAATTCAAATAATAATACCAAGAGCACATAGGCTATCCAAGTTTACATCATAACTAATAATAATAATTGTTTCAAAATATCCAAAATTAAATAGTAGTTATTTCCTAAGAAAGCAAATGAGGAAAATGACGGTCAATCATCTCAGCATCCTCCCATGTAGCACTATCCTCAGAATATTGGTCCCACTGAACCTTATACTGAGTGAAATCTCTGCTACGTAGCTTCACACTATGCTGATCTAGGATTCAGATGGGCTCCACTAGCACCACCCCTGGATCCTGAACCTGTAAGGATTGCCAATCAAGAATATGAGATGCATCAACATTGTAAGGTTTCAATAAAGACACATGAAACACATTATGGATTCGAGCTAGAGTAGGGGGTAAAGCTAATCTATAAGCAATTGGATTGATAACCTCCAGTACATCAAAGGGTCACACATATCTTGGAGCCAATTTTGATGATTTTCCAAACGAGATAGAGCTCTTATGAGGTTTGACTCTCAAAAAGACTTTATCTCCTACAACGAATTGTCTAAAAGTTCTATTTCAGTCTGCATAACTCTTCTGTTGGTCCGCTGCTTCCTTCAATCTACTCTTAATCAACACCATCTACTCATCCATTTCCTTGAGTAAATCTGGACCAATAATGATCCTATCCTCTAGTCTATCCCAACTGATAGGTGTGCGACATTTTCGCCCATAGAGTGCTTCAAAAGGTGCCATACCTAATGATGCATGAAAGGAGTTGTTATAAGCAAATTCAACTAAGGGCAAGTACTCCTCCCATTTGTACTGCTGATCCATGCAATACATTCTCAAAAGATCCTCCACTACTTGATTAACTCTTTCTGTTTGGCCGTCAGTCTGAGGATGATATGCTGAGCTAAAATTTAGCCTTGTTCCCAATGTTGCATTCAATGTTGTCCAAAATCTGGAAGTCATCCTAGTATCCCTATCAGATATTATAGTTTCTGGAACTCCATGTAACCAAAAAATTTCTTGCACAAATTTCTTGGCAAGAACAAATGATCCATCTTTTATATTACCAAGTATGAAATGTGAAACTTTAGTCAACTTGTCCACCACTACTAAGATAGTGTCATGCTTATTCTTACTCATCGGTAATCCTTGGATGAAATCCATACTGATTACCTACCACTTGTATTCTAGTATAACATGTTGAAATAGAAGTCTTGCTAGATGAACATGTTCAACTTTTACTCTTTGACAATCCAAACATTGTGCTACATACTCAACCACTTCTTTCCTGAGTTTAGGCCAGAAATACAATGTTTTCAAATCAGCTACCATCTTTGTTATTCCAGGGTGTCTTGAATAAGGTGTATTGTGCATCTCATGTAAGATCAACTTCCTCAACTCTCCTCCTTCTGGTATATACATCCTTCCTTGGTATCTCAAAATACCCTCTGGTTCTATCTCATATCCATCATAGCGATGGTCTGAAGAGTCTCTTTCCAAGGCTTGTTTAACTCTTATATAATGTTCATCTTCAGAAAGATTCTACAACACTTGTTGCTTCAAATTTGTCCTTGTTGTAACCATTGCAGATAGGTGTCTTCTTCTGCTGAGAGCATCAGCTACTCTATTTTCCTTCCCTTGGATATATTCAATACCAAATTCATACTCACTTAGAAATTCAAGCCACATTCTCTGTCTTGCATTTAGGTTAGGTTGTGTAAAAATATACTTCAATCCTAAATGATCCGTTTTAAGCTCAAAAGGCTTCCCTAAAAGGTAATGCCTCCACATTTGTAATGCATGCACAATAGCTAGTAGTTCTAAATCATGTGGAGCATAATTCATCTCATATTGCTTTAGCTTTCGTGATTCATATGCAACCACCTTTCCTTCTTGCATCAATACTGCTCCCACACCTTCACTCGAGGCATCTGTAATTACTACAAAATGTCCATTTGGATCTGGTATTGTTAATACTGGTGTTGTTGTCAATTTCTTCTTCAGGAGTTTAAATGATTCCTCACATTTCTCAGTCCATTCAAACTTTTTTTCCTTTTTCTGAAGTGAGGTAATTGGTGCCGCTATCCTGGAAAATCCTTCCACATATTTTCTATAATATCCAGCAAGACCCATAAAACTTCGAAACACTGAAACATTCTGGGGTGTTGGCCAATCTACTATTGCTTCTATCTTTGCAGGATCAACTGAAATTCCTTCGGCGGATATGACATGACCTAAGTATTGCACCTTTTCCTAAAAGAAGGCACACTTAGAGAATTTCCCATAAAGTTTACGATCTCTCAATCATTACAAAACTATCCTCACGTGCTTCTTATATTCTTCTTCATTCTTAGAATAGATCAATATGTCATCTATGAAGATTAGAACAAAGTCATCCAAGTATTCTCTGAAAATACTATTCATTAGGTTCATGAATGCTGTTGGGGCATTAGTTAAACCAAATGGTACAACTGTGAATTCATAGTGCCCATACCTTGTTTGGAATGAAGTTTTAGGAATATCTTCATCCTTAATCCTTAACTGATGATATCCGGATCAAAGATCGATCTTGGAGAATACAGATGCACCTTTCATTTGATCAAATAATTCATCTATCCTTAGTAGAGGATATCTATTTTTGATGGTTACTTTATTCAACATCCTATAATCAATGCATAACCTCAAAGTACCATCTTTCTTCTTTACAAAGATCACTGGTGCACCCCACAGGGATACGCTTGGTCTAATAAAACCTTGCTTAAGCAATTATTGCAATTGAGCCTAAAGCTCATACAATTCTGTCGTTGTCATTCTATATGGAGCCTTAGATTGCGGCTCCATTCCAGGTAAGAGTTCTATAGAAAAATCAAACTCTCTCTTAGGTGGTAACTTGGTAAGATCTTCTGGAAAGACATCTAGAAACTCTGCAAGGATAGGATAATCTGTAGGACTTTTCTCTACATTATTCAAATCGTTAACCATGATGGCAATGATGGAACATCCTTTTTTTTGGGCCTTCTTGAGTTGCATTGCCGAAATGTATCTCAATTCAAGAGGACTTTGAGACCCAAAAATTTCAACGGAATTCTCAAAATCATCCATGCAACTAATGACCTTATCTTCACAGTTCACTATGGCTTTATGTTCAGTGAACCAATTAATACCTAAAATCACATCATATGATCCTAGTGGTGCAACATAAAGGTTAACTTGGGTTTGGAAACTAGGAAGTTCTAATTCACTGCAAAATAGACAAGTATCTACCCTCTTTTCTGCTCGATTTCCATACTGAACCATCCATGAATTTGAAATATAACCAGGTTTAACAGATATTCTAGAAACTACTTGTGGATCAACAAAACATTCAGTAGCTCCCGTATCTATTAAAATAGAAACTGATTGTCCAAAGAGCTTACCCATAATCTGGATAGGTGCGACTTGGAAATTAGCTTGACAATTGTCGACAACAGCGTGAATCTAATGTTGAGGGGCTCCTTGTTGATATGATCCTCTCTGTGCTGGGGTAAGTTGTGGACAATTAGAGGCGTAATGACTCCCTCCACAATTATAACACCCATCCCTAGGACCAGGATGGCCACTTGACCTTCCTCTGTCCATATTTTGTCGAGCATTGGTGTTATAGTTTGCTTTCTTATTTCCATCCTGATTTGCTCTTCCTTTTTCTTGGGTGTTGGGTCCCCTCTTAAGATTTATTATTTGCCGATTGTTGCTATTGTGATTCCTTTGGAAATTTCTATTCCCAAAATTTGGTCGGTTGTTCTCATTCTTTCGAAGGTTCCCCAACTGCTATAACTTCTGCTCTTGCTTAGTTGCCTTTTCAAATACCTCCACCATAGTTAATGGATTATGGATATCCACCTCCACTCCTATATGGGTTCTTAAACCCAAAATGAACTTCCGAATGTGGAACCTTTCATCCATCTAGTATTGCGGAACATACTTAAGGAGATTAGTAAATTTCTCCCAGTACTGTGTTATCGACATACTACCTTGAGTAAGGTTTTGAAATTCTGTCATCTTCTTCTCGAAGAATAACTGTGGAAGCCACCTTTTCCTGAAGGATTGTAAAAACAAATCCCAAGTGATCTCTCTTGGTTGTAGTTTCCTTTTTGACTTTTCATTGTCCCACCAAGTAGCAGCTTCACCAGACAACTGATAAGCAGCCCAAACTACCTTGGTATCATTTGACATGTTGCGGAGACCAAAATATTTCTCCATTTCAATTACCCATGCCTCTGCACCATCGCCAATTATTTTTCCATCAAACTTTGGTGGGGCTATCCTTTTCAAATCCTTTGCTAGCTCTTCTTCTATTCTGGCTTGGTTGTTGGGTTGCTCCTCAACCCTTGGGGTTTCCTGTCAGACTTCTCCGACCCTTCGAACGTCTTGTTCGAGATCATTCATCCTTGCACTCTGCTGATTGAGTAGATCAAGAATCTGATCTAACCTTTCGTTCCCATTACTTGACCCCACCCTTGTGGTTCTTGAGGCCATTTCTATTTATTAATTTTGCAATAGGGAGATATTGATAATTCTTAGTGATAAGAGACATATTTGCAATGTCACGTCTCTCATAACTTTTATAATATTCCCTAACTTATAGCCTTATAAAACAACTAGAGAGTTTAATACTCTTATTGAATATTTAAGGAAAACAATATAAATTTAAAATATAACGATATCAAATAATTTCATTCTATTTCTTTCCATTTACTATATAAGTTAGGTTCAAAGTATATATATATATATATATATATATATCATTAAGAAATACACAAATTATTTTAACTCAAAATACAATAGAAGACATCTTTATTTGATAATACAAGAGAATACATCTTTATTTTATAGTAGAAGGGATTACATCCTTATTCGGTAATAGAAGGAAAGACATTTTTATTGAAGTGTTGTAACACGTTAAATGGGAGGAGTCGGGGGAGTGGATTCTTCCGACTCATTAGGACTTAATGGGGTATATCCTTTCAATTCAGTCTCACTTAGAGGGGTATACTCCTCAGATTCTTCAAAACTGATTACTATTGGCCTTATAGGTGAATATTCCAACTTAGGCTCTTTTTCTTTTTCAAGGATATTCTTCTCAGAAGGTATTACAACACTTTCTTCTAGGACTTGTTTCACTTTAAAAGTGGCGTCATCCAAAACCGGCTTAACAGGTGATTGAGGATCCTTTTTGACCCTCAGGTAATGGGCATACCCTGCTACTGACTTTCGGGTTGTCTACTTGGTACGAACCATTTCTGTAATGTTTAAACAAAAAGCTATTAATTTCCAAATTTATCTTAGCGAAGTGACTCATATAGGTCCTAGTGTTATAAACCTAGGCTCTGATACCAAAATGTAAAGATGTCAATCTAGGATCTAACCCTAAATTACTCTTTATTCATAAATAACTTAAATTTCAATCTCTAAGCATATTTTATACAAGATATAAGAAAACATTGAAAATGGATATAAATTACATTCATAGATATATCATAATAATGCACATGAATAATACAATATCCAATACTAAGAAGTTCTTATTTCCTACTTAGGCTTCCAAATTGCCTTAAGAAAATACAAGAAGATGCATCCGTCGATCTTTAGTCTAAGTCGCTGCCTTCTGTCTTTTGAATGCAGACAAGAACAAGAATCAGGCACTTTTTCTACCCAACCTTGAAGCTTACGCTTCCTCGGAATTCTTGGTCAATCAAGAGTACTCGACCTTGCACGAATTGGTTTAACCAAAGAATTCGAAAGCAAGAGGGAATCTGGTGCATGCCTAGATAATATATGCATTTTCATTTTTCCTACTTCATTCTAAGAAACAAGCATTCGCTATCACACTAGGATGTGGTAGAGAGCATAAATAAGGAATTTCCATCATTTTCTACGGATAATTCAAACACAAATTCCATTGAGAATACAATCTTTCTTTTAAAACAAAAATAGAGATATCATTTTTCCTTACTAATCATTACTTGTCTAATATATATCTATCGAAGACAATCTTTCATATTTTGGAAAACGATAAACTTTTATAAGCAATAATCTTAAAATCAATCTTTCGACTAAATAAAGTACATACAAAAGAAGGTGTTATACATGTATGAAATTAATCTCATATATAACCAAAAGTATGCAAACACATTCTTAAAATAGAAATAGAACTAATTATTTTTGTGCAAAATACAATATTAACATCTTTTCTCTAAATTCTTTTCTTCTATTCCATAATGGTTTACAAAGCATTTCAAATAAAATAATAAAAATTGCTACCCATTTGGACGTACATATCTATTATCTAAACTTCCATTTCTACACATTTTATACCAAATTTAACAAATAAAATAAAACATAAACAAAGGATTCTAACCTCTTGGAAACTTAGAGTGGATTGTAGGATTTTGACCTTGTCGTTCTTCATCAAATGATTCCACGCCTTGATCACAAGTCTCTCTCTCTCTCCAACTATTCTTATCTCTATATCAACTATCTCTCTATCCAACTATTCTTACCTCTATATCTAACTATCTCTCTATCCAACTATTCTTACCTCTATATCCAACTATCTCTCTATCCAACTATTCTTCTACTCTATATCCAACTTATTCTTCTCCCCCCTCCCTGTGAGAAAGAATGAAAGAATGTGTGTGTTTATACGTCTATTTATTCTAATCTTCAGCTCTGTTTGCTGCTATCCTTTGGGCCTTATTTACTGTTACCATTATTTCTATTGTCATGTTTATTAGTTGGTTATAATTGAAATCTCCATGCATGTCTTTAAATTAAATATGACCCTCATTTTGTGGCAAGCTCGAGTCTTTTTATTGTTTAAACTTGCAACCATTTCAGTTGGAGCTTTGATTGCTGCTTGAGTCGAACATGGATCATGGAGGCGTTTACACTAACTGCCGACTTCTCAGCTTATACATCGAAGAGTCACGTTGCATGCCAAATCACCCACCAAGGGTCATGGGAGTGTTAAGTCTCCCATCGTGCCTTGGCCTACGTAAATGTTTTGACCATGACTACCGTGGGTGGAGGGAGTCGACTAACAAACCGACCAAAGTGGCTCTTCCTTTGGCTTCAAACAGTCGTTTACCCTTAACCTGCCACCTTTTACTATTAACATGTTTAATAAAACAATAATATATTTGTAATATGGTTTTTTTTTTATAATTTATATATATTATATATATATATTTAATGACTTTTTATTAATATTAAACATTAAACTTTGTTTAATAAATTCTTTGATAAACCCTTTCTTTGATTAAATATATATATCGGATTTTCATTACATAATTTAATTTCATAAATACATATACAATAATTACATACATATTTACAAGTACATGATCAAATTAATATTAGAATTCATATACACACACATATATATAATGCGTATATATTTTTAATCTCAAATGATTACGTATATGTATAAACAAAATTCTTGACGAAGTCGAATTTCACGATAATCGGATATTGATGTATGTAAATGATTGAATAAATTTCTCATATATATATATATATATTATACTATTATTCAATTTTCAAAAGTAAACTCATAAGTACAATTTTCATACATCTATACATATCTAAAAAGAACATTAAACCTAGGGTCAATATTCATTTTTGAATCGTTTATACATTCTATCTCTTTTAACAATAAAGCATAATATTTCACAATCACTCACACAACTTAGATTTAATTCAAACACTACTCACATCATGCAATTAATGCACATGTATAAACATTTAAATCAATCTACTTCTCATTCCAAATTCATCATTTCAATTTGAACAAACACTCAAATAAGGTCATTTAAATCATCCATATTTTCAAGATGCAAATTATAAATCCTAATGTGGTGTGTGAGAGATTCCCTTTTCCATCGAAGTCATTTAGTTAAAAGCAATTCTACTTGATTCGTGTTCTCATCTTCAACCTCCTTCACCTCATCCTGCATTACTTGTACTCAAAAGTTTATCAGTATTGACAAACCCAAAAGAATATTTAAATGTCGAATTTCATATCAATTGCAGGAGTAAAAAGCATACTATATTTCCTCATACTAGATTATGAATGATCTAATCTATTTTAAATTTCAAAATCACATTACATCTTTAAATTGCACATTATTAAATAAAATGATTCATGACACTATTATTGTTGTAATCTTTCTTTTTGCTACAGTTGATCAGATCTGAGATTGTGCTTCATTTCTCTAATCCAGCGAAAAGATACATCTGCCATAACCAAAATAGCTAATATCAAAACACATAACTAATATCGGGACCGATGTAGACACAACTCAAAATTCCAGGTACAAGGATCTTTTGGAAATAACTCCAATAGATCAATCACATCTTACTGCAACACATCTCGAAGAAATACCAAAATTCACATCACTCGCCCATAATTGCACACACCAATAGCTCACAACATTGCACACAAAATTCAAAGTAAACTACACACAACAACTATTCACAACACTGCACACAACATCTGGACTAAACTAGATGATTGATTTGACATCAATATACTGCATATAGCATCCAAACCAAACTGGATAACTGGTTTGACATCAATGAAGATAATATTCACGCAAGTCTAACATTATTGATAGTTGTTGATAAATTTACTATGGATTGTAGATGTTTGGAGACCATAAATTTAAATTGTATCTAATTTTGTTTTCCTTTTGCTTAAGGCATTTTCTTGAAATTCTGGTTTTAAATTCATTGTAACATAAAGCTTGAATATATTATAAAATACTATAAATTTTCTTTAATATATTTAATTAAAAATAATATATTCTATAACTATATAGACATTGAGAACTTAGATCACTAGGTACACTTGTCATCATAGATAGCTTAAGTGGAATAGTGACTGAAATTAGAAGACAATATACACTCACAGATCTTACAATACGTAATCTCAACTACAAATAAGTGTCATTTTAGAGTTACTTCACTATTCCTCCATTTTAAAATAACTAGTGGCACCACATAGAAAAAATCTTATAGATCTTGCACAAAATAAACATAAAACAAAAACTATAACTCTCCTGTTTATGCTTTCTTACAAAACAAACTAAAAAATACGTCCCCTAACTTAATTTAACATTGTAAAAGCTTAGATTGTGCTACATAGTAATAAAACCTATGAATCTTTTACTCCAATTTAGCAACCAAAGTTGTCAATAATACATTGATTGAATCGATAATTTATCTATAATTATCTGAAATCTTGAGCATCATTGGCTCACAGTCCAAGGTAGGGTTATTTATTTTTTATGAAAATCTTATCAAATCTCAAATATACCCTACATTGTTTGATAATTAAGTATAATAAAGAAAAATTGATGAAAGCCTCAAATTTTTAAAAATTACAAGAGGGAGGCTGATTTATATTTGTTTTTGTAAAATATGATATGAAAGTCTATTTTGGAGCTCAAAAAAGCATACTACATTATAGAAGTTTGTTACTGTCTAGATAAAAAGGGCTTTAGTTTCTCAAATTTGTTTTGTTTTGTCATGTTAAATATTAGGAAGAGTTAGCACTTATTGTCACAACCCTCCTTTATCACTTTTGGATTTAAATTACAATTTTATTTTATCTTTGGATAAGTTATTTAAATGATTGAATAAAATATACATTATCTTTATTTATTTATTTTCCACATCCAATTTTGGCACATGTTGTAGGAAGAATAAGAAGCTTCTAGAGGATTCTTCGCCATCTTGCATGTAACTCCTCCACTAAGCCTAATCAATTTGCATGAAGTCCAAAATTGGGAAAGAATCTCCTTTTTAATTAAATTTTCTAGATAGTGGAATGGAGGGAATTTTCTTATAAAATTATATGCAAGTTTCAAATAAGGGAGTAGATTATGTTTTGAAGAAAATTTCCCAAGTTTTAGAAATAGATCTTTTTGGTAGTCTCATTTTCGTTGCAGGAATTTTAAGTTGTTGTTTAGGATTTCTCTCAAGTTGCAAGGAAGGATCATAAGGGTAGCTAGTGGATTCAACATCAAGCTCGATAAACCAGGTTCTCTCCTCATTGTTTATCTTTACATTTACTTATGAGGAATTCGTATTATCAATAGTTATAGATCTTCCTTTATATAAAGAAATTCTTTTAATTGATTTTAAATCTTTCATTTGAGGATAAATAGTAATGATGATGCTTTCATAAAGTGCATCTAAAATATAGTTATTTAAATTATTTTATTTCCCTCAAGAAAATATGCACATGATCTTGCATTTGTTTTTCTTCCAAAAATTTTAGCAAAAGAAAATCATATTCCTTTATTTGTTTAAAATCTCTTTTTCTGAAATCAAAATTCTTCCTGTGTGATTTGAATCTTTATTCCTCCCTTTGATTCATTTCTCTGGTCCTTCGAATGGAAATCTTAATCTCATTCTTTAATCTCTCTGTGATTATTTAAATCTCTCTGTGATTATCTTTAAAATCTCTCTGTGATTATCTTTAAAATCTCTTTGTGATTATCTTTAAAATCTCTTTGTGATTATTTTAAATCTCTCTGTGATTTTTAGTTAAATAAATTTCTATGTGAATATTAGTTAAATGAGTTGAATAAAAATTTCTCTGTGAATATTAGCTGAATCCCTGTGAATATCAGTTGAACAAACTCTCTCCCTATGAAATCTAAAAATAAATAATCTTCCTGTAAATAACTCTCTATCCCCCTCTCTGGACATTGGTTGAGAAATAGAATATAATTCCTCTGTGTTAGCTTGTATTTCTCAGTTTAAACACCTACCTACTTCTCGATAGTCTGTGCATCACTGGAGCAAATTACTTCTCTGGTTATTTTTATTTCTCTGTTATATTTCATCCTTGGGGATTAATATGATATTCTCTCTTACATTAATATTTTCTTAAGTTTACATACCTGTTTATGTATTCTCCTTTTATACAATTTATTATTCTAGAATGAACTATAGAAAAAAATATACATATATATATATATACACACACACACACACATATATATATGTATATATATATGTATGTATGTATATATATATATGTATATATGTATGTATATATATATATATGTATATATGTATGTATATATATATATATATATATAAGGTATTAATAGTTTATGCGAAGTAATTAATAATTATATTGCACGATATAATGCTTGTGCATACCGACTCATAGGTGGAGGACGGAGTTAATACTCCGTAGGGAGTGGTACCGTAATGATACTCCCCACTAGCCTATGGTCACTGTTGCGGCAGTGGCCGCAGGGTAGTGGAGGGAACCCGTGGGGTCCCACTCCCATTAACCCTTATTAATGCCTATCAAACAGAATTCGAAGGGCACTGTTTTTTTAAAAAGAAATTCTTTTTTTTATATATGTTTAAAACTTTAGTTATTTAAATTCCTCCTTTTATGTATATATATAAATTTTTAAACTTAGGTAACTATTAGATTTATAACTAGTTTTAACAAATTTATATTAAATGATACTTAGATTCTCTTAAGATCCACTTAACAATTAATCCATATTAAATGACATGAAGCTAAATTCTATGTTGGGATTAGTGGTTTTATAAGCGATATTCTCGCATGTAACTTACCCTACCTTCGCTTCATGCAAATGTCTTTACATTGATTTCAATTATTGGTGTTCCCATCTTCACACAAATTATACGTTTAATTGTTAGTATGCAAGTTACCTAGCTGTCATTATTATGCAAGTTATATTCGAGTTTTGAATGACAAATAATTCTAGTTATGGTTTTTATCCCATGTCATTCATCAAGTAGTTATTTCGATTAATTGAGCTTTGCAATGTCTAAATATACACGTTCAATTCATAATTATTTTCCAAACATGATGTTTATCATAAGTTAGAAAAATTTAAATAAAGGAAGTTGGAAAACCAAAACCAAGTAGCGTTCGGTATATACAGTGCCTCTGGGTCACGCTTACGGGTAATGTCGTCATGTTGAACTACTACACTTAATGCCTAATAAAGCTACATCAATGATGTCTGTGGCATCGTCCCTATAAATCATCGGGGAGTAATAAGGGACACTTGGAAGTTAAAATCCAAGGGGCGGGTAATCCCCCTTGGATTGATAATTTAATAAGATAACTCTAAAATGATCTTTGATTCGCTGAGTTAAACTATAGTATACCCCTATAGGGATGGTGAGTGAAATGCTTTTATGAAATTGATTTAATCTCAAAAAATATTGTCAATTGACAATTGGTCATGGGTGACGCTTATGATAAGAATTTAGGATCTAGTGTTTTAGGCCACAAGCAATAGGCCATCTTGAGCCTTTGCTTAAGTACTACAACCGTGGGTAGCAACCGCAGAGAAACTGTCTGGGACATTGACCCTAGAAATGGTTGCGTACCCACTAATCAGTTTACATCAAACCATAGAGTAGAAAATAGAATTACATACTTTATGCCTTGATCCCGTGCCGAAGCGGGTATGTAGGCAGTCTTGGGATGGAGTTGTCCCTCGTACTCAGGCATTCGTGGGTGGGGTCTAGGCTTGGTAAAAGAAAGATTGAGTAAGAATCCTATTTTGAAAGATAAGATAATTAAATTGGAAAAAGTAATTCAATGCATACTCAAAAGGAATCCCGTATGGATTTGCTTGACTTCCCGAGGCTTTAAGCCAAATTCTGAGGCAGAATTCAAGCTTGTATTATGTTATTAATTACTCCTAAGGACGGCAACCTTGGTGCACTTCTGTTAGAAGAGTGTAGTACTTAGTGAGTGGCTCAGGACCTGAATGGTCTCGATGAGTCTAAGTCTCTGGCCAGAGCACCTCCTATCCCGATTGGATAGATGTCTACCCCGTATGGGTAGATGCCTATCCCATATTGGATAGATGAAATCTTACGTCCTGTATGGACAAATGCCTAACCCATATGGTTAGATGCTCATCATGGATGGATGAATGCCTAATCCAAATGGATGGATGCCCAAAGTATGCGATTGAATCAAACATAATGATTAGATTAAACACACAAAAAAAATAAATGGTCAATTTCGTTGAGTTAATTATGGTTGGTTATTACACTTATTATGTGCCTTTTTAATGGCTAATAATGTATATTATATGTGATTGACTAAGGAAAAATAATATAATAGGTCAACAAAATTTTATTGAAGTTGTTGTCATGAACTTTTTGAAATGAATTAACTTGAATCAACAAATAATTTTTTTCAAGAGGTTTTTCCAAAATATTAATTACTGTTGATAGTTGATGTTAAATTTACTATGGATTGTAGATGTTTAAAGACCATAAATTTAAGTTCTATCTACTTTTTTTTTCCTTTTGTTTAAGGCATTTTCTTGGAATTCCAGTTTTAATTTCATTGTAACGTAAGGCTTGAATATATTCTAAAATGCTATAAATTTTCTTTAATATTTTTGATTAAAAATAATATATTCCATAACTAGATAGACATTGATAACTTAGATCACTATGTACACTTGTCATCATAGATAGCTTAAGTGAAATAGTGACTGAAATTAGAAGACAATATACGCCCATAGATCTTACAATATGTTATCTCAACTACAAAGAAGCGCCATTTTAGAGTTGCTTCACTATTCCTCCATTTCAAAATAACTAGTGGCAACACATAGAAGAAAAACTCTCATAGATCTTGCACAAAATAAATATAAAACAATTAAGTTATAGCTCTCATGTTTATGCTATCTTACAAAACAAACTAAAAAATGCGGCCCCTTAATTAAATGTAACATTGTAAAAGATTAGATTTTGCTGCACAATAATATTTAACCTATGCCTCTTTTCCTCCAATTTAGCAACCAAAGTTATTGACAATACATTGATTGTCAATTATTTCTTTGTAATTATCTGAAATCTTGAACATCATTGGCTCGCAGTCCAAGATAGACTTATTTATTTTTGTTGAAATCTTATCAAATCTCAAATGTACCCTACATTGTTTAATAATTAAGTATAATAAAGAAAACTTGATGAAAGCTTTAAATTTTGAAAAATTACAAGAGGGAGGCAACTTTATATTTGTTTTTGTGGAATATGATATGAAAGTCAAAGCCATAGCTACTTAAAGTTGCCAAACTAAAAAATATGTTGTGGACAATTGCTTTTTAAATATTTTTCTAGGTTTTAATTTTTTTAGTTGCATCTTGTAAAGTTATCATATGAGGAAATACTTTACAACATTTAGCTTTTGATTGGCTTCTTTTCTATTTTGTGGCTCAAAAAACATACTACATTTCAAAAGTTTGTTATGGCTTTAGTTTGTCAAATTTAATTTGTTTAGTCATATTTAAATTTAGAAATAGCTAGCACTTATTATGTGTTTTTTTAATGGCTAATAATGTATATACGTGATTGAATAGGGAAAAATAATATAATAGGTCATCTGTATTTTTTGAAGTTTCAGTCATGAAGTTTTTGAAAAGAATTAACTTCAATCAATACATAGTTTTATTTAGAAGGTTTTGCCAAAATGCCAAGTACTGTTGATAGTTAATAAATTTACTATGGATTGTAGATGTTTGGAGACCATAAATTTAAATTGTATCTACTTTTGATTTTCTTTTGTTTAAGGCATTTTCTTGGAATTCTAGTTTCAATTTCATCGTAACATAAGACCTAAATATTTTCTAAAATGCTATAAATTTTATTTAATATATTTGATTAAAAATAATATATTCCATAACTAGATAGACATTGAGAACTTAGATCAATAGGTATACTTGTCATCGTAAATAGCCTAAGTGAAACAACGACTGAAATTAGAAGACAATATACACCCATAGATCTTATAATACGTTATCTCAACCACAAAGAAGTGTCATTTTAGAGTTGCTTGATTATTCCTCCATTTCAAAATAACTAGTGGCACCACATAGAAGAAAAAATCTTATAGATCTTGTACAAAATAAATATAAAACAATTACTATAACTCTCCCATTTATGCTTTCTTACAAAACAAACTAAAAAGTGTGACCCCTAAATTAAATGTAACACTATAAAAGCTTAGATTTTGCTACACAATAATAAAACCTATGCCTCTTTTACTCCAATTTAGCAAACAAAGTTTTTGATAATATATTGAATGTCAATAATTTCTCTATAATTATTTAAAATATTGAGCATCATTGGCTCGTAGTCCAAGGTAGGCTTATTTATTTTTATTGAAATCTTATCAAATCGCAAATATACCCTACATTGTTTGATAATTAAGTATAATAAAGAAAACTTGATGAAAGCTTTAAATTTTAAAAAATTACGAGAGGGAGGCACATTTATATTTGTTTTTGTGGAATATGATATGAAAGTCAAAGCAGTAGCTACTTAAAGTTGCCAAAATAAAAAATATCTTGCCGATATTTGGTTTTTAAATATTTTTGTATGTCTTAATTTTTTTAATTGCATCTTATAGAGTTATCGCATGGGGAAATACTTTACAACATTCAGCTTTGACTGGCTTCTTTTATATTTTGTGGCTCAAAAAAACATACAACATTTCAAAAGTTTGTTACTGCGTAGATTTTAGTTTGTCAAATTTAATTTGTTTTGTCATATTTAAAGATAGAAATAGTTGGCACTTATTATGTGCCTTTTTAATGGCTAATAATGTATATACGTAATTGACTAGGTAAAAATAAGATAATAGGTCAACCATATTTTATTGAATTTTCAGTCATGAAGTTCTTGAAAATAGTTAACTTCAATCAATACATAGTTTTATTCAACAAGTTTTGCCAAAATGCCAAGTATTGTTGATAGTTGTTGATAAATTTGCTATAGATTGTAGATGTTTTTAAACCATAAATTTAAATTTTATCTACTTTTGTTTTCCTTTTTTTTCAAGGCATATTCTTACAATTCCAATTTTAATATCATTGTAACGTAAGGCCTGAATATATTCTAAAATGCTATATTTTTTTAATATATTTAATTAAAAATAATATATTCCATACCTAGATAGACTTTGAGAACTTAGATCACTACATACACTTGTCATCATAAATAGCTTAAGTGAAATAGTGACTGAAATTGGAAGACAATATATGCCCATAGATCTTACAATATGTAATCTCAACTACAAAGAAGCGTCATTTTAGAGTTGCTTCATTATTCCTCCATTTCAAAATAACTAGTGGCACCACATAGAAGAAAAACTCTTATAGATCTTGCACAAAATAAATATAAAATAATTAAGTTATAACTCTCCTGTTTATGCTATCTTACAAAACAAACTAAAAAATGCGGCCCCTAAATTAAATGTAACATTGTAAAAGCTTAGATTGTGCTACACAATAATAAAACCTATGCCTCTTTTACTTCAATTTAGCAACCAAAGTTGTTGATAATACATTGATTGTCAATAATTTTTCTATAATTATTTGAAATCTTGAACATCATTGGCTCGCAGTTTGAGGCAAGTTTAATAATTTTTTATTAAAATCTCATCAAATCTCAAATATACCCTACATTGTTTGATAATTAAGTATAATAAATAAAACTTGATGAAAACTTTAAATTTTAAAAAAATACAAGAGGTGCAGATTTATATTTGTTTTTGTGGAATGTGATATGAAAGTAAAAGCAATACCCACTTAAAATTGCCAAAATAAAAATATCTTGTCGACAAATTCTTTTGAAATATTTTTTTGTCTTAATTTTTTAAATTGCATTTTGTAAAGTTATCACATGGGGAAGTGCTTTAAAACATTTAGCTTCTGATTGGCTTCTTTTATATTTTGCAGCTCTAAATAATATACTACATTTCAAAAGTTTGTTATTGCTTAGATAAAAAGGGCTTTAGTTTGTCAAATTTAATTTTCTTTGTCATATTAAAAGTTAATAATAGTTAGGACTTATTATGTGTCTTTTTAATGGCTAGTAATGTATATATGTAATTGACTAGGGAAAAATAATATAATATGTCAACCATATTTTGTTGAAGTTTTGGTCATGAAATTTTTGAAAAAAAATAACTTCAATCAATACAGTTTTATTTAGAAGGTTTTGCCAAAATGTCAAGTACTATTGATAGTTGTTGATAAATTTACTATGGATTGTAGATGTTTGAAGACCATACATTTAAATTGTATCTACTTTTGTTTTCCTTTTGTTTAAAGACATTTTCATGGAATTCCAGTTTTAATTTTATTGTAATGTAAGGCCTGAATATATTCTAAAATGCTATAATTTTTTTTTAATATATTTGATTAAAAATAATATATTCCATAACTACATAGACATTGAGAACTTAGATCACTATGTACACTTGTCATCATAGATAGCTTAATTGAAATAGTGACTGAAATTGGAAGACAATATATGTCCACAAATCTTACAATACGTTATCTCAACTACAAAGAAGCATCATTTTAGAGTTTATTCACTATTCCTCCATTTCAAAATAACTAGTGGCACCACATAGAAGAAAAAATCTTATAGATCTTGCACAAAATAAACATTAAACAATTACTATAACTCTCTTGTTTATGCTTTCTTCTAGAACAAAATAAACAATGTGGCTCCTAAATTAAATTTAATGCTGTAAAAGCTTAGTTGTGCTAATAAAACCTATGCCTCTTTTACTCCAATTTAGAAACCAAAACTATTAATAATATATTGATTGTCAATAATTTCTCTTTTAAATAATCTGAAATCTTGAGCATCATTGGCTCGTAGTCCAAGGCAAGCTTATTTATTTTTTATTGAAATCTTATAAAATCTCTAATATACCCTACATTGTTTGATAATCAAGTATAATAATGAAAAGTTGATGAAAGCTTTAAATTTAAAAAACTTACAAGAGGGAGGCAGATTTATATTTGTTTTTGTGGAATATGATATGAAAGTCAAAGCAATGGCTACTTAAAGCTGCCAATATAAAAAATATCTAGTCGACAATTGCTTTTTAAATATTTTTGTAGGTCTTAATTTTTTTAATTGAATCTTGTAGAGTTATCACATGCCGAATTACTTTACAACATTTAGCTTCTGACTTGCTTCTTTTCTATTTTGTAGCTCAAAAAGACATACCACATTTGAGAAGTTTGTTACTTCCTAGATAAAACGGGCTTTAGTTTGTGAAGTTTAATTTGTTTTGTCATATTAAAAGTCGAGAATAGTTTGCACTTATTATGTGCCTTTTTAATGGCTAATAATGTATATACGTGATTGGCTAGGGAAAAATAATATAATAGGTCAACCATATTTTATTAAAGTTTTAGTCATGGAGTTTTTGAAAAGAATTAACTTCAATCAATACACAATTTTATTCAATAAAATTTGCAAAAATGCCAAGTACTCTTGATAGTTGTTGATGAATTTACTATGAATTGTAGATGTTTGGAGACTATAAATTTAAATTACATCTACTTGTGGTTTTCTTTTGTTTAAGGCATTTTCTTGGAATTTTGGTTTTAATTTCATTGTAACATAAGGGTTGAATATATTCTAAAATACTATAAATTTTCTTTAATATATTTGATTAAAAATAATATATTCCATAACTAGATAGACATTGAGAACTTAGATCACTACGTACATTTGTCATCATAGATAACTTAAGTGAAATAGTGACTGAAATTAGAAGACAATATACGCCTATAGATCTTACAATACGTTATCTCAACTACAAAGAAGCGTCATTTTAGAGTTGCTTCACTGTTCCTCCATTTCAAAATAACTAGTGCCACCACACAGAAGAAATACTCTTATAGATCTTGAACAAAATAAATATAAAACAATTACTATAACTCTCCTATTTATGCTTTCTTACAAAACGAACTAAAAATGTGACCCCTAAATTAAATGTAACATTGTAAAATCTTATATTGTGCTATACAATAATAAAACCTATGCCTCTTTTACTCGAATTTAGCAACCAAAGTTGTTGATAGTAAATTGATTATCAATAATTTCTTCATAATTTTCTAAAGTGTTGAGCATCATTGGCTCACAATCCAAGACAATCTTATTTATTTATTATTGAAATCTTATCAAATCTCAAATATACCCTACATTGTTTGATAATTAAGTTTAATAAAGAAAACTTGATGAAAGCTTTAAATTTTAAAAACTTGCAAGAGGGAGGCAGATTTATATTTGTTTTTGTGGAATATGATATGAAAGTCAAAGCAATAACTACTTAAAGCTACCCATATAAAAAATATCTTGTCGACAATTACTTTTTAAATATTTTTGTAGGTCTTAATTTTTCTAATTGGATCTTGTAGATTTATCACATGCCGAAATACTTTACAACATTTAGCTTCTGACTTGCTTCTTTTCTATTTTGTAGCTCAAAAATACATACTACATTTCAGAAGTTTGTTACTGCCTAGATAAAAAGGGCTTTAGTTTGTGAAGTTTAATTTGTTTTGTCATATTAAAAGTCAAGAATAGTTAGCACTCATTATGTGCCTTTTTAATGGCTAATAATGTATATACGTGATTGGCTAGGGAAAAATAATATAATAGGTCTTCCATATTTTATTAAAGTTTTAGTCATGAAGTTTTTGAGAAGAAATAACTTCAATCAATACACAGTTTTATTCAAGAGAATTTGCAAAAATGCCAACTACTCTTGATAGTTGTTGATGAATTTACTATGAATTGTAGATGTTTGGAGACTATATATTTAAATTACATCTATTTGTGGTTTTCTTTTGTTTAAGGCATTTTCTTGGAATTTCAGTTTTAATTTCTTTGTAACATAAGGGTTGAATATATTCTAAAATACTATAAATTTTCTTTAATATATTTGATTAAAAATAATATATTCCATAACTAGATAGACATTGAGAACTTAGATCACTACGTACACTTGTCATCATAGATAACTTAAGTGAAATATTGACTGAAATTAGAAGACAATATACGCCTATAGATCTTACAATATGTTATCTCAACTACAAAGAACCGTCATTTTAGAGTTGCTTCACTATTCCTTCATTTCAAAATAACTAGTGGCACCACACAAAAGAGAAACTCTTATAGATCTTGAACAAAATAAATATAAAATAATTACTATAACTCTCCTATTTATTCTTTCTTATAAAATGAACTAAAAATGTGACCCCTAAATTAAATGTAACACTGTAAGTAATAAAACCTATGCCTTTTTTACTCCAATTTAGCAAACAAAGTTGTTGATAATACATTGATTGTCAATAATTTCTTCATAATTTTATGAAGTCTTGAGCATTATTGGCTCACAATCCAAGCCAAGCTTATTTATTTATTATTGAAATCTTATCAAATCTTAAATATACCCTACATTGTTTGATAATTTTAAGTTTAATAAAGAAAACTTGATGAAAGGTTTAAATTTTAAAAACTTACAAGAGGGAGGCAGATTTATATTTATTTTTGTGGAATATGATATGAAAGTCAAAGGAATGGCTACTTAAAGCTGCCAATATAAGAAATATCTTGTCGACAATTGCTTTTAAAATATTTTTGTAGGTCTTAATTTTTTTAATTGGATCTTGTAGAGTTATCACATGTCGAAATACTTTACAACATTTAGCTTCTGACTTGCTTCTTTTCTATTTTGCAGCTCAAAAAGACATACTACATTTCAGAAGTTTGTTACTGCCTAGATAAAACGGGCTTTAGTTTGTGAAGTTTAATTTGTTTTGTCATATTAAAAGTCAAGAATAGTTAGCACTTATTATGTGCCTTTTTAATGGCTAATAATGTATATACGTGATTGGATAAGGAAAAATAATATAATAGGTCAACCATGTTTTATTAAAGTTTTAGTCATGAAGTTTTTGAAAAGAATTAACTTCAATCAATACACAGTTTTATTCAAGAAAATTTGCAAAAATGCCAAGTACTCTTGATAGTTGTTGATGAATTTACTATGAATTGTAGATGTTTGGAGACTATAAATTTAAATTACATCTACTTTTGGTTTTCTTTTGTTTAAGGCATTTTCTTGGAATTTTAGTTTTAGTTTCATTGTAACATAAGGGTTGAATATATTCTAAAATACTATAAATTTTCTTTAATATATTTGATTAAAAAAATATATTCCATAACTAGATAGACATTGAGAACTTAGATCACTACGTACACTTGTCATCATAGATAACTTAAGTGAAATAGTGACTGAAATTAGAAGACAATACATGCCTATAGATTTTACAATACGTTATCTCAACTACGAAGAAGCATCATTTTAGAGTTGCTTCACTATTCCTCCATTTCAAAATAACTAGTGGCACCACACAAAAGAAAAACTCTTCTAGATCTTGAACAAAATAAATATAAAACAATTACTATAACTCTCCTATTTATGCTTTCTTACAAAATGAACTAAAAATGCGACCCCTAAATTAAATGTAACACTGTAAAAGCTTAGATTGTGCTATACAGTAATAAAACCTATGCCTCTTTTACTCCAATTTAGCAACCAAAGTTGTTGATAATACATTGACTGTCAATAATTTCTTCGTCATTTTCTGAAGTGTTGAGCATCATTGACTCACAATCCAAGACAAGCTTATTTATTTATTATTGAAATCTTATCAAATCTCAAATATACCCTACATTGTTTGCTAATTAAGTTTAATAAAGAAAACTTGATGTTCAAGCTTTAAATTTTAAAAACTTACAAGAGGGGGGTAGATTTATATTTGTTTTTGTGGAATATGATATGAAAGTCAAAGGAATGGCTACTTAAAGCTGCCAATTTAGAAAATATCTTGTCGACAATTACTTTTTAAATATTTTTGTAGGTCTTAATTTTTTTAATTAGATCTTGTAGAGTTATCACATGCCGAAATACTTTACAACATTTAGCTTCTGACTTGCTTCTTTTCTATTTTGCAGCTCAAAAAGAAATACTACATTTCAGAAGTTTGTTACTGCCTAGATAAAACGGGCTTTAGTTTGTGAAGTTTACTTTGTTTTGTCATATTAAAAGTCAAGAATAGTTAGCACTTATTATGTGCTATTATAATGGCTAATAATGTATATACGTGATTGGCTAGGGAAAAATAATATAATAGGTCAACCATGTTTTATTAAAGTTTTAGTCATGAAGTTTTTGAAAAGATTTAACTTCCATCAATACACAGTTTTATTCAAGAGAATTTGCAAAAATGCCAAGTACTCTTGATAGTTGTTGATGAATTTACTATGAATTGTAGATGTTTGGAGACTATAAATTTAAATTACATCTACTTGTGGTTTTCTTTTGTTTAAGGCATTTTCTTGGAATTTTGGTTTTAATTTAATTGTAACATAAGGGTTGAATATATTCTAAAATACTATAAATTTTCTTTAATATATTTGATTAAAAATAATATATTCCATAACTAGATAGACATTGAGAACTTAGATCACTACGTACATTTGTCATCATAGATAGCTTAAGTGAAATAGTGACTGAAATTAGAAGACAATATACGCCTATAGATCTTACAATACGTTATCTCAACTACAAAGAAGCGTCATTTTAGAGTTGCTTCACTGTTCCTCCATTTCAAAATAACTAGTGCCACCACACAGAAGAAATACTCTTATAGATCTTGAACAAAATAAATATAAAACAATTACTATAACTCTCCTATTTATGCTTTCTTACAAAACGAACTAAAAATACGACCCCTAAATTAAATGTAACATTGTAAAAGCTTATATTGTGCTATACAATAATAAAACCTATGCCTCTTTTACTCCAATTTAGCAACCAAAGTTGTTGATAATAAATTGATTATCAATAATTTCTTCATAATTTTCTGAAGTGTTGAGCATCACTAGCTCACAATCCAAGACAAGCTTATTTATTTATTATTGAAATCTTATCAAATCTCAAATATACCCTACATTGTTTGATAATTAAGTTTAATAAAAAAAACTTGATGAAAGCTTTAAATTTCAAAAACTTACAAGAGGGAGGCAGATTTATATTTATTTTCGTGGAATATGATATGAAAGTCAAAGCAATAACTACTTAAAGCTACCCATATAAAAAATATCTTGTCAACAATTACTTTTTAAATATTTTTGTAGGTCTTAATTTTTTTAATTGGATCTTTTAGAGTTATCACATGCCGAAATACTTTACAACATTTTTCTTCTGACTTGCTTCTTTTCTATTTTGCAGCTCAAAAATACATACTACATTTCAGAAGATTGTTACTGCCTAGATAAAATGGGCATTAGTTTGTGAAGTTTAATTTGTTTTGTTATATTAAAAGTCAAGAATAGTTAGCACTTATTATGTGCCTTTTTAATGGCTAATAATGTATATACGTGATTGGCTAGGGAAAAATAATATAATAGGTCTTCCATATTTTATTAAAGTTTTAGTCATGAAGTTTTTGAGAAGAATTAACTTCAATCAATACACAGTTTTATTCAAGAGAATTTGCAAAAATGCCAACTACTCTTGATAGTTGTTGATGAATTTACTATGAATTGTAGATGTTTGGAGACTATATATTTAAATTACATCTATTTGTGGTTTTCTTTTGTTTAAGGCATTTTCTTGGAATTTCAGTTTTAATTTCTTTGTAACATAAGGGTTGAATATATTCTAAAATACTATAAAATTTTTTTAATATATTTGATTAAAAATAATATATTCCATAACTAGATAGACATTGAGAACTTAGATCACTACGTACAATTGTCATCATAGATAACTTAAGTGAAATAGTGACTGAAATTAGAAGACAATATATGCCTAAAGATTTTACAATATGTTATCTCAACTACAAAGAAGCATCATTTTAGAGTTGCTTCACCATTCGTCCATTTCAAAATAACTAGTGGCACCACACAGAAGAGAAACTCTTATAGATCTTGAACAAAATAAATATAAAACAATTACTATAACTCTCCTATTTATTCTTTCTTACAAAACGAACTAAAAATGTGACCCCTAAATGAAATGTAACACTGTAAGTAATAAAACCTATGCCTCTTTTACTCCAATTTAGCAACCAAAGTTGTTGATAATACATTGATTGTCAATAATTTCTTCATAATTTTATAAAGTCTTGAGCATTATTGGCTCACGATCCAAGGCAAGTTTATTTATTTATTATTGAAATCTTATCAAATCTCAAATATACCCTACATTGTTTGATAATTAAGTTTAATAAAGATTACTTGATGAAAGCTTTAAATTTTAAAAACTTACAAGAGGGAGGCAGATTTATATTTATTTTTGTGGAATATGATATGAAGGTCAAAGGAATGGCTACTTAAAGCTGCCAATATAAAAAATATCTTGTCGACAATTGCTTTTAAAATATTTTTGTAGGTCTTAATTTTTTTAATTGGATCTTGTAGAGTTAACACATGCCGAAATATTTTACAACATTTAGCTTCTGACTTGCTTCTTTTCTATTTTGCAGCTCAAAAAGACATACTACATTTCAGAAGTTTGTTACTGCCCAAATAAAACGGGCTTTAGTTTGTGAAGTTTAATTTGTTTTGTCATATTAAAAGTGAAGAATGGTTAGCACTTATTATGTACTATTTTAATGGCTAATAATCTATATACGTGATTGGCTAGGGAAAAATAATATAATAGGTCAACCATGTTTTATTAAAGTTTTAGTCATGAAGTTTTTGAAAAGAATTAACTTCCATCAATACACAGTTTTATTCAAGAGAATTTGCAAAAATGCCAAGTAGTCTTGATAGTTGTTGATGAATTTACTATGAATTGTAGATGTTTGGAGACTATAAATTTAAATTACATCTACTTGTGGTTTTCTTTTGTTTAAGGCATTTTCTTGGAATTTCGGTTTTAATTTCATTGTAACATAAGGGTTGAATATATTCTAAAATACTATAAATTTTCTTTAATATATTTGATTAAAAATAATATATTCCATAACTAGATAGACATTGAGAACTTAGATCACTACGTACACTTGTCATCATAGATAACTTAAGTGAAATAGTGACTGAAGTTAGAAGACAATACACGCCTATAGATTTTACAATACGTTATCTCAACTACAAAGAAGCGTCATTTTAGAGTTGCTTCACTATTCCTCCATTTCAAAATAACTAGTGGCACCACACAAAAGAAAAACTCTTATAGATCTTGAATAGAATAAATATAAAACAATTACTATAACTCTCCTATTTATGCTTTCTTACAAAATGAACTAAAAATGTGACCCCAAAATTAAATGTAACACTGTAAAAGCTTAGATTGTGCTATACAGTAATAAAAACTATGCCTCTTTTACTCCAATTTAGCAACCAAAGTTGTTGATAATACATTGATTGCCAATAATTTCTTCGTAATTTTCTGAAGTCTTGAGCATCATTGGCTGACAATCCAACACAAGCTTATTTATTTATTATTGAAATCTTATAAAATCTCAAATATACCCTACATTGTTCGATAGTTAAGTTTAATAAAGATAACTTGATGAGAGCTTTAAATTTTAAAAACTTACAAGAGGGAGGCAAATTTATATTTGTTTTTGTGGAATATGATATGAAAGTCAAAGGAATGGCTACTTAAAGCTCCCAATATAAAAAATATCTTGTCAAAAATTGCTTTTTAAATATTTTTGTAGGTCTTAATTTTTTTAATTGGATCTTGTAGAGTTATCACATGCCGAAATACTTTACAACATTTAGCTTCTAACTTGCTTCTTTTCTATTTTGCAGCTCAAAAAGATTTACTACATTTCAGAAGTTTGTTACTGCCTAGATAAAAAGGGCTTTAATTTGTTAAGTTTAATTTGTTTTGTCATATTAAAAGTCAAGAATAGTTAGCACTTCTTATGTGCCTTTTTAATGGCTAATAATGTATATACATGATTGGCTAAGGATAAATAATATAATAGGTCAACCATATTTTATTAAAGTTTTAGTCATGAAGTTTTTGAAAAGAATTAACTTCAATCAATACACAGTTTTATTCAAGAGAATTTGAAAAAATGCCAAGTACTCTTGATAGTTGTTGATGAATTTACTATGAATTGTAGATGTTTGGAGACTATAAATTTAAATTACATCTACTTGTGGTTTTCATTTGTTTAAGGCATTTTCTTGGAATTTCAGTTTTAATTTCATTGTAACATAAGGGTTGAATATATTCTAAAATACTATAAATTTTCTTTAATATATTTGATTAAAAATAATATATTCCATAACTAGATAGACATTGAGAACTTAGATCACTTGTCATCATAGATAACTTAATTGAAATAGTGACTAAAATTAGAAGACAATATATGCCTATAGATCTTACAATACGTTATCTCAACTACAAAGAAGCGTCATTTTAGAGTTGCTTCACTATTCTTCCATTTCAAAATAACTAGTGGCACCGCACAAAAGAAAAACTCTTATAGATCTTGAACAAAACAAATATAAAACAATTACTATAACTCTCCTATTTATGCTTTCTTACAAAACAAACTAAAATCCGACCCCTAAATTAAATGTAACACTGTAAAAGCTTAGATTGTTCTATACAGTATTAAAACCTATGGCTCTTTTACTCCAATTTAGCAACCAAAGTTGTTGATAATACATTGATTGTCAATAATTTCTTCATCATTTTCTGAAGTGTTGAGCATCATTGACTCACAATCCAAGACAAGCTTATTTATTTATTATTGAAATCTTATCAAATCTCAAATATACCCTACATTGTTTGCTAATTAAGGTTAATAAAGAAAACTTGATGAAAGCTTTAAATTTTAAAAACTTACAAGAGGAGGGTAGATTTATATTTGTTTTTGTGGAATATGATATGAAAGTCAAAGGAATGGCTACTTAAAGCGGCCAATTTAGAAAATATCTTTTCGACAATTGCTTTTTAAATATTTTTGTAGGTCTTAATTTTTTTAATTGGATCTTTAAGAGTTATCACATGCCAAAATACTTTACAACATTTTTCTTCTGACTTGCTTCTTTTCCATTTTGCAGCTCAAAAAGAAATACTACATTTCAGAAGTGTGTTACTGCCTAGATAAAAAGGGCTTTAGTTTGTGAAGTTTAATTTATTTTCTCATATTAAAAGTCAAGAATAGTTAGCACTTATTATGTGCCTTCTAATGGCTATTAATGTATATACATGATTGGCTAGGGAAAAATAATATAATAGGTCAACCATATTTTATTAAAGTTTTAGTCATGAAGTTTTTGAAAAGAATTAACTTCCATCAATACACAGTTTTATTCAAGAGAATTTGCAAAAATGCCAAGTACTCTTGATAGTTGTTGATGAATTTACTATGAATTGCAGATGTTTGGAGACTATAAATTTAAATTACATCTACTTGTGGTTTTCTTTTGTTTAAGGCATTTTCTTGGAATTTTGGTTTTAATTTCATTGTAACATAAGGATTGAATATATTCTGAAATATTATAAATTTTCTTTAATATATTTAATTAAAAATAATATATTCCATAACTGGATAGACATTGAGAACTTAGATCACTACGTACATTTGTCATCATAGATAACTTAAGTGAAATAGTGACTGAAATTAGAAGACAATATACGCCTATAGATCTTACAATATGTTATCTCAACTACAAAGAAGCGTCATTTTAGAGTTGCTTCACTGTTCCTCCATTTCAAAATAACTAGTGCCACCACACAGAAGAAATACTCTTATAGATCTTGAACAAAATAAATATAAAACAATTACTATAACTCTCCTATTTATGCTTTCTTACAAAACGAACTAAAAATGCGACCCCTAAATTAAATGTAACTCTGTAAAAGCTTATATTGTGCTATACAGTAATAAAACCTATGCCTCTTTTACTCCAATTTAGCAACCAAAGTTGTTGATAATAAATTGATTATCAATAATTTCTTCATAATTTTCTTAAGTGTTGAGCATCATTAGCTCACAATCCAAGACAAGCTTATTTATTTATTATTGAAATCTTATGAAATCTCAAATATACCCTACATTGTTTGATAATTAAGTTTAATAAAGAAAACTTGATGAAAGTTTTAAATTTTAAAAACTTACAAGAGGGAGGCAGATTTATATTTGTTTTTGTGGAATATTATATGAAAGTCAAAGCAATAACTACTTAAAGCTGCCAAAATAAAAAATATCTTGTAAAAAATTTCTTTTTATATAGTTTTGTTGGTCTTAATTCTTTTAATTGCATCTTGTAGATTTATACATTTATAATTAGCAGAAAAAATAAATTAACTATTGTTTACCCAAAGACCTAAACCAAATCCAAATTATGTTGCTATTAACATGTGTTAGCAAGGATTAACACATGGGTGAGAGAAAATGTAGAAGATTTAAGATGGGTAGAGACAAATACTTGTAGTTGGGTGTGCGGAAACCTATAGTTCTCTTGTTGTTTCCTCAAAACCTATTTTCCTTGTCTTTTGACAATATTATTTATACTCATATATTCTTTTTGTTTCTTCTATATGGCAACTATGCAATTGTTTCTAGTGGTTTGGGTTTGGTTTAAATTGGTAGAATTTTATCATTGGTAACATTTGGAATGCTTGTCTTTTTCTTATTCTCAAAATTGTGTCAAAAGACAGCTTTTGAAAGCAAATGTTGGGCAAAAGAATGACGATTTATTGTAAATCAACATATATTTCAATTCATTTGCGTCCAAAAGGTCTAAGTTTCATCAATTCCATGAAAGAGACGTTCAAGAGAAAAATATGGGAAGAATATCAATTGTAAATATTTATAATTGCTTATAAATGGAATGTGTGCATTTTTGTGATTTATCTAAAATGATATTTTGAAGCAAATGGTCTAAAAAATAGAGGAATTTATTTAAAGCAACAGATTTTTTAAGTTGAAAAGCATCCAAAACTATGTGCACTAATGTGTTCTTTGAAAAAAAGAGCTTGAGGTAAAGAATGCAAAGAACAATGATGATTGATTCATGAAGAGCAGTTGTTACAGTTATTTAAATATAGAATATGCATGTTAAAGACAAAATGGACAAGAACCACTATTGTTTTTGAAAAAATAGAAGACACATAAAGACCAACATAGACTTGCATAATCAGAATACCTGATGAAAACCAAAAATTGCAAATACAAAGAATTGTATGTCCATACAATAAAAAGGCAATCATAAAAACCTAAAAAGAGTTGGTAAGTTACAACTAAAGAAAATGTTCACCTGAATATTTGTAGGTGACTTGTGTGAAAATAATTTCAAAGTTAAGACAGGTTTTCAACAATTTGTCCTTTTAGTTGATTCTAGCATAGATCCATCTCTTCCAAAGATAATATTTGGATATATTTAGCAACCCTAGGTGATTTAGATTGCTAATGATGGGTGGTATTTTCTAGCTAGCACAAATGTAAATGAATGAACAATGCAGTTTCTAAGTACGATGAATAGTTTAGTCATCACCTCTAATATGCATTGAATGAGTAAAGATTTTTTCAAATTTTGGTAAAAAAAATGGTTGTATTGGATTGGAGCTATCTTTCAATGCATATGATTAGTATTTGCTTGCATCAAAGATGGCAAGATTTATCTCCCATCGATAAGATTTCTACATACATTTCTAGATTTTGTCAAATTTTTTTATTGGTACATATTCTCTGATGGTACTACCAACTACCATGTCATAAATGTGGTATGCCCAATTAAAATAATGAATGTATGCCCGAATAAGAATAATGAATTGAAAGCATAAAGATTCAAAATTTTATCAATTTGGCTAAAAGAAAAGAAATTTGTCACTTTACCACTTTCAACCAATAGAAATTAAAAGAATACAAATATATGCAAATTCATAAAATTCTCTATGATGATTGGTCAAGTAAAAAGGAAAATTGAATCCAATGAATGCATAAGTATCCACCAATAGGCAGGAATCAATAAACATTATATTGAAAATATATATTTTTCTTAAGAACATAATCCTAATTTAATTAAAAAATCTATATTATTATAATTATAATAATAAAATTAATCTTAAACTTCATTATTATACCAAGAAGCTTATTACACTCACATATGGATGTCAAAATGTTTGTTAATGAAAACTAGAAGCATTTATTTTGACTTGCTTATGAGTGTCAATAAAATTTAATTAAATACCTAAAATGAAATGAAATTAAATAACTACAATTAAGTCCTTGTCATTTAAACTCAATTTATATAATAAATTAAATACCTTAAATTAAGTGTTGGTCATTTAAACTTGATTTCCATAATAAACTCTTACTTCAGAGAGATTCTTTTTGAAAAATGGAAACAATAACATTATAAATCTTAACTTAATTAAAATTTAATAATTAAGAAATTAAACAAAACAATTTCAATTAAATTAAATAACTTCAATTAAATAATTTAGATGAATTAAGTTAACATATGATTGTCAAAATGTCCTTTAATAAAAACTAAAAGCATTTAATTTGACGTACTTAAAAAATGAAACAATAAAATCTTAAATCTAAGCTAATTATATATATATATATATATATATATATATATATATATATATATATATATATATATATATATATATATATATATATATATATTTTGATTTATTTGACTTTAATTTTTGTCAGAATAATTATTTTATTTTACTTTATAAAAATTTAAAAATTCTCCAAGTTGAAGAACTATTACATAGTCACCTCTACCTTTGAGATAAATGCATACAAAATATATATGCCATTTTAAATGTAGAATTTTTTTTTTATAAACAAATATTTTTGAAGTGTGACTATGTGAAATTATAAATATATTATTAATTACAATTTAAAATTTATTTAGAATATGCATATATAATAACAATAAAATAAATAAATGATTCATTTTAGAAAATATAAATTTCTAACCTAATAGAATATTATGTGTAGTAATGTTCCTATTGCTAATCAATAAAACATATATAAACATGTGGATTAAAACTTATATCTCAAATATTAAATTCAATTCTAATAATAATAATAATAATAATAATAATAATAATAATAATAATAATAATAATAATAATAATAATAATAATATGATTTAAATATGAAAATCTTAATTTTTAATTTCATTTTTAAAGAATGGCTTATCAAAATATAAGCTTTCAAGGAGGATCTCACTTTTTCAATAAGTATGTTTACTATAGAAAGCGGGATTTGATTTTCTAAAAGAGATCCTTCTAGAATAGTAGTATGATGAATTTATCTTCTAGATTCATAGTACTTTGACAACACCAATGGAAGGAGAAATACATGGTAGAGAATTATCCCATTGGATTCAAAAGAGATTTGGGCATGTGATTTGTAGTTATGGAGTTGATGAAAGGATGTGTGTAGGTATATTAAAACAATTAGGAATTTGGCAAGGATTTAAATTGAAAGTGTACAAGGAAGAATATTCTAGAATAAGTGCATGAGAATTAATAAGAATTGATAGTTTGGGTGCACAAATAGTCCAATGAGAATATAGAGAGTGGAGTTAGACACGTCTTAAAAAAGGAAGAATAGAAGTTGAGAGAGGTTGAGAGAGGTTGAGAGAAAAGTGTAGAGAAATAAGGAAGATAAAGATTACAAAGATGGAAAAAATAATAGGAAAAAAGGTCATGGGAAGAGAGAGTGTAGGTAGGTATGTGGACAACTAACTATGAATTTGGTTTAACTAAAATATGTTTTATTCTAATTAAATAATCCCTACATTACTTCAAATAAGAACAAATTCATTTAAAATGAGATATATTATATTTTTATGCTAAGATAGAAAGAACAACTTGCTTTTAACAATTCTAAAATAATATTTTAAATAAAAAATGAATAGCAATTTTCAACTAATTTTTGAAATGGTTGTGGTATACATCCTATCAAGCTCTTGTCCAATTCTGAAAAACTTTCTTTTATTTATAGTGATCTCATTCAACTCTCCTCAGTAGCTCACAATGTCTATGTTGAGGGAGGCTCCACTCTAGTGTGAATGATATTTTAGTACTTTTACCTATTGGTAGGAACAAGGAAGCTAGATAGGCTTTTGGGAATCATATTACATCTTGTCGCATCAAATTTATAATGATCATAAATAGGTACACAACATGTAAACTAGGAAGATTATGGGTCACGTCCCATCTAATAGGTACAAATATATTGTAAGATAGGATCACCGAAAGTAAGGTGAATATAGGTAGATTTTGAATTCAATTTATTATTGCAATCGAGTTTAAACGATTAACACTTAATTTAAGTTATTTAATTTTATTAAATTTTAGTTATTTAATTTAATTCCATTGGCATTCACAAGCATGTCAAATTATGGACGTTTTGACATTCATATGCAATCATAATTATACCAATTTAATTTCATTTTATTTATCTAATTTAATTTATTTAAGTTATTTAATTAATTAATTTAATTACACCGAAGGCGTTCCCTATGTGAGCTTTGCAAGCTCAATTGGACAATCCACGGTCGATATCATCTTAGAGGTTTGCAAGATGATTGAAATGTTTACAACCATTAGATGGGAAAGCAACATAAATCTCACAAAATTTTATTTAAACTAGTATATTAAATCTTAGATTTTTGTTTAAAAACAATTTCATTTTATAAAATACAATTTTTTAATAATTAGATAAATAGTCCAAGGGGTTGAGCTTAGTTGGTTAAAGCATTGAGTTGTCAATGTGGAGACCCAAGTTCAACTCCCATGAGGGACACCTTTGTGTAGAATTCTAAGTTGTGACTCTTGGTCTTCCATTGGTTGTATCTGTCTCATTGTTTAAAGTGGATTTCTAAGTTGTGACCCTTGGTCTTCCAATTGTTGTTTCTAGTTTGGTGCTCGAAAGGAGCTAGTATTTGTAATAAGTTTGCTTGAAAGGAGCTGGTATTTGTAATAAGTTTGTAACGTGGATGCTCGAATGAGCAAAAAATGAGCTTTGTGATTCTATGATACTTAATACAAAAAATAATTAGATAAATAATTTTTTTTAATTTAAATTGATTTTCTTGTTAAAAGTGATTTTTTAAATAAAATAGAATTTTTTTGTTAATGTATATCTATTTAGTATTTGATATATTTAATTTTATTTAATTTACTAATCATTTAAAATTTCTAATATGAAATTATTTGCATACGAAAAATAATAAATTAGAATTGAAAGTTAATTTTAAATCTAAATTTTAGTCTTTAACTTATTCTAAAATTCTGATTAGTCATTGTTGATTTATTTAATAATAGAAATTTAATTTAATTTATTTGCATTAGATAATAAATCATTATGAATTTTAAAAATTGCAATTTGTTATAATTTTAAAGTTAATTGTAAGCTTAAAAAATATTGTCATGATTTGATTAATAATTTTAGATCCAATAATTCTTAATCCCACATAGAAATGGAATTGTACTTAAAAGCACTTAAATTTTTTATTATTAATGCCAAGTTTATAATAATGCTAACCATAACCCTTATAATACTTAATTATGGTTTAATTTTCTAGCCCAAGGATTTAAAAAGAAAAAACCATAAAATTATAGTTAAGTTATTAGATGCAATACAATATCTAAAGATCTTATCTAAATAATGCGAGAACATACCCAAACTAACTACATTATGGATCATTTAAAATATTATAAATCTTAAGGTCAAGATTGTGATTTAATTAATGTTAACGATGTTTGTAATCTATTAATTATATTTTTTAGGTACATGTTTTATTAATAAGATCTAATAAATTTTAAAAAATAGTTTTATTTATATTTAATTATTTTTCAATTTAAAATATTTATTATTTATTATAAAAATTTAAATTATTATTTTTATTAATATTTAGATTTTCGTATATTTTGACTTTGCAAATAGTTTATTCTATTTATTTATTTATTTTAGATTTAAGTTTGAATTTTTTTTAATTATTTATGTCTTTTTATGAAATTATAAATAATAATTAAAATTTATTAGAGTTAATTTAATTTATAATTATTTATGTTATTAAAATTTTAATTTATTGCAAAAATTTATATTTGAATTTTTCTTTTAATTTATATAACACATTTAATTTGTCTCTCCATTTCTCTCTCTCTCTATTTACCCCCCCCCCCCCCTCTCTCTCTCTCTCTCTCTCCATCTCCATATTTTTCTCTATATTGCTCTATCTCTCTCCTCTGCCTCTATCTCCTTACCTCTTCATGCACCTCTCTCTCTCTATGCCTATCTCTATCATTCCCTATTTCTATCCTCATCTCCCTATCTATACCTCTCTGTGTCTATACTCTCTATGTTACTCCCTCTTTCTATATCTCTTTAATTCTCTATCCTCTATCTATCTATCTCCCTAAATCTTGTTCACACACTCCTTGTTACTCCTCCCCATCTCTATCTCAATATGTCTCACACTTTCACACACACTCCTTGTTTCTTCCTCTTCATCTCTATCTTTATCTCTATCTCTATCTCTCCTCCCTCTCTCTTTAATCTCTCTATTACCTCCTTTATCTCTATTTTTCTCCCTCTAGCTTTATCTTCCCATCTCTTCCTCTCCCTCTCTATCTATATCTCATTATCTCTATCTTTCTTTTTTAAGTCATGTTTGGATCCCTATAATTAGATGCACAGTTCATTTTAAGCTATCCCTTCTTGCTTGAGACCTTGGTTGCACAAACAACATCAATTTTTAAACGGCCTACCAATTGAACTTACACACTAAAAAAATGTATGCAAAATACACCAAAGTTTTTCCTAATTAACCTTCTACACCTTTTCGGCGTACCATTGGACACCAAAGTACGATTGCTAGTTAAATTTAACTTGTTTAATTTAGTTTAATTTTATTGATACTCATAGGCTTATCAAATTAAATGCTTTTAGTTTTTATTAATAGACATTTTGACATCCATATGTGAGTGTAATACGCCTCTTGACATAATTATTATATTCCTTCTTATCCTTGTCAATGAGAAAAAATGGATTTTATGCAAGGACACTTTCAATCCTCCATTATTTTTTTATTTTTTTTAATAAAAGTGGAGAACCACTAATTTTAAGATAATTATAAAGTTAACTAGTTGACATAGCTGATTGATTAGTTAAACTAAACTTAGAGGTGGAAGTGAAGATATAACTAGATTAAATAATAAAAAACTATTTCATTTAGTGCATGAAAGGAAACAATAAATAAAATTAAATTGAAAAATGATAATAATTTTTTTTTTTTTTTGATCGATAACATAGAGAATTAAATTGCTTTGAAAGAAAAGTATTACAACCAAGGAGTAGATTGATAGTCTGCAATACCAAGGGGTCATGCCCCTACTACAAAAAAAAAAACCCAAGAATCAACCCACTAAGACCCATAGCCACAAAAGGGGTCACTTACATATACAAAAAGGACCATACCACAAACCCCAACTAGGCCAACCTAGCACCGAAACCACCCCAAAGCTTCCTCTCTTGAGAAATTGGGAATACCCCTGCTGGAACCAGCCACCTGCAGCTCACTCCCACCACCTGGCACCGTTCCAGGCCTTCCTCCACACAATGACCCATGCTCCACCACCTTCACTGATTTCCTTGGGAGCTGGTACCGAACCAAAGGCCTCCCATTCTCATCTAGGGGGGCCTCGGACAGAATAGGAGTCACCTTCCCATGAATTTTAACACGTTCAGTCGGCCCCAACTGGCAAACAAAGTTCATGATCTTAGCCCAGCCATTTCTTGCATCCTCCACCTACGAAGCGACCGACCGAGAAGCCGACCAGACTATAAAAGGCTGCAGCTCCCCAACGTCCACTCCAATCCTCCTGCTTGGGCCCTCTCCCATCCTCAGCCCCACACCAATGACAGCACGGGCCACCACATCCTGCAAACCTCCTGCCCTTTTGGGTCGTAAAACTAGGGAAGTAATCCATTGCACTTCCTCATTCGACTTCTCCACCTGCAGGGCCAAAGCAGTAAACAAAGACGAAATGTCTAGATTTTTTCTAGGTCGCCAATCTTGAGAAAGAAATTCCTCTCCCAACAGAAGCCTAACTGCCCTCCAAAAGATGTCTCCATCCACTCTGAAGACGTTTGAAAGCCTGATCCTCGAGACCGGCCCATGAAAGGCAGGCAATTGTCCATCCGACTCCAACAAAAAATTTGCCTCCATCCTATCTCTCCACTGCACAGAAAGAAACCCTGAGCACTCCATCAAACACCAAGCTTTCACCACAAAGTGCCAAGAATCAATACACAAGGGTCTTTAAAGCCACCTCCATCTCTTGTCATGAAAGCTTCACATGCTTTGCATTACTCCCAACATCATCGTCGGTCACTCACTCCGCACACCTCCATCATCAACCAACACCTCAAGGCCACTTGCAACAAATTTGAAGAACACACACCACAAGGGACTTAAATTCCCACAAAGCCAAGGTTGCGAGTGGACAAAACAAATCGAGCTTGGGTTCACTTTTCCAACAAGCCATCAACTCAAATCTTACTCAAGAAGACTACAATCTCTAAAGTCCTCAAACATACTAAACAAATTTTCCAAGGAACCATTTGCTCCCACATTGGAAAGTTTGTCAGCTTCCAAATTAGCTTTCTGTAGGACATGGGTTACTTTAAAATCTTCAAAATCATTCAGCAGAAATTGCATCCTACGCACTTGCTTATCTAAAAACCACGCTTCCATTCGCCCTTGCGCAATCCCATTCACCACAACCTGAGAATCACCTTCCAAATGAAGTTTCTTGACTCCCAATTTACCAGCCATAAGGTTTGCTTCCAATGCAACTTGACATTCGGCAACATTGTTCAATCCATCCACCAATCTCTTGGCTGCAATGGCTAGAATGTTACCCCGATCATCTCGAGCAATCACCCCAACACTTGAGGGTCCTAGATTGCCCCTCAATGCTCCATCAAAATTAATCTTAGTCCACCCCTTCTCAGGTGGAGTCCACTTCGGGGTTGAATTACCCCTACTCTGAAGATTAGCCCTCAGCAACCCATTAACAAGCCTAATAATAAAATATTTTTTTACTTTTCATGCATTTAAGTGTCACAACCACGTCAAATTAAATGCTTCTAATTTTTATTAACAAACGTTTTTACATCCATATGTGAGTCTAATATGCCTTCAACATAATATTTTAAATGAAAACTAAACAAATTAAATTAAATCAAATCAAATAATTTAAATAAAATAAAATAAATAACTTAAATTATTTAAATTAAATGAATTAAATTAAATAATTAAAATAAATTAAATTGAATAGCCAAATTATTGTTGGTAAGTGATGCTCAGATACGTAATTTTAAATAGTTTAGAATATTTCAGTCTTATATTAATTTGTTGATCTATTGTTATAATTATTCAAAAAATACATGCAAAATTGCATAGAATAATTGTTTTAAAAATAAATACCTATATTTAGTTTGTCAAGTTTAGCAATTTGTTTGTTCCTTGGAGGCTATAAATTAATTTTCTTGTAGGAAAAAAAATTATATATATTTAGCCTTTGTATTTTTTGTTTTGAATCTACAATTATTCAACTAAAGTAGGTATGTTAGAATACATCATTTTTCTTCTGTATTTTTATCTTTTAATGCTTTATTTCCATTCCAATAGAATAGTTGAGCAACCTTCCCTCACAAATAATATCACTTCTATGTAGATCTACAATTGACAACTGTAATAGTATTGTTTCAGTAGCATCCTGTTAAATTCCCTATATCATAGTCAACGTCTTCAACTAAAGCAAGTATGCTAAAATAAATCACTTTTGTTATGTTTTTTTTTTTTAATCTTATATTTTCATTCCAATAGGTTAGATATTAGATTGTAATGATTGTTTCTACATGATTTTGTCTAGCATCATTGTTAATCATACCCTATTCAATAAAAGTTATTGTGAAAAAAATGTGGTGCCTTCTTGCTTGTAGTTGGATTATTTATATAACAAATATATAGAGTGAATTATTTCCTCTTGCATAGTTACAATTTGTCACATGACTGAGTGTCTTGTATTATTTGACACCTTTACTCAAAATTTGTGTGTCTTCCTCATAGTATCAACCTTAGTTTTTGTCTTTGAGAGGTATGCACAGACCCTGCTTTTCATTTATAAGTTTGTGATCGCATAAGCTATGCAAGAATTGATTCACATGGTGATTTCATGACAAAAACTTTGAAGTATTTTTTGCAAAAAATTGTTTGTTTTCTCCACTCCAAAATGGTTCACCAATTACCATATATAATGAGATGAATTGTCAAGTTTGTTTGATGTGTTCATTGTTGAATCTAGATAATCTTAATATTTAGAATCAAAGAAAGGGTGAAGAAAACTCAAACATCCAAATAACAATGTAATTCAGATAACCCAAGTCAAAGGTGTCTCCAAAAGAAAAAAAAAATCTATTTTAATGTTTGAATGTTTGACAAGACACCATGACACAAGGCACATCTCTAGAACATTGACTATCACAATTTTTCTCTAGAATGCCTTAATGTCCCTAGGATGATTGAGGACATCTCATATATTCTTGGTTTTCTTGAGGATGACCAAATGTCTCACAAACATTTCTTCTTATTTTAGATAATATCATCTTTTAATGGGATAAAGGGAATGAGAAGGAGGTTGATGACTGCAATTTCTATGCAAACATATCATGAATTAAAAAATGATTTTAATATAACTATAATAATTCGATGAGTTAATGGAAAATATGGTATTGTTTATTTAAATCACTTAGAAATTGCCTTGCAAATAAATTATCGAATAGTTCATGGGTCTTGTATGGATCTTCTTCCTAAATGTATGTTTCTTGTACAATAATTAATAGCCATTAGAAACCCTATCCCAAAGGTAAGCCATTGGAAGGGTTATCTAAATGACCTACATTTTACATCCAAATCATGTGACTTAGACGGTGGTTTGTAACTCTACCTTAATGTCGATTAAACATGCATGGAGAGCCTTAACTCTCAAAAACAAATCAACCACTACCATTGTTTATGTCTCCATCCAATTGATCTCATTAGCCATGGAAATTTTTTTATTAATGATTATGTCAAATTAACTCCTCCAACTTTTTGCTTGGCAAAACTTGTCTTATTGCAATGATATTTGAGATTTCCTTGACTCTAGAGTCTTACATCTCTTGCCCTAAGGTTGAAAACATGGTGTGCAATTATGTAATGAAAAATGATGATAGAAACAATACAAAAGGATAGGAAATGATGTTTACATAGGTCAAGTGGTAAATATCTTAAAGGATATATAGAGGTCATTTCTTGATGAACATAAACATGTCTATAAATGGACTTGTTGATAAGCCTTTTATACACACCCTCCAAGGTCTTGTTCGTTGGGTTACAACTATGTAGGGATATATCAGGGCCTATGCGATTTGTTTGATCATGGTGGTATGCTGGTAGTATAAGGAACTTATGTAGATTCACTTAAGAATGCAAAAGAGAGGGGTGCAAAGAGGGAACAAATATAACCATGCAAGATTTATCAATCATGAAATAAATATCCAAGTGAACAAATATTATCAATGACACACTAGATAGAAATAGGTTAAACTTTCCATCCACATGCAAGGCCTATGAACTCACACACAAAAAGAGCTGACTTTCAGTAAACCACCTTTTTGTAACATTATCTAGTCCTCTTGTATTGTTAGCATGCATAACATGAATCATAAAACAAAATTCCTCAATAATATTTATGCTATCCAGAATGAAAGAAGATATTGAATCAAAGAAATACCAATTTCAGATGATAGAGATCATAAAACATGCGATCCATGAAATATCTTGCATTAGTTTTAAAAAGTAATGAGTATCAACATGCACCGGTAATGTGAAAGTTCAACAATAGCTTAAGACTTAAAACTGGGAAAAAAAAAACTATAAAGATATTCCTAAGTATGGCTTCTAACCTTCAATTTTCAAACCCTTCAAATGATTTGATACATTGCATTTATAGGCCTTGGTCCCTACACCTCTGGTATAACTAATGCCTATGACTCAATTACAAAATGGGGAGGCTGCAGTTTGGCCTGCAAGTCATTGTTTTTGAACCTCACTTGACTAATACTAAGCAACATGTCTTCATCAACTATAGTAGTAGTTCCATCTCCTTGAGGAATAGTCTAGGCTTGGTGGCATCTTGCATGCTGCACATATGTGTTACTGAACTGCTATCAAAACTACATATCATACCATGAGCAATCATGACTACACCTTTTGACTTTTGAAAACTAGGAGTGCACTTGGTGTGATTTACTCATTGCTTGTTCCTTTTGTAGCTTTGGTAGTTTCCTAGGTAGCATTCAATTGAATCTTGAGGTGGGTCAAACACATACTCAGTTTGGAAATTTGAAACTCTTAGACTTTCCCTTAGTCTCTCCATCTTATCAACTAGACGATCCACAATTTGTGTTGCTTGGTAAGATTGGAGAACAAGGTAAATTTATCTTTCCATGACACTGGTATCAAACTCAACAGCTACAGAGAAATTCTTAGATACATATGCTTCCCACTGCTTGAGCACCTCCTCTTGATTGAGTGAACCTATCTGAAGCATTTCTAGTCCATTCTTTCCTAATACCCTCACCACATATTGCTAATACTCCTCAAGAAGGCTTAGGAAAGGTGGATGCCCTTTTAGTAATTTCATTCTACATTGATCTAAAATATCCCTTTTGAACTCCAAGGCATTAATGGAGGCTTGCAAAACATTGAAATCCTCTCCTCCTAACAAATATTCTTTCTTAATTATATCTTTACCTAAATTCTTGATCCTTTTCAGCACTTTGATTTGTTTTACAAACTTAATAGATTGGGTATCTCATTGGGTAGAGCGAATGATGATACCTCTTTCAAGGAGATGAGTTTCCTCATAGATACCCATGGTCTCTTGTAGGAACATTCTTCTTTTACTCAATTGATCTTCGGTCCAAGTGTCAACATCAATTAAATTCTTTCTCATTGCATACAATGACTTAACTTCATCTTGTGGTGATGCTAACATAGAGGGTTGAGCATCCCCAGGCCTTGAGTTGAGTGGTCGTGACATTTCCATGAGCAATTGTTTGTACTATTGCAGCTATGCCTTAGCTTCTTTCTTATATTTATGCTCCTTTTCTATTTTAGTTTTAATGATAGTGGTTGCAACATCTAAGGTATCTATCTCTCCCCACGTAGTTTTCTTGGCAAGGTTCCCTTGGGAGATTTGATACCTTGGGAAAGCCTATTCTTCGCCTTCCCTAGCTTGTACTAGAGTAGCTATACTGGCCAACAAATCTCTGGTCACTTCTTGTTAAATGGTGAAGGCTCTTAGCTTTCTTTGTTCTCCTTGGCAACTCAGTGATTGCATCTTGCAGGGTGATGCTCGGTAGGACAACTCTTTCTCATCAGGTCCTTCTCCTAGTTTACCTGCAGTGTTCAACCCCGAATACACTCCACTCCTGGCTACTATCCATACCACATAGGAAGTCATGAAAAATCTCTTAGTTTGAATCGCATTGCATATTTGTTCATGAATATTATCTGATATGAGCTATGCCTAATTAAAATAATCCTTTCCTTTGAGGTTGGTATAGATATAATGGTACAACCATAAGTAATAATGTTTCACATCTTCCTTCTTGAAAGCCCTGCTGAGCATGATGATCAAATCACATGGAGAATCTCTAAAATTCTCTCTAAGGATGTTGTTTGTTTCTTTCAAGCCCAATTTTTGTGGATCATTGAGCCAAAGCTGATTTATATGTTCCCTGTTGATACAGGAGCATCCCCAGTTCATACCAATCTTGCATCATCAGATCTTGCTTTCTATTTTAGTTTTCCTTTTTGCGTGTCCTAGTTTTGGCTCACCAGATCTTGTGGAGTTGGATTCTACTTGAAGACTTGATCATCCTTCTTTCTTCCAGACCACATTGCATTTGGATCATTTTCTGGCAAGATATCACTATCGATTTCCTTGACAGTTTCCTGTTACCCATTGGCAGTTCTTGTTACCAGTTGCCTGGAACTGTTTTGGTGATCTACCGGAACCCCTTTCTGAAGCTTGTGGAGCCTTGGGCATTGATTATGATGTTCCATGGCATGTGGCTAACCTTTTCCTATGATCTATATTCCATCCTTTGGATTTTTCAGAGTAATCTCTTGGTGGAGGCCGACTTTGTTATTTTACACGTTAGGTCTTATTCTTTGGGTTTTGATCCCTTTTGGGTCGACTAGATCCTTTGGATCGATATATATATAATTATAATTGTACATTAGAATGTAATCAATTAGAGAATTAAGTAGCTAGACTGTGCGTAGAAGATAGATCTCAAGATTCAAGGTCCTATTTCTGACCCATTATGTATGTTCTACTAGGCCTGTGAGCCGGTATGTTGTAACTCACTTGTTATCGGTTGGTTGTAATCAATCTTCATGCAATAAAACAATCTATTCTGCATTGCCTCCATCATATCTTTGTGTTTCCATTGTGTTTTCTCTTGTTGACCGGTCCGGATTGATCTCTTTCAGGTCCCTCCTCACCGGTGACTACTTCAAGTGGTATATGAGAGAAGTTTCATTCTGGAGGTTGCGTGTCCTAAAATTTTCGTTGTAGGGTGGTGGATTACGGATCTGACCTGCAGCTGTAGAGGACCAATGTGAACTATGGAGAACGTGGGAATGTAGAACCTTTTGTGATGGAGATGTTGCGAGGTATAGCAGCCATGGAGATAGCCCAAAGAAGACGCCGACATATTGAATATGTAAGAGAAGATGATGGAGAAGAAGCCCCGACATAACAAGCTAACCTACCGACAGTTGATCCCGACAAGGAAAGGTTTTTGAGGGTTTTGAGTAGGGCGATACTAAACCTCATTTTCCCCAACTAGAATATGATGGAAAGTTAGATTCGGATGAATTGATGCATTGGATCTCAAAAATAGAGAAGTATTTTGATTTTGAAAACACTGCAGAAGAGAGGAAGGTGAAAAATGCATGTACCTGGTTGAAAGGTCATGCATCTCTTTGGTGGGAGCATTTACAAGTTGATAGACATAGAAGAGGTAAAGAGAAGATTAAGACATGGGATTGGATGATTGCTAAGTTGAAATCAAAGTTTATGCTAGCTAATTATCAAGTGAATTGGTTCCAGAAGTTGCAGAATTTGAGATAGAAGAAATCTAGTGTGAAGGAGTACACCGAAGCATTTTACAAGTTGAACATCATATCCAAACATGTTGATGATGAAGCTGAACAAGTTGCAAGATATTTGAATGGATTATGGATGTCTATACAAGATGAAATCAATTTGATCAAACTGGAGAGTGTTTAAGAGGCTTACCAGTATGCCCTAAAGGCAGAAGAGAAGTTAAACAAAAGACATGAGCAGAGGCAAAGAGGCAGAGGTGGAAGGTTTACCGAAGGAAGATTTCAAGGAGGAAGATGATATACTGGAGGAAGAGGAACCAGTACAGATCAGAGCAAGGACAAGGAAGTGAACAAAGAAGGTAATTCATACCAAAAGGATGATAGAAATTTCTACCAAAGGAGAGAACCAGATGGTTACCGAAATGAGAATTTTGGAAGACAAGACAAGAGGACATTTAGAGGAATCTTCTTTAAGTATGGAGGAGAAGGACATTGTGCATTCGAGTGTAAGAAGACAAAAACTACCAGAAGAGAAGCAGTGGCAGAAGAAAACCCCACCAGATCAGACAATAAACTGGAAGATGGAGAACTGTTGGTGATGAGGAGAGCTTTGTGTCATATCGAAGGAGATGAAGAACCCTTCTAGAGGAAGAATCTATTCAAGACCAGATGTAAGGTATCCGGTAAGTGTTGTAAAGTTGTTATTGATAGTGGTATTTCAGATAATCTTATTTTAGAAGAAATAGCGAATAAGTTGAAATCGGAGAGATTGAAACACCCTAAGCCTTATCAGATAGCATTGATTCAGGATGAACATAATTTGTTAGTAAGTGAGCAATGTTTGGTAAAATTGAAAATTGGGAATTATCATGATGAAGTCTTGTGTGATATTATGCCTATAGATATTTGTCATCTTTTGTTGGGTAGACCTTGGCAGTTTGATAGACAGGAAATGCATGATGGGAGAAAGAATACATACACTATTGTGGCCAATGGGATGAAGCAAACCTTGTTACCCTTGGAGGAACCTTTGAAGAATGAAGTCTATACGAATGCTAGAATCTGTTTGGTAGATGGAAAGAAATTCTTGGATGGATTGAGACATGAGAATGTGTGTTTTTCCTTAATTCCTAAGAAGATTGAGAAACCGGAATCGAAAGGAGAAAACATGAAAGAGATAAAAGATTTGTTGACAGAATATGAGGATATCATTTCAGATAATGTACTTGATAGATTGCCACCTGTGAGAAGTATTAGTCATTGCATGGACTTAGTTCCCAAAGCTAGTTTGCCTAACAAAGTTGCACACCGATTGACACTAGCAAAGAAAGAATAACTGAATAGACAAGTGCAGGAGCTGTTGAAGAAAGATTTGATCAAGGAGAGTCTGAGCCCTTGTGCAGTACCAGCAGTATTAGCACCTAAGAAGAATGGAGAGTGGAGAATGTGTACCAATTCCAGAGCAATAAACAAGATCACAGTGAAATACCGGTTTCCTTTTCCTAGGATGGATGACATAATGGATTGTTTGAGTGGAGAAAAATAATTTACAAAGATAGATTTGAAGAGTGGATATCATCAGATTAGGATCAGAGAAGGCAATGAGTCAAAGACAACATTTAAGACAAATGAAGGACTGTATGAATGGTTGGTGATGCATTTTGGATTGAATAATGTACCGAGTACTTTCATGAGGCTGATGAATGAGGTATTGAATAAATTCTTGGGTAAGTTTATTATTGTGTATTTGGATGACATTCTGATTTTTAGTAAGACAAAAGAGGAGCATGTGTTTCAATTAAGACAATTTTTGCAGAGGTTGAGAGAAGAGAAGTTGTTGATCAATATCAAGAAGTGTACTTTCATGAAGGATGAGTTAGTCTATTTGGGATTTGGGATATTTGAAGATGGTTTGAAGATGGACCCTGAGAAAGTGAAATCAATTGTTGAATGGCCTACACCAGAAAGCATTGGAGAGGTAAGATCATTTCATGGATTGGCTAGTTTTTACCAGAACTTTACAAGAAATTTTAGTTCAGTTTGTAACCCTACGACTGAGACCATGAGAGGAGATTGGAAGAAATTCAAGTGGACCACTGGAGAAAACACTATTTTTGAACTATTGAAGAAAAAGTGACTGAGAAGCCTGTGTTAGATTTATCGGATTTCAATAAAGTATTCCAAGTGGATTGTGATGCAAGTGGAACAATAATAGGAGCAGTCTTGAGTCAGGAAGGGAGAGTAGTAGATTATTTCAGTGAGAAATTGAATGATGCCCACAGGAGATATTTAGTGTATGATCAGGAGTTTTATGCCATAGTTCAAGCCTTGAAGAAGTGGAGACATTACTTGTTGCCTAAGGAATTTGTGTTGTATACAAATCATCAAGCTTTGCAATATTTGAACAGTCAGAGTAAGTTAAATCAGAGACATATGAGATGGGTAGAATTCTTGCAGAGTTACACCTTTGTGTTGAGGCATAGAAGTGGGAAATGTAACAAAGTTGTTGATGCATTGAGTAGGAGAAGGAATTTGCCAACAGAGATGAGAGTGCCAGTATTAGGATTTGAAGATTTGAAGACCTTGTATGATGATGACCCAAATTTTGCAGAACCTTGGAAAGCATGTAGAGAACTGGTTATGGTTGATAGAAGCGAGTGGTTGGATTACTTCATTCAGGATGGGATTTTATTCAGAGGAGTTCAGTTGTGCATACCTAAGAGTTCTATGAGGGAAAATTTGATAAAGGAGAAACATAGTGGAGGACTAGTTGGACATTTTGGTATTGATAAAACAGTAGGATTGGTTGCCCCGAAAGGAACCAGATTAGATTGAAGAGATTTTAGACAGTAGGATTAGGCTTAGTACTCGAAGTAGTCAGTATAAGGACTATCTTGTGAAGTGGAAGAACATACCAGTTGAAGATTCATCTTGGATTTGTCAAGTATAGGTAGACTGCCTTGGTTTCCCTCTGACCCCAGCAAAGTGAGAGGCTCACTTTTTCAATAACCTTGGATGTCTAATGCAGGAGCATCCCCGATTCATAGCAATCTTGCATCAATCAAAAACATTTTCCTTTCTTTTTTTTTCTTTTTGTTTCAGTTTTCCTTTTTGTGTGTCCCGATTTTGGCTCACCAGATCCTGTGGAGTTGGATTCTACTTGAAGACTTGATCATCCTTCTTCCTTCTAGACCGCATCGCATTTGGATCATTTTCAGGCAAGATATCGCTATTGGTTTCCTTGACAGTTTCCTGTTACCGGTTGGCAGTTCTTGTTACCAATTGCCTAAAACTATTTTGGTGATCTATCAGAACCCCTTTCCAAATCTTGTAGAGCCTTGGCATTGATTCTGATATTCCTTGGTGTGTGGCCAGCCTTTTCCTATGATCTACATTTCATCCTTTGGTTGTACCGGAGGAATCTCTTGGCAGAGGCTGACCTTGTTATTTTACACGATAGGTCTTGTTATTTGGGTTTTGATCCCTTTTGGGCCGACTGGATCTTTTGGATCGATATATATATAATTATAATTGCAGATTAGAATCTAATCAATTAGAGAATTAAATAGCTAGACTATGCATAGAAGATAGATCTCAAGATTCAAGTTCTCGGCTGTGGCCTATTCTGTATGTTCTACCAGGCCTATGAGATGATATGTTGTAACCTGGTTGTTACCGGTTGGTTGTAATCAATTTTCATGCAATAAAACAATCTAGTTTGCATTTTCTCCATCATATCTTTGTGTTTCCATTGTGTTTACTCTTGCTAATTGGTCCGGATTGGTCTCTTTGAGGTCCCTCCTCATCGGTGACTACTTCACCTATTATTAGCCACATATTTATTGAAGATCTAGACGACCTCTTCCTCAGTAGTATATAACACATTCTCATACTGCAAGATTAGAAAGGTTATAGCAAGCATATCAAATGAGAGATCCACCACTAAATTTCCTTTTGTATCTACACATCCCCTAGTATCCATGTTATAGTGTTGAGTGATTGCCAAAATTAACTCTGATTACTTGACATCCTGAGGGAAAATTGTGACCTTTACAAGTTTTGACCTCCTAATCCTCCTATATGCAGCATTGGGATTTTGAACAGATACCACTTGTTTGATTTCTTCCAACTCAATATGTCCTATCTTTGTATCTATGATGAACTAAACCTCATTTTCAAACTTTGAAATTCGTGTTTGCCCCTGATATTAGTCTTTCATGGCGACAGGAACTTTTTCCAACCTTATCTCTCTCCTTGTCTTCTTCCTTGGGGTCCCTATTATTTCCATAAGAATTATTTAACTTATAATAGAGAGTTCATCTATTAGTACTTTGCATGTTTAAAACTGCATACCTCAGAATCCTGGGGTTTCAGAGTCAAAATAATTCCATACAAACCTTATTCTGGGATCTTGAAATCCTAGAGTCCTGAAGTGAAAGGCATCAAAACTTGAAGATTTAGGATCCTGAGATACCGAAATGTTAATGCAAAAGGATCGACAATTCCATCTCACAAGGTCAGGCTTCGAAATCCTGAGAACCTAGGGTTTCGAATCTCAAGAAAGGTTGGGTTGAAAACACATCGAGATCGTGGAACCCAAAGTTTCAAAGTGTAAACAAGGGAATACCAAAAGGTACTCTAGGATCTAGAGAACTCAGGGTTATGGAGTGTAGAATTCATGAAGCAAACTTTAAAGATGACACTTTGGGATCGTGAGAACCCAAGGTTCCAAAGTATAGTGAAGACTAGTTGGGAGGCACTTTGGGATCTTGGGAACCCAGGGTTCTGAAGTTGAAATTTTGAAACTCTAAAACCACACGTTGAGATCCTAGGAACCTAGGTTTCTAAAGTGTGTAGGGATAATTCTTAAAAATGTTTTGGGATCCTGGGAACTTGGGATTCTGAAATGAAAACTTTGTGAAAGGCATCACTTCCATTGAAAACCTTAAAGGGAGAGGGACAAAAACTGGTAGGGAGGTGACAATGTCAAAAATGACTTATTAGAGACAAGAAAACCCTAAACCTAGGCCAACCAAAGAAAAAAAAAAGAAACCCTAAACTAAAATACAATGCAGGAAGGAAGAAACCTACCTTGACGAGGTAGAAGAAGAAGAAACCAAAGTGCGCCAAGAAACTCGCCAAAATCACCAAATGTAGAGCTTTTGAATGACCACGGTGTTTAAATGAGTAGGGAAAGGATATTTATACCCCTTGGCAACCACAAGAATCAAGGAACAACACACCTCCAAGTTTTGGGATCTCAGAGTTCTGGGGTCAGAGAGAAACTAACCTTGAGACTCTAAATTTCCAAGACTTCGAAAGAGAGACAAACAAATCTAGGAGAATTCAGGATCCTAGGATTCCAGGGTTCCAAGGCTCCAACAAACAAAACGAACAAGAGGGATTGAGATCTTGGGAACCCAATATTTTGAATTCCTCATAAAAAGGAACAAAAACAACACACATAAAGTGTTGGCATTACAATAATATTAAGAAGATTATTGGAAATAAATGATATAATTGATAAAGGATGATTACTGTCTTAATATTATTGTTTTGTCATTGATGTCTAGAAATTGATTTTCTGATTTCAGTATGATGTTGCCATATCCTAATGAGTATGTTGATAAGTATAAAGATGTCGGTAAGTGACACAGAAAAGATGAGAATGAAGGGGAGTAATGAGTTATTCAATGGGCAATGATTACCGAGTTAGATAGTGACAAGATTATGTTGTTTTGATTGTTTTGATATCTTATATATGTGTATTCAAAGACTGAACAAGAAGAAAAAAAGATTTCATGTAATAGAATGAGTAAAGGTTTGATACTGTTCTATGTTACCAAGCAAGGATCTAATCGATAAACACTAAGGTTATCGATATCGATTAATGAAGGCAGAATGTCTATTGAGTAAAAGTTCAGTATTAACCGAGTTACAACCAAGAAGTAACATGAGCATTGGATGAAATAAGAACATTATTAAATGAGGGATGCCAATGAGCTGGAGATGTATAAATGATTGGTATGTCATGCAAGAAGTTTGTTAAGGATCTACGATAATGGAAATACAAGAGCCAGATCTATAGCCTAGATTGAATGGTCATAACCTAGCACAAGTACCAAGGAATACAAGTTCCAAGGCGTGATAAAATGTTTTTCAGATCAAAGGATTCAATGAACCTAGTCAAGTATGATGATCTGATGGCTAAGATTGATCATGGGAAATGTGATCAAGGAGGTTAAGTGGTCAGGAATTGTTTATAAATAAAGAATAGTTGTAGAATAAAAAGGAGTGGGCAAACTGGAAGCACAATGATGCTATAGAGGTGATTATCGAGTACATAAAATTGAAGATCTGATTGTAGAATAGATTGAGAAGCCCAGCAAGGAGTAAGATAAGTCTTATGACAAGATTGTCTTGAGTACATTGAGCACATAGAATCTACTTTAGCATTTCAGATGTGAAGTTGCAGATATATTTTATTACTGTTATTTATTCTGTAAGTGACAGGAAATCTCTTAACTGAGTAGACCTAACAGTCTTATTTGTAAATCCTCTAGCAAGGTAACATTCTGAATGAGTGTTTGAAATCCTTTTACAAGGTTACTTCTAACAAAGTGAATATTCTAACAGATCTGAGGGAAATCCCTTAACCAGGTCACATCTAGCAATGTGCATGTAATCTTTAATAGGATTTTCTTTTAACCGAGCATACTCTAGAAGGGTATATTTCTTAGTGGCACCGAAATCCCACAATGGTTTTTCCCTATTTGGGTTTCCACATTAAATCTAGTGTTAAATGTGTTATGATGTTTTAATTTTATCAGTTTATGAGTTTGAATGTTTTACAGTCATAGTTGCATATCAAGTAAGGCTACCGAGGTTGAATCTAATGAATATATTGTAAATTGTGTTGATAAGATTCACCCCCCCCCTCTCGCATCTATCTAACAATTGGTATCAGAGCTCTGGAATCTGGAATAAAAGTTTAAAGGAACTTGAGGCAAGATCCGAAGATGTATAAGAGGGATGCACCAAAGTTGAATAAGTCAAGTTTCTCCACATGGCAGAAAAGGATGAAGCTGCACTTATCAAGAATTGAAGAATATGCAACATATTATCTGGAGAATGATTACATTGCACCCAACACCTACCCAATGACAATGGAAGAAATAAAGCCAAAGCAAGAACATATTCAAGCAATGATTGAAATAACATCAGCATTGACCAACTCAGAGTTTAATGATCTAGAAGGTTGTAATGATGCCAAAGCAATGTGGAATAAGCTTATATCTGTATATGGTGCTGATGAACATGTTCAGAGAGCAAAAGTAGATAGTCCAAGAGGTCAAATTGAATCCATGAGAATGAATGAAGGTGAGAACATTATCCAATATAGTACAAGGTTAAAAGAAATTGTCAATCAAATCTAAGGAGCGGGAGGAACTATTGAAGAAAAGGATGTAACAAGTAAGTTGCTAAGAACACTTCTACCTGCTTATATCATTCGAGTCTCTGCAATTCATGAACTAAGGTCTGTACCAAACATGCTAGTCTCTTTGGATGCTACTATCGGTAAGCTACATGCATTTGAGTTAAGCAATTTTGATAACAGTGGGTCTTCGGTAAATAAAGTTGAATCAACATTCAGTTCTTTTCATCTTGGTGAATCTAATGGTTACAATGATAGAATGTATAAGTATACTAAAAGAAATCATAGTGGAGCAAGTGAAAGATTTCGCAAAAACATGGAAGAAGTACACAAACTATATGAGGAAATTCGAAAGCAAGAAGAGTTTGAAGCATTATTAGCCAGAAGGTTACCGAGAGGTAAAGGTAAGTATAAAGGAAAGCTACCTTTGAAATGTTTTAACTGTGATAAAATAGGACATATGGCTTCTAACTATCCTGACAAAGAATCTAGTGAAAAGAGAGAATACCAAGATAGAAAGACAGAAAGACAACCAATACAGAGGACACCGAGACTTCAGAAGGAGAGATAGAAAGACATGTCTAGTAGCTGATGAGTAATCCAGTGATGATAAATCTGATGGGACTAAGACAGAGGAAGTTGTATATGTGGCTATCAAAGATGGATCAAATGAAGAAAGGTATGAGGAAAAAGCCTTAATATCTCACATAAATAATAATGATTCTTGGATCATAGATAGTGGTTGCTCTCATCACATGACAGGTGATAAACACAAGTTTGTTAAATTAGAAGACTATGATGGAGGTTATGTAAGATTTGGTAATGATGCACCATGTTCAGTAAAAGGTAAAGGTTCTATTACACTTCTTGACAATACTAAATGTGATGATGTATATTGGGTTGAAGGTTTGAAATACAATTTGTTGAGTGTAGCACAGTTAAACAATACAGGTTACCAAACAAAATTTCAGAAAGGAATTGTCAAAGTTCATGACAAACATGGAAAGTTGGCTGCTATCGGGACTCAAACAAGAGGTAATACATTTCACCTTCACTCAACTCGAAATAGTTGTCTATATGCAAAAATAGAAGATACCTGGTTATGGCCTAAAAGGTTTTGTCTTGTAAATTTTGATAATCTAATCAAAATAAGTAAGAAGCATCGTGTAAGAGGTCTATCGAGCTTGGAAAAACCTAAGAATGTAATGTGCTGAGGATGCCAGATGGGTAAGATGACAAGATCAAGCTTTACAAGTAAGTCCTACACTTCTAAAGGAATTCTAGATCTTGTGCACACTGATCTTTGTGGTCCTATGAAAGTTCAAAGTTACTATGGTGATAAATACTTCATATTATTTGTGGATGATTACTCAAGGATGATGTCAGTTATGTTTTTAAAAGAGAAATCAGAAGCCTTTCAAATGTTCAAATGGTATAAGGTAAGAGTTGAAAATGAAACAAGAAGACAACTGAAATATCTAAGATCTGATAGAGGAGGAGAGTTCATTTTTGATGAATTAACTTATTTTGCAATGATCATGGTATAAAGAGACAAGTGTCTGCACCGAGAACACCACAACAAAATGGGATAGCTGAAAGAAGAAATAGATGTATTGTAGATTGTGCCAGAACCCTAATGATAGAAAAGAGGGTACCTCAAACATTTTGGAGAGAAGCAATAAGCACTCCAGTTTACACCCTGAACTGAGTACAACTAAAGAAAGGAACTTTGAAGACACCGTATGAAATCTGGTATGGCAAGAAACCTAATGTGAGTTATTTTAAAATATTTGGAAGTAGATGTTATGTTCACAAAGATGATAGAAATGGGAAGTTTGATCAGAAAAGCAAGGAAGGAACATTTCTTGGTTATTCTTCTAGAAGTAAAGCATTTAAATGTCTGATCAAATCTTCTAACAAAATAGTGGAAAGTGCAAATGTGAAAATTGATGAATTTGCAGAAAGAAATGATGAAGGAAATTACAAAGAACCAGAAGATTATGAAGAGTTTGTATATGTTCAACTGAAAAGTTCTACTGAGAAAGTTAATGAAGAAAATACTCAGTTACCGAGTGATGAAGAAGATCATACAAAGCCTACCGAGCCTATATTAGCCAAATATGTTAGAAGAAATCATGCATCAAGTTAGATTATAGGAGACAAGGATGATCCAGTGATGACAAGGAACAAACTAAGACAGAACACATGTCTAATATCTGAATTTGAATCAAGAATAGTAAAAGAGGCATTTAACAACGAAGATTGGGTAAATGCTATGGCTGAAGAGATTGAACAAATCAAGAAAAATGAAACATGGACATTGGTCCCAAGACTAAAAGAGAAAAATGTAATCGGTACGAAGTGGATTTTCAGAAACAAGCTAAATGAAAAAGGTGAGGTCATTCGGAATAAAGCAAGACTAGTTTGCAAAGGTTATGCTCAAGAAGAAGGAATAGACTATGGAGAGACTTTTGCACCTGTAGCAAGACTTGAAGGAGTAAGAACATTGTTGGCATATGCTGCTTACAATAATTTCAAGGTATATCAAATGGATGTTAAATCTACATTTTTGAATGGTATACTAGAAGAAGAAGTTTATATTGAACAACTTGAAGGATTTATTGAAGAGAAGAATAAAGATCAGGTATGTAAGTTGAACAAAGCATTATATGGCCTAAAGCAAGCACCTAGAGCATGGTATGAAAGATTGCACTCTTATCTAATCAAGATTGGTTTTGTGAGGACAAGTGAAAACAACATGTATATGAAGAATGATGAGGAAAATGGAATATTGATTTCAGCCATATTTGTGGATGATATTATCTTTTGTGGAAATGACTCTTTATGCAAGAAATTTGGAAGTGAAATGTGCAAAGAATTTGAGATGTCATTAATCAGTGAAATAAAGTATTTTATAGGTTTGCAGATACTACAAATGAAAAATGAGATCTTCATTACTCAATCCAAGTACATAAAGGAAATCTTAAAGAATTTGGAATGGAGGATTCTAAACCTGTAAGTACTCCTATGACTACTAATTATAAATTATCAAAAAATGATGAATTTGCATCTGTTGATGAAACACTTTATGGATCTATGATTGGAAAGCTGCAATATGTGGTTCATAGGAGGCCTGATATAGCACTTGCTATAGGTATAGTTGCAAGATTTTCTGCAGATCCCAAAGAAACCCATATGACAGCAATCAAGAGAATTTTTAGATACTTAAGAGGCACTGAAGATTATGGTTTAGTATATCAAAAGAGGAATGATTTTGACTTAAAAGTCTATACTGATGCTGATTGGGTAGGAAACATTGATGATAGGAAAAGCACAAGTGGTGGAGCTTTCTTTTTGGGAGAAAGACTAGTGAGTTGGCTTAGCAAGAAACAAGGATGCATTTCACAGTCAACAGCTAAAGCTGAATATGTCGCTCCAGCTCTGAATTGTACCAATATAGCATGGATCAAACAACTGTTGGAAGGTATGAATGAGAAAGTTACCAAGCCAATAACTATATTCTGTGATAATACTATTGCTATTAATATTTCAAAGAATCTGGTAATGCACTCCAAGACAAAGCATATCTCTATAAACTATCATTATCTTAGAGAAGAAGTTCAAGAGAAGAAAGTTGTGCTAGAATATATTAGTACAAAGAAACAAGAGAAGAAAGTTGTGCTAGAATATATTAGTACAAAGGAACAAATAGAAGACATCTTCACTAAGCCACTGCCAAGGGACACTTTTGAGTATCTCAGAAGTAAGTTAGGGGTCCTACTCCTATCTTCTACTCACTGACAGAGTTCAGTGAAAGCATCAATTGTATGACTCCATAGAATACTATTTTTGAGTTTATGCTGATTTACACACTTTAGGAGATCGCCTAAAGTTGTGCAGGAAATAGTGATTGCAGACAAGTTGCTCTGATTGAGACTTAGATGATACATTTGTATATGTTTTAACTGTAAGAAAATTACTTCACAGGGGAAGAAATCATGAATTGGTTTTACTTTTTGGCAATGTTGTCAAAGGGGGAGAAGACTAATAGGAGAAGATAGGAGAAGACTAATGACAAGGGGAGAAAAATTTGCAAGAGATGTTTACAGCTCAAGGTTAACAGTAGATAGTTTTACAACAATCTGAATCCGAATCAATTGAAATGAATCAAGTTGGTATCTCCATTAAAGTTGGTATTGCTATCAATGCCAAAGGGGGAGATTGTTGGCATTACAATAAGATTGAGAAGATTATTGGAAATAAATGATATAATTGATAAAGGATGATTACTATCTTAATATTATTGTTTTGTCATTGATGTCAAGCAATTGATTTTCTGATTTCAGTATGATGTTGCCATATCCTAATGAGTACTTTGATAAGTATAAAGATGTCGGTAAGTGACACAGAAAAGATGAGAATGAAGGGGAGTAATGAGTTATTCAATGGGCAATGATTACCGAGTTAGATAGTGACAAGATTATGTTGTTTTGATTGTTTTGATATCGTATATATGTATATTCAAAGACTGAACAAGAAGGAGAAAAGATTTCATGTAATAGAATGAGTAAAGGTTTGATATTGTTCTATGTTACTGGGAAAGGAGCTAGTTGGCAAACACTAAGGTTATCAATATTGGTTAATGAAGGCAGAATGTCTACCGAGTAAAAGTTCAGTATTAACTGAGTTACAACTGAGCAGTAACAGAACGCATTGGATGAAATAAGAGCATTATTAAATGAAGGATGCTAATGAGCTGGAGATGTATAAATGATTGGTATGTTGTGCAAGAAGTTTGTTAAGGATCTATGAAAATGGAAATACAAGAGTTAGATCTACAGCGCAGATTGAATGGTCATAACCTAGCACAAGTACCAAGGAAGGAATACAAGTTCCAAGGCGTGATAAAATGTTTTTCAAATTGAAGGATTCAACGAACCTAGTCAAGTATGATGATCTAATGGCTAAGATTGATCATGGGAAATGTGATCAAGGAGATTAAGCGGTTAGGAATTGTTTATAAATAAAGAACAGTTGTAGAACAAAAAGGAACGGGCAAACTGGAAGCACAATGATGCTACAGAGGTGATTATCGAGTACAGAAAATTGAAGATCTGATTGTAGAACAGATTGAGAAGCCCAGCAAGGAGTAAGATAAGTCTTATGACAAGATTATCTTGAGTACATTGAGCACATAGAATCTGCTTTAGCATTTCAGATGTGAAGTTGTAGATATATTTTATTACTGTTATTTATTCTTTAAGTGACAGGAAATCTCTTAACCGAGTGGACCTAATAGTCTTATTTGTAAATCCTCTAGCAAGGTAACATTCTGAATGAGTGTTTGAAATCCTTTTATGAGGTCACTTCTAACAAAGTGAAGATTCTAACAGATCTGAGGGAAATCCCTTAACCGGGTCACATCTAGCAATGTGTATGTAATATTTAACAGGATTTGCTTTTAACTGAGCATACTCTAGAAGGGTATATTTCTTAGTGGGTCCGAAATCCTACAATGGTTTTTCCCTATTTGGGTTTCCACATTAAATCTGGTGTTAAATGTGTTATGATGTTTTAAGTTTATCAGTTTATGAGTTTGAATGTTTTACAGTCATAGTTGCATATCAAGTAAGGCTACCGAGGTTGAATCTGATGAATATATTATAAATTGTGTTGATAAGATTCACCCCCCCTCTCTCATCTATCTAAAAATTGGTATTAGAGCTCTGGACTCTAGAATAAAAGTTTAAAGGAACTTGAGGCAAGATCCGAAGATGTATACGGAGGATGCACCAAAGCTGAATAAGTCAAGTTTCTCCACATGGCAGAAAAGGATGAAGCTACACTTATCAGGAATTGAAGAATATGCAACATATTATCTGGAGAATGATTACGTTGCACCCAACACCTACCCGATGACAATGGAAGAAATAAAGCCAAAGCAAGAACATATTCAAGAAATGATTGAAATAACATCAGCATTGACCGACTCAGAGTTTAATGATCTAGAAGGTTGTAATGATGCCAAGTTCTGGGGACCTCAAGTTCTGAAGACATGGGAAAAGAAACAAAAGGGAAGGCACTTCAGGGTTTCAGGATTCTAAAGTTTCAAAGTGGAAACAAAAGAAACAAAAAGGCAAACAACATACTCCAAAGTTTTGGTATTCCGAAACTCTGAAGGGAAAGAAACACAAAGATAGAGGTGTTTGTTCCGACCACCTTTTGATATCGAACTAATTTATGTTATTTCACATAGACTCTATTAAGATGTTATCATACCTAATAATGTACTCCCAATGAATATAATTTAAATTGTATTTAGAATAAAGTAGTTTTATAGTACTATATGCTGTATGTTATACCATTGCACCACATATCTTAACAATAGAAAGAGTTGAGAGAACACCACATATAAACACAAACTATATGCTAAACCTAACCCTATGCTGACATGCACTATTTAAAAAGAATTGAAACTCAATTCCAAATAAGCCCCTGTACAACTAGTTGAACCTTATTATCATTAATAAGGTTGGACTAAAAACCTTTAAGTACTTTCACATAACAAAGTTGATAACAATAGATGATTGTTATATTGATATGAAATCCAACATCGAAAATATTTTAGATTTCCATCCCTAATAACAATGACCATAAGGAAAGGTTAATCCTTAATGATGGATGCTTAAACTGCTAAATTGTATCCACAACCTAGTAATCAGTAACAACAACAATATTCATGTAAATAGTTTGTAGGATAATGATATTTAATATTTTGAATAGTTATTACAACATTCAGTGATAATACTTTCAAGAAAATATTTGAGCAACCATTCATTGTTGAACTATTATTCAGATTTTAATGTTCAATTGCTCACATTGATAAATTACAAAAAATTAACTGATAAGCTATTATTCAGTTGCCACAATGATGTAGTTAATAATAGTGGACTATGGCAATAACCCCAAAGGCCTTGAACCTTGTACATTGACATCATAATGACCAACTAGGACTTGCCTAATTGGAGCAATTTGTTCAGTGACCAGAATTCTTCAATATTGATTTATATTTCTTCTATTTTCTTTTCTAAATTAGGAGTATTGTACCTATTCTTCTAGCAATTATTTTTCTCCTCTTCTAGGCATCATAGATCTACTAGTCTTAAGTTTCTCATCTTACTCTTAATCCTAGGTCACATTAGTTTTTGCTACCATAAAAAAAAAACACATTTTTCTTCACTATAACTTAAACTTAAGCTTATCTACACATCACCATGATTTCCTTACTTTTATTGGGTGTGCAATGAGTAAAAGGGGAAAAAAATATACTTCAGATAGATGAAGTTAAAGATATTAAGCACTACATTTCCTGCAAACTCTACTAGGAATGGCTATCCAACTACATCTAATTCTGTAAATATGATGGCGTCTGTAGCATTGGTTCAATTATACTAGTTCTAGTATTCTAATATCCTTTCTAGTTCACAAGGGAACTTTGAAAAGCAATGATATTAGGAATTTAAAGTATTAAATATAGTGTTATAAAACCATATTAAAATTAGAGTAATAAATTCTTCATCTAAAGATTAATGGTTAAAACTCAAAGAAATGAATGAATCATTAAATATAGACATAAGTTAGTTCTAACACAAAAGAAGATTTTCACCAAAGAAATTTCATCTGAATAAGAGATTAAATAATGAAAATATTTGGGTTTTATAAGTGCACCTTTCATATGCATCAAACACATGTATCTAATAATGATATAAGTGTCACTCAAAATACACTATACAGGTTTGATCCACACTTGATACAACACCTACATAAAAGGCTTGTGTGCACATACTCATTGGCGATGTTAATAGCTCCCTTTAGGGGATGAGGTGGTTGTTATTATTCTACCTGTTTCCATGCCTGAATGTCGTAAGTGCTGAAATAGGGAATAAGGATGATCGCAAGATCCTTAACTATCAAAGCAATTCCAAACATAAATCAATAAAATAAAATGAATAAATGAAAAAATTAAACAATTATCCTAATTGAAAACCCCCTCAATTGCATTGTAGCTTCCATTGTTCTTCTTCTTGGTTGTTGTTGAATGGCTCTCAGGTATTGCACTAATTTCCTACATAGATTAGCAACTATTTTAAAGACTGTGATCTAGCTTGAAAATGAGAAAAAGAGATTGAATTTATAGATTTTCAACACAAAAGAGGTGAGAATTTGAACTCAAGTGTTGATTGATAGATAATTGAAATTGATTGATCAGTGAGCTCAACAAATTGATCTGTTAACAGAATTGATTGGAGAGTGAACTCAATTGATTAACCAGTAGATTGAATAGACTAGTTAGTTGACTAAATTGATTGAGAGATAACTGATTAGATGGATTAGAAGACTGAAATGATTGTTTAGTCATAAAAAGCTCATTTGAGTGAAAATGGGAGATTGAGGAGTAAATTGAGTTAACTGATTAGTCATGTGATTTGATCAATTAGTTTGATTTCAACATGTGTTGTAGGATTTTGAAATTGAATTTGGTTTTCATTTTCAATTTGGATTTGAATTTGGACTTTCAAATGCTGAAATGCACATGAGATTAACTGAAATTCACATTTGGTGAAATGTTAATTTGGAAGAAATGAAATTAAGTGAAATGATATGAAATTTGAATTTGGGGAAAATGAAATGAAATTAATTGGAATTAAAATTTGGGGAATTAGAAGAATAATTAATTAATTTAAATGATTTAAATGAAATTATTTAAACATTAGAAATGGAATTACTTAAATAATAAACATTATTTAACTAAGGAAAATGTCGCAATTAATTAAATAATTAATATTTAATTAATATGTAGAAGAGGATTAATTTATTAAATTGATTTGAGAATAGAAATTGAATAATTAGCGATGTTGAATGTGATAATCAGAAGAAATAATTAGTTTAATCAAATAATTAAAGAATTACTTAATTAAATAGATGAATAATTAGTATGCGATCAATGAGACATTTTTAGGTGTCTACATTTGCCCCTCTTTGACAAAATTTCGAACGACATTGTTTCAAAGAAAACGAAAAAAATCTGCCCCAGTATGCCCCAACGACACTTAGGGTGTAAATATGCCCCCTTGGAAAAAGTACTGGTCGAAAAATTGTGAAATTTAGACCATTTTTTCAAAAATATGCTAGATATTTTGTTGTTGCACATGAGGCTTATGAGAGAGCCATTCCGGAGGTCCAGTGAGAGCCTAGTTTTAGCGCTTTCATGGGGAGGAGATCGAGTCAGTCTACCTCTCGACAGACTAGTAGTGGAGGAGTGATGGGTCCACCTAGGGCATCATTGGAATAGACAGGTGCTAGGTGAGATATGCCTACCTGTATGATATGATGATGTGTAAAATGTGTTGGAGACACTGAATTTTTTAAATGTAAATTATACTAATGCAGTATGCGAAATGAAGATGCAATACCTATTCAAACAAGGATGAATGTGTGTGCCTTTCATTCTAAAATGCACCGATTGAATTGAAGGTGTGAAACATTTCAAAAATAGGAGTTTAATCTATTCTCAAAAGACTTTAGACCATCCAATCTAAAACACTATGTAGCTAAGAATTATGAATGGAGGCGCGAAAAACTTCTCCATCAATTCTTGAAACTTTGATCTTCTTTTGCTAATGTGTGTGCATTTGAATTCATTCTAACTCTTATGACCATCAAAGACCCTTGGAATCCTATGTGGCTAGCTATGTGAGTTATTCTAACTTCAAAAGCATCCTAGATAGAGCCTTGCTGGCAGCAAGCTTTTAGGGCTTCAACGAGGTTATGCACTGTAATCTCTCAAATATTGTGTTATCACTATTTTAAAATTGGGTTCTTCTTTCCCATAATTGGCTGTGGTATTTTAAAAATTTTCGAATAAGGTGTAGTCCCAAGTGCTTCAGCTTTGTTCTAAACCTTAGGGGTTTAAGGGTTTTAATTTTTTAGACTCTTTCCTTGTTAAGCCCCCTGGTTTCTATTCTACCGTTACTTATTTCACTTAAGTCATGGGTCGTGGGGTCGTAGGAAGTGTCCCCCCTTGTTATTTACCTAGGCGGTTATGTTGATTATTTGAAAAAATTTCGCCTTGTATTATTTCATTCTAAAGTGTCGGGCCCAGTAAACGCCGATCAACTTGAGAAAGGATCTGACAGTCGGCGCTATTTCGCAAGGGTTAAGTGCTCACCCTTTAAAGCCACGAAATAGCGAGAATGAATATCAGCCGTCCATGTGTCATGACGGAGGAGGTAAAAGGTATAGCTGTCAGAGGTAGTTGGGACCCCATGGCTTCCTTCTGGCGTATTAAAAGGTAGCACGTGGCACAAGTCACCACAGTCAGCGGGTCAAGACCAAAGGTTCAAAAGTGGGCCCCAAAGATGAGTCGGCTCACAGGTGGAGATGACCTGGCAAGGACAGCTCTTGCAATTTATTGAGACCCCGTGGCTCCTTCCAGCAAATGAAAAATTGACAAGTCAGCTCCAAAAGTGACAAGGCGCTAGGTGTCCATGATGTGTCCGTGGGCCCACCATCTTTGAGAGCCTTCTTAAGGGGTTAAATACCGATCGACTGTAGAGATGATCTGACGGTCGGCGCTATTTCGCAAGGGTAAAGTGCTCACCCTTTAAACCCGCAAAATAGCGAGAATGAATATCAGCCGTCCACGTGTCTTGATGATGACATAAGAGACAGACCTGTTGAGATGAAAGTGGGACCCCCCATGGTTCTTCTTCTGGCAAGTGACAGAGCGACAAATCAGCACAGCAGGTGACTAGGTGCTAGGTGTTAGTGATGACTCAGCAGGCCCACCATTCCTGAGGACCTTTTCGAAGGATTAAAAGGTGATCAACTTGAAGGATGATCCTACGGCCCGTGCTATTTCGCAAGGGTGAGGTGCTCACTTCTTAAGGCCGCAAAATAGCGAGAGTTAACAAGGGTCGTCCATGTGTCATGATGATGACATGGCCAAAAAGGGAAAATAGGGGCCCGCCACAGTATAAAAGGGAGAGATTCGGCCAGTATCAAAACAGAATGCGAAGGGATTTTCTAAGCCAATGGTCGGATGCCGCGTGGTATTATGTAGCAAATAGAAAGACGGGACCCAGACTAAAGACAAAGCCATCAAAATGAAATTAACAGGGAGACACTTGCAGGAAGGCTGTGACCCGTTGGAGCTAAAATATGAATTCTCGTATGAATTTGATTTTGAAGGGACGACCGAAGCATGCGGAATCAATGTTATAGTTAAGGCCCAGAGTACAAGCATTTGATTTCCTAACAACCAAGTGTAGATATCTTTTAAAAGATTTTGCAGAAGAATAACGCAGAGTTATCTTTTTCAAATACAGAGAAGGTGAATCAGTTGCAAAGCGAATTCCTTCAAGCAAGCATCAGGTTCTTTCTTATTTTGCAGCTATTCTTGTGTGGTGTAATAAGTGAAATTATTCTCGTGTTACAGAAGTGTTTAAGAAGTGATATTCATCTTGTTGCATTTTCAAATGGCTCCTAAAAGGGAATTTTCTGGCAAGGTTGATTATTTAGAAAGAAGTGTATGTGATGACTTTTTAGAGCAGTTGACGCTGTCAACTAACTAGGCATCTAAGGCCAAAGAGTTAGTACCCAGGGCTCCCTGTTTGAAGATTGGAGAAGGATTATATGACAAAGGTAATTGGTTGAGAGACCCACAGGTTGGAATGTCCGGGTTGGGGCTGTTTAGAGTCGAATTTGGAATGAGAAATTCTCCTGCTCCTCAAAACAGTGTCTGGGAACTAGATGTTGGGAAATTAGTAGTCCCAGGAGTATTCATGGATACAGACTTGCTAACCCAAATGGCATTAAACTATGATTCAATCACAAGGTGCATCCGGGATGTAAATGGGAAAACCCTCGTGGAAATCAATGCAGAAGAATTGAGAATAGCGTTTGGGCTCAGTGAGTTTACAAACTTCTTGGAACCCATAAACTTCACACAATTAGCCCAGGTGTACAGTGCACAGAGGAGTCATCTTAGGAATGGGCCTCTTAAAGAACTTTTTCTGAAAATAGGAGGGTTAGCAGTTGTAGGGCCCAACACATAAGAGCCTTTTTCATTGAGTATGTTTACCTTGAGGGCGAAAGGGATGTATTGGGCACTTTGCCAAGTTCTAGGAGAGGATGCTGAATCAAATATGCCAAACCATTACTTGTTAATGATTGTTCAAATTTTGAATCCTTCTCTTGCTATTACATTTGATTATGCTTCTTATATTGCCGATGCTATCCATGGAGGGTTGATAGGAATAAAAAATGGAAAGGTGGATAGGCCATTCGGATGGTACTCACTCTTGATGCACCTTTTTCTCTTCAAAGGTGGTGATTATTTTGCCAGTGGAATGGACCTGGTAAAAGAAAAGGAAGGAGAGAAGATGCCAGTACAACTATGGAGTACTGTGTTGTCATGGGACAGAGAGGATGCTAGTTTTCTAAAATTTGATAAATATTTTGCATCCAAAGTAAGGACTCTCCTTTGCTCTGACAACCCAAGAGACCCCAAGGTTCTTCTGGAATTCTTAAGGCCAAAAGAATTCGCAGAGAATATCAAGATAGTTCATAACTGGGGTGATATGTACTTATATCCAGTCTCCATAGTTTTCAGAGTTTTTGGTTTCAGAGGCACCCCATTTTTGTTACCCTACCAGGTCCCCCTCAAAGTGGGAATAGCTGAGATTCTTAGACAAATTGGAGGCCTACAAGAGGCAGAGCTAACAGGCAAAGGTAAAGGGACAATTTTTCCTACAGCTACAGTAGCCCACCAATTGTAATTACAAAGGGAGGCTGGAATTGTTTTGAGGATTTCCTCAAACCCTACCATTTATCCACTGCAGTGTCCAGATGTGCTGATCCAGAGGACTTCTATAATGGTGTGTTCAGGAAGAAGGTAGCATGCAGAGGTAGGCCTCATCAATTCCACTTTCCTGAAGACCTCATCACGAATGAATTTGATTTAGATGAACAGGAGTTGAGGAAAGAAAAATGGGTGGCTTACAAGAAAGCCCTGGATTTTGTGCATCAATTTGATGCAAGCTATGACCCATTGTCTAGCTTCTTCCCATTGGAAGAAAAAATAAAATTTTTGATAGTTTGCTTTGAAGATGTGATGCAAACACTAAAGGAGAAGAGGGAAGCTGTAATTAAGAATAACCCTGAAAAGGCAAGAATGATTTTAGGCAAGTCAGCTTCCACTAAAGCAATCCCTCCTGGTGACTACACCCTGCATAAGAAATCAGGTTACAGTGTGCTAGTGTCTACAACAGGGGAGCCCTCCTCATCCAAAGGAAAGAGGAAGGTACAAGATGTCATTGACATCCAGGATAGTCCAAAGAAGAAAAGGGTGGGGAAGGAAGTGCAATCAGATACACCCTTGTATTCCCCATCCCAATCCCCTATCCACATAGGAGATGAACAAGCAGCAACTGAATACCTCTCGCAGTTGGGCAGCTTGGGGGAGATTGCATATACCTATGATGAAGTGGAAGAAGGGATGCTAGAAGAGCCCACTGAAGCACAAATGGACATCACCTCAATTGAGCTTAAAGGCCAAGAGTGGGATCCTGAGATAAAGAAGGCCACTAGTGCCTTTTTAGCTGATGATAACTTTGTTACATCTAAAGCATTCATGCAATTTATTTGGAAGCAGCATATAGATAAATATAATGCTAGATGTGAAACAAGAAAGGCAGAGCAGCCCAACGAAGATCCAACCTTAGTGGAGGAAGAAATCAAATAGGAGATGATGGAATAATTCAAAACCATCACTCCCGAATAGGGAAGGGATCTAGTAGCACAAGCTGGAGTGCTCATTTTACCAGAATGGAATATTGTTGATGCTCTGGTGCTAGATGCAGTAAGAAAAGAGACTAAACCCATGGAAGGGGTTACATTCAGTAAGGACAATGCTGCACTAGTCATGTGGTCCCTCAAAAGAAATGAGGACAAGAAAGGTAAAGACACCTCAAGGACAAGTCACCTTGGTGGATTGATGATTAAAAGAGTAGAGAGTACAGGGGTAGTAGAGGCTGCTAGCACTATGCTAGAAACTGCAAAATTCAGTGTTGCAGTGGCTGAAAAGGAAGCCAAAGAAAAAGAGGCCCTCCAGATTAAATTGGAAACAGTTTTGAAGGCCTATGACAGTGTCAAGGAGGAGGTAAGAGGCAAAGATAGCATCATTGCCAAATTGCAGAGCCAGCTGATGGGACAACACCAACAAGGTGAGTCTTCAACATTAATGATTGCCTCTTCTCCTGCAAGACCTCCACCTACTAGCCCCATTATTGAGCTCCCACCATCTCCTGCGCCCTCCAGCTCTCAAATGATTGAGATAACTCCCCAAGAATTGGAGAACCTAAAGCAAACTCAGGCCTTTTATGCGGGGAAGTATGAGGAGAAAATAAAAGCCACAATCTCCAGTTTTGCAGACACTATAAATGCCTCACTGCTTCACAATAGTGTGGGAAAGATCATGGAGATATGGAATGAATTAAGGAGAGATAAGGCCATTTTGACACCCATTTTTGACAGATGGAGGCCTAGGGAGCAAGATTTAGAGTTCATGTGTGTTTCCTGTGATGAAGCAAGGGCCAATCCCATTATAAAATCTACCTCTAATGTTGCTAAAGTTTTAATGCAATTGGCTGCAGATGTAGACAATGTGGATAGGAAGATCAATTTATGTAAGAAGGAATACACTGACCAGGTTTTTGAGTTGCTCCCAGGAATTTTTGCTAATCCAGATCAGCTTAAAGATAAGCAAACATGGCTCAATGAGATAGAAGCCAAGTTGTCAGCAAGGGTCAAGGGAATCATTGATTTGGATGATACCTCTTTCTTTGTTATAACTATATAGGAAATAGAAAGAATTAAATCACATTATAGTTTTCTTAACTCAGAAGTCAACAAACTAAGAAATTCTTGGAAAAGGTTGACTAAAGTTAAAAATGATGTGATTAGTTTTTCATGGCCGACAGAAGAGACATATAATGAGTGGGGAGTTAAATATTCCACCCATGATCCAGAGCAGTTGGAGAGTGCCCCTAAAGAGCCAGAAGAGGTTGCAACCGAACAACCTGTTGAACAGACTGCGGAAGCTAAAAAGAGCACATAACTGCTTTACGCAAAAATTGTAACCTCTTCAATTTTTGAAATAATTGTAACAAACTCTCCTCGAGAAGTCCAAAGCTTTGTGCATCCATGTTGTTATAAATGGATACCAGGACTAGAGGAAAAGGGATCACAAAATTTTGTAAGAAAACTCTGCAGAAATATTATCTGAGCTTTTCCAAAGTTTAATGGAGAATCAGAATTTTTGTAAAATTTCTTCAAATGAATGTCAATATACAGGCCGTCAGTTTTGAGTAAAACTCTGTGTCATCTTCAATTTTGTCCACAAGTTTATTTACTGTTTTCATTCTGAACAATCCAGGATTTTTCTGTTTGATTGAAATTGTAAGGCAATCTCAGTATGGGTGTTTTTTAGCTTTTCTCTTTAGGAGGGAAATTAAATATGCATGATCACTCTTACTAGTAAATTCTTTGGGAGAAACTTTGAATTTTGAGGACCATAGTTTAGTTTGAAGTGATTGAATTCTTGTAGGTGTCAGGCATTTGCAAGGATTAGTGAAAACCAAGCTGATGGGAAGCATAAAGATATTTTGTTTCAGGAGTTTTATTTGAGTTTAGGTGACTCTGTAACCTTGGATAAGGCACTGGTATTAATCGAAGTTGTTTATTGCATGCTTTGTTGATCAAATATGCTGAAGTTAAGTATTGTTTCATCCTTTGTTTTCAGTTGCTTTCAAGGTGAGTAAATCCACTGGTTTTCTGGACTGGTTTGCTATGGATTTGTTGTTTAAAAGTGTGAAGTTAATTCACAAAAGGTATACCCACCTGGGCTCTAAGAAAAGCTCGAAGTGTAGAAGGTCTAACCAAACCTTGTCATATGTTGTCTCTGGAATCTCCTTATCCTTGATGTCTTCTCGGCACCCATTTTAGATCATATTATTCTAAGGGCATTGAAGGGAATCAGATTTTGAGAACAACATATTGCTCCATTGCCAACAAGCATCCATAGCCCTGATGGAGTTATTTGTATTTTCCCATAGTCAATCTTTTATTGTCACACTTGTATGCCTGATATTTCAGTAATATATTATTGTTTATTTTACCTTGAGATGAATATTTGCATAGTATTTTTTCTTTTATTTTTCTTCATTTTCTTGCCTTGACTTGTAAGTGATGAAACCTATGTAGGTATGACAATTACAACAACACTGAAGTAGAATTTTAGATTTTTCACAAGCCACATGACCAAATAGGTATTTGTAATGACTTTGAGATATTGATTAATGTGTGAGGTATAGCAATCGATAGATTTTTGGTAACAAGACTTGATAGTGAAACTTCTATCCAACCAAGGATAAAGCTTAATCATAAGGTGACTTTGAAGATGAATGACTAAAGGCCTCCTAAAGACTTCATGAACAAGTATCTAGGAAATGAGACAACCTTCATTCGTTTTAGTGCAGATAGGTAAATGACTCAAACAATTATCATGTTTTTATTGATGTAGCTATATGAGAAAGCAATAATGATATGCAACTATATGTTGTGCAATGGTGATATGCAATCAACTATGATGTACTCTGGAATGAAGATATGCAATGCAGTATTGAAAATTGAAATGAACCCACCCTTAGATGTAGTATCTTTTTAGGTGCATGTTGTTATTGTGTTGGTATGAACTTTGTGTAGATAATTTTGGTCTTTGTTTGAAGAGTTGGATGAACCTGTCTTTTTCAATAGGATATAAGGATTCAACTGGGTGTATTTCATGTACATTTTTTGCTATAGCTCCATTATTTTCAAACCAATTTGGTTGTGATAGATCTTCTTGCCCCCAATCTTTTAGGTGTGGGTGTATGAGGCAAATAGATTCTGGTTCCGAAGTTGTGACTTGAGTGGGTGCTATGCCTATTTCTATTGATGCACTTGAAGAGGATGATGAAGCCAACCAGGTGTCGATCTCATTGGCTGGTGCTATGTTTGTTTTTGTACCACATTGGCATTTGATAATGGTGCACATACAATTGTTGACAAGTTGTCCTATGTAGTATGATCTAGATTGGTGATTTCATTGATAAGGGGTTCATGAACAACTTGTGTAGAGGAATTGGGATCATGAGGGAATCTTGTGAGAGAAATGGTAGACTCATTTGAGAGGTAATCTTGTGAGAGAAATGGAGGGATCTTGATCAGGATCATGAGAAATAATGGGATATTGTTTAGGACATGAAGGTGAAGGTATGCTTTGATCTTGGCTTGGAAAGAGATTATTAGGAAGGATGGAAGGTATGTCCTGATCTTTCTTGAGAGGTGGATGTTGGATGGGACTTGAAAAAAAAAATTGCTCTTGAGAAACAAGGGTGTTATTATGAGTGGAATATAAAGGAATGAGGGGATCATCGTAAGATTCTTGATAGGTGGAGTCTTGATAAAAAATTGGGTAGGATGGAAGGGTTTGTTCTTGATCCTGATTTATTTCATGACTGATTTCTTCTAATTTTGGATCATCCTCTTGACACATGGAAGGAGTTTGGATGTCCATGGGAGATTCTTGGAAGGTTTCAACATTTTGACTTGATGAGAAAGGATTTTGAATGAGACTCTCTAAATCATGACTTAGATTAGATTGGATTTGCGCTATGGATACCCCTTGGGAGATTGTGTTATTGGATAAAGATGGCATGGATTGGTCTTCTGTGACTTCAGAGGATGATGAAATGGTAGATAGACATGATTGATTTGGACTTTGGTTGAATGGTGTTTGATTTTGGTTGAAAGGGATTTGATTTTGGTTGAAAAGGGTTTGAATGCTAGGTTGATGTGATTAATATGATTGATATGTTGGGTTGAAAGAAGGTTGACATGACTATAATGTTGGTTGAACTGAGGTAGGAATGATTTTGTTGAAGAATTAAGGTTGGCATGTTTGAATGGTCTCACAAGAAAAGAAGGTTGTCCTGATAATGATTTCCTCGTGGTTATCACTTCTCTCATCATTTTTTATAACCAGCCCCTATTGTTGTTAGGACTAGTCATGCCTATCATTTGTTGTTGCAAAGTCTTGATCTATTGAGCTAAGGTTTCTATGGATGGCGATGGAATAGGAATGGAAGGGATGAATTCTCCACCTTCCCTACAAAATGTATAACACCAATCCATGATGTTTGCTTGATTGGTTTGGACCTAGGATCACAACATGTAAGATGTTTTCTCCATTTCTTGAATGTTTGATTTTGATTTTGATGTTGATGTTGACACTTGATCTTGTTGTAGGTGTTTGATGTTTTTGAAAATGTTGCAAAGACACAATACCAAAGCAATGAAAAACAACTAAACTAAACAAAGAGAGTAGGACTTTTTCAAATCCTCATGAATGTTGAGATCTTTTTCAAGGCCCCATTTTATTTTTGATAGTATATTAGAAATTCGATAGCACATCAAGCAGACTCTCCTAAGGTCAAAAGGGTCACAAGTATTACCACAACCCACAACTTGATACCCCGTTAGCTCAAACAGCCCTGTCACACCCTAGGGTGTGCCCATTTTTTTGCCTTTTTCTGGAAATTAGACCAAAGAAGATTTCTCCTCAATTGGATCGTTATCCTGGGAGATATATGGTGAGTCTCTTGGGGGAATATTCTTCCCCACCCTTGCACTATGATAATCCAAGTGTCTGGTTACTGACTCGGTTTGGCCTCTATTGCTATGGTTTTTAATCAGACTTCTATTCAAAGATACTCTTTGAAGATTCATTTCCGAATATTAGGATGTTTCCAAATATTAGGATATTTAGGAATGAACACATATAGGGTGGAAAAGAGGTTGGAAAGAATAAAAGGATTTATTTCCAAAAATTAAGATATTTCCAAATACTAGGATATTTAGGAATACACACATATGGGGTGGGAAAGAAATTGGAAGAAATAATAAAAGGATGACTAAAATCCAAGGTTAGTTAATGGGTTAAGTTAGAGGAAGAATTAAATGAGGGTTAAAGTTAGGAGACATGTGAAGAAATAGAATTAATTTAATTAATTAATTCCATGATATTTTCATGACGAGATATTTAGGAATACACAAATATGGGGTGGAAAAGTAGTTGGAAGAAATAAAAGGATGACTAAAACCCAAGGCTAGTTAATGCGTTAAGTTAGAGGAAGAGTTAGATAAGGGTTAAAGTTAGGAGGCATGTGAGGAAATAGAATTAATTAATTTAATTAATTCCATAAAGGATATTTAGAGGAAAGGATAAAAAATGAATTAAATAGTCAAACTATGCATTTGATTTATTTAACAGAAGAAGGGATCAAATTTAATTAATTGATTGATTTATGATTGTCAATTAATTAATTAAAGGAGGACTGCAACATAATTAACAAAATTAATTAGCTAGTGATGCAAGAGCATCTGGTGGTGTAAGGGCAATCTTGCATCACCCAAAATATTTCTCTTTAGCTAGTTTTTTTTAATTTATTTATTGCATTTCTAGATACCCATTTGGACGAATAAGAGATTCCAACTTTCAAAATGGAAAAGTTGCTTTTTTAGCCAATTGCCAAAAATAGAAAGTTTTTATGTAAAAGTAAATTGAGCTTGTATTTTGCGAGAAGCTTGAGAATGAAAAAATAAGCACTTTGAAAAAAGAATCAGGTTAAAATTATTAATGGTTTGAAAGTTATTCAAGTTTCAGTTTCTTGAAAAACCGAAAAAAAATTCTTCCAACTCAGATTTGAGGCATCAAGAAGTCTTGAATGACCTTAAAATTGGTAGGAGTCAATAGAGCTGATTCTTAGCATATTTTTCACTCTGAGATATTTTCAATGGTTCAAATGGCACGTCAATCCGATTCTCGGATCAAAAGTTACGGCTGATGGAAGTTGGACAATTTTTTGAAAAGTTTCTAGTTTTCGAATCAGGCTGAATTTTCAAATTTCTAATTTCATATTTTTGGCATTTGTTCGCCAAATGTTAATTTATAAATTGTAATTTTGGCTCCAAATGAAAGATAATCTATTTAGGACTCATTTGAGGAAACTTGTTTTCATTTTTGGAGAGTGAGTTTTGGGAGTTGAGTTTTGGGTTTGATAATCTGAGATTGTAAGAAAGAGTTTTCCAGAAATACTGTAAGCTGCAATGTGTTGCAACATGTGAGGTTTTAGTTCCTCTTATATGTAATTACATGTATTAAAAATAAATTTTCAGATAATAATAATATTGATCTTTTGTGTCTCTTTTACTATTTTTTTTTCTGTGTCTCAGGTTTTGCCCTCATCAAGTGGTATCAGAGTGGGTTGTTCTTGATTGTGTGGACATATTTCCGTATGTGAGGCGATTTGCACCAGGACTTGTGATTGTGGGCTTGTGGTCAAGATGCCTCCAAGAGTGATGTCTGTTGGCAGAAATGCTAGTGCCAAAAATGTTGGTGGTAGAAATGCTTTGGTAAATGAGGGTTTGAGAGTCCTCTAGAGATAGATTGATGTGTTGCAAGAAGAACTGAGAAGAGGGTTTAGTCTGAGGAGAGGAGAAAGTGAAAACAAAGAAGGGGTTGAAGATACATCTGAAGAAAAATTAGAAGAAGCAATAGATCAAAATCAAGTTCAGTTGTTAAATGCCATTTCTCAGATTGGGAAAAGACCCAGAATTGAAGTTTTAAATTATTCTAGAAATCTGAACCCAGAAGAGCTGATCGATTGAATAAATGAGCTAGAGGAATATTTTGAATATGAGGAGACTGAGGACCTATATCAAGTCAATTTTTTGAAAATGAAGCTGAAGGGTCATGCTAGTATTTGGTAAAAAGAGGTCCAGGTAGATAGAAATCGAAGAGGAAAGAGAAGGATCACTAGATGGGATCAAATGGTGAAGAAGTTAAAGAAATAATTCATTCCAATGGATTATGAGTTGGATCTGTTGAAAAATTCTAAGGGTTGAAGCAAGGTAGCTAGTCTATGAAGGAGTATACAGAAGAATTTTACAAGATAATTATCATAACAGGCCATGTAGAGGCCAACAAGGAGAAAGTCGCCCTTTATCTTAATGGGTTGCAACCAAGTATTCAGGAGGAGTCGAGTCTAGTTAGAATGACCAATATTGAAGAAGCACATCAATTTTCTTTGAAGGTTGAGGAGAAACTAAATAAAAGATTTGAAGGCAAGAAAAAATGGAAAGCCCAAGGCGAAAAAGGTGGTGGAAGATCTTTTGAAAGCCGAAATGAAGATCAGAAGAAAAATGATGATGTGGGTACCAACCAAAATTGGAAGGGTGATAATTTATATCGCCCTCACGATCAAAATAATGATTAATAGAGAGGAAGAGGAAGAGGAAGGCCTAGACAAGGATCTGGGAGAGGTGGTCTTTGAGGAGCTTGTTTCTAGTATGGTGAAGAAGGGCATAGAGCCTATGAATGTCCACAATACCAAGGAAGGACAAACAGAAAAAATGAAGGTCATGTACGAGTTGCACATGCAGATGAAGAAACCCAATCTGAACATTCTAATGATGCTAAAGGGGAGAAGCCCTAGTGGCTAGGAGAACTCTGATGAATGAGGAGAAGGAACCAGGTTAGAGGAAGAATTTGTTTCGTACTAGGTGAAAATGTGAAGATAAGTGTTGTAATGTGGTTATTGACAACAAAAGCACTAATAATATGGCGTTAAAGGAGATGGTCAGAAATTTGAAGTTGAAGAGGGAAAGAAATCCACATCTGTATTAGATAACTTGGTTGCAGAATGACCATAAAGTTTTGGCCAATGAATAGTGTCTGGTGAAATTCAAGATTGGTAGTTACCATGATGAGGTACTCTGTGACATCATGCCCATGGATGCATGTCACATTCTCTTAGGGAGGCCATGGTAATTTATTAGGGATGTTGTACATGATGGTCGTACCAATACTTATACCCTAATGAAGGAAGGAGTTCGCCATAAGTTGAAGCCCCTGAAGGAGGTAGAAGAAAAGGTATGTAGTAGTGCTAGAATGTGTTTTGTTGGTGCAAGAGAATTTATGGAAGCCCTGAAACATGAATTTATGAGTTATACTTTAATTCCTAGATTAAATATAGAAGATTGTAAAGAGGTTCATGTAGAAGTTTTAGGTAACTTGTTGAATGAGTTTCAGAAAATTGTGTTTGATAATGTGCCTGAGGGTTTACCAAGTGGAAGGTCTAATGGAGTTGCAAATGCAATAAGTAGGAGGCAAAATTTGTTGATATAGATACAGTTTGAGGTGGTTGGGTTCAATGAACTCAAGACATTGTATTCTAATGACCCTAATTTTGTAGAGGCTTGGAAAGCATGTAAGGAGCCTATTACATTGGATAGGACAAGATGGTTGGATTTCATAATCCAGGATGACATGTTGTTTAAGGGAAGCTAGTTGTGTATTCCTAGGAGTTCCATGAGAGGGAACTTGATCAAGGAGAAGCACAATGGAGGAATGGCATGAAATTTTGGTCAATATAAGGCCATTGCCATTATCAGTGAACATTACTATTGGCCTCAGTTATCACAGGATGTGAAGAAATTTGTGCAGAGTTGTAGAGTATGTTAGATGGCTAAAGGAGTAAGATAGAATACAAGGCTATATCAGCCATTATCTATACCAAAGAGGTCATGGGAGGATAATATAAATCTAAATTATAAGGTGAAGGTAGATCAAAAAAGGAGGTATAAGGAGTTCAAGATTGGTGATGAGGTGATGGTCCATTTGAGGAAAGAAAGGTTTCTAGTGGAGAAATACAATAAGTTGAAGACAAAGAAGTTTAGTCCTTATAAAATTTTGAAGAAGAATGATTCAAGGAACACATATGAGGTAGATTTATCAGATGGGATCAACATTTCCCATGTATTCAACATTGCAGACATAATATAATATCATGAAGGTGGCACGAAGGAAGAACTAGTGACAAAACAATGTAAAATCCCTACACCTACTTAAGAGAAGGAGGAGATCGAAGCAATCTTGGATAGCCATGTGGAGAGGAGTACCAAAAATAGGCAGTACGAGGAATATCTAGTGAAATGGAAGGGAAGACCTGTTGAAGATTCTTCATGGTTGTCTAAGGCAGAGGTTGGTCATTTGGGTTTTCCTCAACCATCTAAGACATGACGAGGTCATTTATCAAGCTACCCCGGTTGTCTGATGTAGGAGCATCCGGTGGTGTAAGGGTAATCCTGCATCACCCAAAAATATTTCTCTTTAGTTATTTTTATTTTAATGTTTTTTGTATTTCTGGATACCCATTTGGACAAATAAGAGATTCCAACTTTTAGAATTGACAAGATGCTTTTTCTAGCCGACGGCCAAAAAAATAAAGTTTTTATTTAAAGGAGGATGGAGACCAAATTTTGTGGGAAGATTGAGAATGGAAAAATAAGCACTTTGGAGAAATAATCATGTTAAAATAATTTACAGTCTGAAAGTTATTCAAGTTTTAGTTTCTAAAAAACTTTAAAAAAAATCTTCCAAGTCAGATTTGAGGCATTAAGTAGTCCTGAACAACCCTGAAAATGGTAGGAGTTAGCAAAGCTAATTTTCAGCATATTCTTCACTTAGATATCTTTTCGATGGTTCAAATGATGCACCAATCCGATTCCCGGATCAAAAGTTATGGCTACCGGAAATTGGACAATTTTTTGAAAAGTTTCCCATTTTCGAATCTAGCTAAATTTTCAAATTTCTAATATCATGTTTTGGCATTTGTTCGCCAAATGGTAATTTCTAAATTGTAATTTCGGCTCCAAATGAAAGAGGAGCTATTGAGGACTCATTTGAGGAAACTTGTTTTAGTTTTTGGAGAGTGATTTTTGGGAGTTGAGTTTTGGGTTGGATAATTTGAGATTGTGAGAAAGGGTTTTCCAGAAATATTGTAAGTTGTAATGTGTTGCATCCAGTGAGGTTTTAATTCCTCTTATATGTAATTGCATGTATTGTAAATAATTTTTAGATAATAATAATATAGATCAGTTGTGTCTCTTATGTTGTATTTTTCTTTGTCTCGGGTTTTGCCCTCATCAGCTAGAAGGAGGGAACACTAATTAATTAAATAATGCGTAATTATTTAATTTAAGAGCATTTAGGATATATCTAAATTAAATTAATCAAATTTAGGTGTCTATAGGAACAGAGAGGATTAAAAATGATACGATTGATAATGATAAGTATCTTAGAGAAAATCAGAATCTATTTTGTAGAAGCCTTCATACAAGTCGATGCTCTCGGTGGATGACCTTAGAATAGTGTACCCTTCCTCAACGACCTTTCGTGGAATATTTCTATGAATCTCCAGTTGAGAACCAGGAGGATTACTATGGAATAAACGAGATGAAAATAGAGATGGAGGGTATGTCAAAATTGGAGACCCTAGAGGAGGATGTAATGGTAAGTCTCCTCCTTCTAGCCCTAATATCCTTGTGTTGACTTCAAATGAAGATATGGTAAAGGCTATTAGGAATGAGCAGATAAGGTTAGAGAATGTGTCAATTTTCTTTGTTTGCATGGATAGAAACACATTTTCCTCAAGAAATATTTTTGATGTTTGGGGGAAAAAGTTAGGCATTTATGTTAATTTTTCTAGAATGATGCATAAAGGCTAATTTGTTCTTATTGTGAAAAACCATAGTGTGCAAGAGCGTGTTCTGAAAAAGGGATTTTGGAATGTCGTTCGGTCTCTATTTAGGGCTTTTCCATGGTCCATGAAAGGGAACTTGGAACAAGTTATTGCAAGATCTTCGCCTAATTGGCTAGAAATTCATGGGGTCTCAATTGAATATTGGCTCTTTTTACCATATTTGTTAAAACCCTTTGGGAATGTTTTGTAGATTGAAGAGTTGAGAGTGACTCTTCCCCATTTGAATGATAGAATTTCAATTGATCTTCACCTAGTTGTTACCATTCTAGAAAAAAAAGTTGTGAATCTTGATGGGGAAACCTTGGTCTGGGATATGCAAGTTTTAGGGAATTTGAATGCTTGTTTTCCTTGTAAAAAGAATGGGCATACAAGAAAAAAGTGTTCACTGCTAAAAAATTTATATAATGAAGCCTTCAATATCATGAAGACCTCGGATACCCCTGGGCCTAGTAACCCTAACCTTGCAAATAATATCTATTTTAATTCTATTAATGGAGGAGTAAACATTGAAAGTTCTAAAAATGTGGAAAATTTCACTGATATTCCAAGTGATAGGCCTTCATGTGAGTTTGAAGATGGCCCCAATTTTGGTAAGAATTTTAACATCTCTCTATGCAATCCCCTCTTTGAGGAGGAGCTGGAAGTAATCTTGGCTTCCAAGCAGGAAGATAATGATCATCAAGTCTTTCCCCAACTTAATGAATCAAGAGATAATGGTACTAAAGTTAAGAATGTACAACAATTAGCTCTCGAATCTATTCAGGCCAAGGCAAATGAGGTTAGAATATTGAATGAGTTGTCTTCCCATCACATAGATACCTTTATTGATGGTATAATGTCCAATCTTGTCCCTGGGGATATGACATATGGAAAGGAAATAGTATTAAGTAACACCAAATATGAGATGGAAGTGGTTGATAAAGTTGATGGAGGGGAACCATTTCAAAAAGTGGTTAACAAGAATGAAAATAAAAAGAGAAATATGATGGATAGATAGTCCTTGTTTGGTTCAGGCTCAGAAAAAAAAATAAAAAATAAAAAATAAAAATAAAAACCCTAAGAAAAGAGGTGAGATTCCTCAATGTTTTAATAGATTGTATAAGAACCAGAAGCCCACACAATCCAAACCATAAAATGATGATAAATATAGCAAGCTGGAATGTGAGAGGCTTAGAAATGAGTGACAAGAAATATATTGTTAGAGACTGGTGCATGAAGCTAAAAATTAAAGATTTTATATGTTTAGAATAATTTAAAGTTGTTCGATTTTAGGTTTCCAAAACTACGGAATTTATCTAGAATCGGGCTTCTTTCTTTATAACTGAACATGCAAAGGGTAAGGGTGGAGTTGAATTATTGGTTGGCACCAAGTGGGTGGACAAGATTGTTTAGGTTGGTTTCTCCCCCTATAACAAAGCATGTTAGGTTACCATTTAGTATATGGGGGAACAATTTGGCATTTGTACTCTCTATGCCCCAAATGATTACAAAGAGAGAGAAAGCCTATGGGATTGGTTGGATTCATCCCTTCATAAGACAAATTGGATCTTAATTAGGGACTTTAATATGGATGAGAACAAAGAAGATAAATTGGGAGGAAAGAAAACATGTTGATAAGCTAATGAATATTTTTTCTGGGCTAAAGCCAAAAGGAAACTCAATTTGGTTGATGCATTGGAGAACAATAAGGAATCTTTATCTGGGATGTGGTATACTTGGTGTAATAACCAATTTGGTAGACTCATAATTTACTTTAGGCTTGACAGAGTGTATGGTGATCCTCTTGCATTTTCATTTCACCATGCCACTGGTGAAAGGTTGATTAATGTTGCATTGGTTGCTATGTCTGATCATTCCCCTATTTGAAGTTGCATCAAATTTTAAGTGGCTAACTCTAATTGTAGGAGGAAAAAGAGAAAGAACATCTTTAAATGCAATGCCTCCCTTCTGTAGGATGGTGATAATTTGGGTGCCATAAGAATGTGTACATGTCTTTCCAAATTCTATAATGTGAGTATGAATCCTATTGAAAAGTGAAACTCTTTAACTCATGTGTGATGGAAGATGTTTCAACTACTGGGAGAAAAGAAGGCTCTTGATAGAAACAAATTAGAAGATTCTCTCCAAAATAAACAAAACATAATTGAGAAAAAATTGTAGATGGATGGTCAAATTGAAGATTTAGAAAATGAACTTGTTTCACTAAAGATGTTGCTTCGAAAGGTGCAAAAATACAAATTCCAGGGACAAAAAGTGAGAGCTAGAATGAAATGGCTAAAGGAAGGTGATAAGGGAACCAGTTACTTCTTCAACCTTATAAATAGAAAATAGAAAAGGGGTTTGATTGAAGAATTGCAGGTTAGTGGGACCTTGTCTATTGATCCTATGGAGATCATAAGACCACTTAGTAATTTTTATAAGGGAATTTTTAAGTCAGATGATAGCAAGGAGAATGATGATATGCTTATGAAGTGTTTGCATTTGATTCCCACAAAAAAATCAAAGTAGGATGCTAAGGATCATGAAAAAGAGATCACTATTAAGGAGACTGGTGACACTATTATGTCTATGGCAAATGATAAGTCACATGGGCTTGATGGACTACCTACATAATTCTATAAAATAATCTAGATTGAATTAGTTTGGAATTGCTAGGACTTTATCAGGCTGCTTACATCCAAGGATCTTTAGGGAAGGACATTAATAATGGCATTATTAAACTAATTCCTAAAAAGGGGATAAGAATCTAGTTAAAAATTGGAGACCAATTACACTTCTTAATCTTTCTGGTGCAGGAGCATCTCCTCAACAAGCCAATCATAGATCTGATGATGAAGATTGGAATCTTAGGATCACTGTGAATGTCTTTTGTGTGTGAACTTTTCATGTATTCAATAAAGACCTCACCATGTAAACCATTGTCACAAATTAGGCAACTTGATAAGCCAATTTGGACAATTTGGTGTATAAGGGATAGATTGATGTTTGTTTTGATGTTTGATAGGATTTTAGGGTGTGTAGGTGATGTTTGGTTGATCCAAGTTATGTGGATCCCAAACCGGTGTGAATTGACATCTTTGTCAAAAGTACAACTTTTGAAAATGCAACTTGCAACTTTTCCACTTTTGGTTGTTGTAAGCCTCTCAATGGCTCCAACCTCTTCAAAATTAGGTTGGAAACCATTGGGGAAGGGTATAAGCCTTGTTGAAATGATTCCCCAGGTGAGATTTACTGTGGATAGAAATTTGAATGTAATTAAACGCTAAAAATTGAGTTTTTCCTAGAAATTCTAAGTTTGTAGAGGTTGTATGTCCTTGTTCGGTTTGAACTTGACAAAATAATTCATGGAGAAGATGGAGGGTTAAATCACCTTTGTTTTGGTGGGGGTTTGAGGATTTGATCCTTTGTGAGTAGTGAGAAACCCTTTTTTTACTGACTGTAACTTGAAAAACCAAGGTTTCACCAAATAATGGCCATATCTTCCATCTCCTTCCTCTAGAAGTTCTTTCCTCTGGTGGAATGCAAGATTGGCCAGTTTATTTTAATATTTCCATGGGTTTTTTTAGGGAAGGCTTGGTTGTGAGGTGCTTGAAGTGAATCTAGGTAGGCATCTCCATGTGACTACCTTAAGCAAAATTAGGATAGTCATCCTAAAATCTTATAGCAGTGGAGTCCAGGAATGTAACGTTGGAATTAGAGGTTATTTGCCATTGCCAAAATTTTCATGAAGTTGGTTTTGCAAAAGGGAAGCCGGAAATGGGAGTTGCTTTGCAATTTAGGCCTACTCGCCCTAATTAGGTCTTTAGGCTTCTAAGGGGTTTAGACCTCTAGGTTGCATATCTTGCCAATCCCTTTTGGGGATGAGTGTAACTCCATAAAGGGTATCTGGAATTGTAAATAGTTTTCTAGGTTGTGTTCAGTATTTTGTAGTTAAAGGCAAAATACCAGTCTAGGAGGGTTACTAGCCTAGGGGGTAGGTTTCCAAAGGAGGTATAGGGCACTGATGCCTAAGTCCAAAATCAATGTTTGGAATAGGTCCTGTTATTCCTAGCATACCTATTTCCCCATTAGTCTCCTTGAGTCTAAATGTGGGCCCCCTTTTTGTTTTTTGGTTTTTACCTCAGAACTCCGAAGTCCTAGAGTCCTGAGGTCCCTTTTTGGTTTTTACCTCAGAACTCCAGAGTCCCGGAGTCCCGAGCTGCCTTTTGGTTTTTACCTCAGAATTCTGGGGTCCCAGAGTCCTGAGGTGCCTTTCATTTTTTTCCTTGGTACTCCGGAGTCCCGAGGTCATCTTTTGTTTTGACCTCGATACTCTAGAGTCCCAAGGTTGTCTTTGCTTGCTTGCTTCGGAACCTCAGACCCTTGGAGTTCCGAGGTAGGGTGTTTTCCTTTGAGTTCGGAACCTTGGGACCCCAAAGTCCTGAGGTCGTGTTTAAGGTTTTTGTACGGACGGGTTTGTGATGAGCTATAAATAGGGTTGATGGACTTTTTGAAGCTCATTTGTACATTTAGGGCTCCTCTTTCCTTCCTCTGAGACGCAAACCCTCAGACTTCCAAGCTTTCCACATAATTTTTTGGGTTTTGTGATTCACCGGGTTGGTGAATTTCTTTTTCTTTTCTTGTGGTTTCTTGTTTAGTTTTTCTTTCTTTTTGTTGTTTTTGTTTTTGTTTTTGCTTCCCTTTGTTTTTTCGTGAGCGTTTTTCGTTGCGTGCCCTAGTTTCTGTGTCGGAGTTCTAGGTCTTTCCATTTCATGACCCCGAAACCTCGGATCCCCGGAGTTCCAAGCCTCACCATTTCATGACCCTAGAACCTTGGATCCCTAGAGTTCCGAGTCTTTCCATTCAATGACCCCGGATCCCCGGAGTTTTAGGCCTCGCCATTTCATGACCTCGGAACCCTGAATCCTCAAAGTTCTGGGTCTTTCCATTCCATAACCCATAACCTTGAAACCACAGAGTTCTGGGCCCCTTTTGCATACACCTAACCTCGGAACCCTGAAGTTCCGAGCCTTCTCCACTTGTGCCTAGCCCAGGACCCTGAAGTCCCGAAGTAAATCAAAGTTTATCCCTAATATTTCAAGACTAAAGATTTGTGTTTTGCTTGCAGGTTTGAGTGGTTAGATGGACTCATCCTCCAACAAAAGAGGCAAAGAAATTGATAGACTCCCAGCCACCATGAAGTATAATTATCAAGGACAGGTCTACGTTTCAAAGCTAGAAGATCAAGTCGGATGGGTCATGGGTACAGAAATAGGCCACATAGAAATTGAGGATATCAAGACTCCAGTGGACAAACCTAGTCTGGAGGCCCTCCATAGGAGAATCAAGAGATCCAGCTTAGTGGAGGCCACTATCTTCCCATGGTCATTACAGACACCAGAGTTCATAATGGCCATTACCCCATTCTATAATCTGGAAACTAGAAAGTGCACAGATGCACAAGGAAAGATAGTCATAGACTTGTGTCCAGATATGCTTGGGTTTGTCTTTGGAATACCAACCAGAGAGGAAGTATTTCTGTTGATCAAAGAAGAGGCCTTGAAGGCATGGAATGACAAGACATCAGCTAGTAAGAGGCATATGAATACAAACTGGCTAGAAGAAGAAAGAAAGACAGGTCTCAAGGCCACAGAGATCCCGAGGGAAGACTTCAAAGAGCCTCAAAGAGATTTAATCATTATGCTTACAGGGCCTTTGGCAAGCCGGATTGCAAGCATTTTTATCTGTGGATGTTCCAATTAATGATCACCATTTTAATAGGGAAACAATACTTTGACTGGCCGCAGATCCTCTCCGACAATATCTACAAACAGATGAAGGAAGTTTAGCATACCCAAAAGTTCTTTTTCACTTCATATGTCATCTGGGTAGCTGCTAGGGTTGGAAAGTTTCTAGGGCTATAGGTAGAAGGCCAATTGGGAGAGGAGGAAGGATAGAAGAAGATATGGGAGTATTATCCTCAAATCCCTCTAGCCAATGCCAAGACTCACTTCAAGAGAGTCAATGATGCTTTCATTTTTCTGATAATAATCAAATTGACAGTTGATGTAGGATATCGGATTAGCCCAAAGGCCATGGCTATCATCCACGAGTGGGCATGTTGGTTTATCCAAAACCCATGCTCTACTTACATCAGGGTTAGCAAATTCATAGGTAACCCAATGCTCCTACCTCAGTACTATAATGATAGGATAATCTTGCTGGAGTATGTGAGGCAACTTGTGGGCCTCCAGTCACTGTTGTCCTCAAAGCATAAAACAGGTATTGATTTCTCGATATCTTTTGGATACTTTGCATGTTCTAAAATAAAAGTGGTGAAGTTAGCAGAACAAGAGCTCCAAGATTTAAACTTGAAGGAGTATGACCATGCTAGAGAGTTCTATGATCCCTATGGAAAACTTAAACAAGCTATGCCAAAGGCATATGAGGGGCACGAGCCTAGCTTGGAGGACTTTTGGGCCAACTTGCAAGATAGTTTTGAGGTTAGAGAGAAGAGCTATAACAAATTATCTGTGCCATAGGTGAGAGATTTCGGGATTGAAACTAACCTCCCTAAAGACTTGAGGGATGATGGAGAGTTACTTGATCTATTTTATAGGGAATTAGGGATAGATAATAGGCCCCTCTCCCCAGTAAAATGGTCTACAAGCGAAGATACAAATATGGAGAAGGTCTCCCAGGTGGTCATCAACAGGACTAAACAATGGTTACGCCAGAGGGTAAGGCCCAGCATCTCGAAAACAAAACAAAAGGAATCCACTTCAGAGATACCTCAGTCAAAAGGCCATAAGGAGTATGCTCAAAATACAAGGTCAACCTTGAGGCAAAATACGTCCACCGATCCAGGTGAAGAAGAAAAACCTCAAGAGAGCACTGAGGACTTATTGAAGAAACTCCAAGAGAAGACGAGGGAGTTTGAACTATTGAAAAAGGTTGTGGACCTCGAAGTGAATGATGGATTGGGAGCGATACCACTGGCCAAAGTTCTTCCACCAAGAACGGCTATATGGAGAACTAAAGGAGAGGGTACCCAAGAACAAGAAGAGAATGTAGAAGTTACTGAGGAGATACCTGCTCAGCCACCTTCAACAGATGCCACAAATGCTCCAGGCACCACTACTCCTACACCACCATTAGTCAATATATCCGCAGGGTAGCCCAGAGTTCAAGGCTTCACATATACCACTGAAGGAATGAAAGTTAGAAACATCAAGTCTGATTCTGATCAAGAAGAAGAGGATCTTGAGCAACAACGGCCACTAGAAGGCGAAAAAGAAGGGGATGAGGTGGAAGACATATTAAATGAAAGATTGAATCTAACTTATCAAGATCAAGAGGACCTTCTTAAGGATATAGCAGTCGGGCAAGGGGAAACAAAGCCAGGTGATGAAGAAATGGAATTCAATGAGGAGGTCAGTGGCAAACTAGGAGAGTTTCACAATCAATAGGCTCTCCAAATTAACCTAGCCCGCTAGATTTTCTCACCTCAAGATCATGAGAAAATAGGAGTAGAGGTAGGAGATGAAGTAGAAGAGAAGGCAGACGTTCAAGTTAGGACTATGGATATAGTATCACATCAGGGTGATAAAGATGAAGATATACCACAATGGCTGGAGTTTACCTTTGGGAAGAAAAAGAGAAAAGCAGAACTCCCTAAGGTCACTCTACAACAAGTAATCATTGAGGAACCACCAAAGGATAAAAGGCTAAAAACCATCCATCATTTGTCAAAAATAGATTCCAGTGAGGTGATTGCAGATGTGGCAGTTCCACATGAAGTTGAAGGATAGGTTTCTCCCAAGTGTCAAATATCCTAGGTAAATTTGGGTAAGCAAACCAAGTGGGGAGAGCTAGATACTTTAAAGCTAGCCACAAGTGTTGTCAGAGGGCATGTTGAAAAGGAGCACACCTCAAATATGGAGCTTAAGGCACAACTTGGGCAATATAAATAACTCCTGATCGAAATGAGTAAACCTTTAGACTCTTATAGAGCTGGTGACCTACCTTCAACCTCATCACTGCCAGAGGGAGAAGTAAAGGCACTATTAGAGGTGATACGAGTGGTTGTTGCCACCAAATCTTGGACCTAGGTAAATGCAGCTAAGATATGTTGTTCTTGCAAAATACAGTAGAAATATACCGTAAGGCAGCATAGGCGGGTGGAGCTTTGGCAACCTGTTCCACACAATGGGAGCAGAAGGCAAACACTTTCAATAAATAGTTTCGAATTTTGAAAAGGATATTGAGGCTAGGAGAAGAGATGGTAATACAAGAAGACCTCTTAGGAGGCGATACCTATAAAAACTTACAGTCCTATGTATACATTTTGGAGCTAAAGATTGAAATGTTTCAGCAGTATATCAAGGATATGACTAAGATTCAACACCCTCTCCTTAGAGAAATTTTTTCATACGAGAATTTTGTAATGAATATGCTAGGACCTTTTGGCCTCAGAATAGATGATATGAGAATAATGGACCAGCAGCAAGTTTTGAATTAGTGGGATGCATATGAGGCACAACACCTAGGACCTATGGCCCAGTTTGATGTCGCCTTTATGGACAGACACACACATATGATTACTCAGTGTCAGGAGGTGGTGGACACAGTGAAGGAGTTAGAAGAACAGGGGACACATGCGGATGAGGTTTTGAAGAAGTATAAATTTAGAATTAAGCATGTAGCTAATCCTCCAGTCCAAGAAGTTGCATGTATAATAAAAAATTATAAAGCTTTTACCAAGAAATAAGGCAAAGCTTTAATTTTGTATTTTTTTAAGCTACAACTCCTACTCAAGTTCCAATTTAGAGAGAAATTTTACATGATTGTGAAAACATGGCTCACCTATCAAGGTCTTCGTAGTGCTCATGCAATCCCCATTTTGTAATTTTTAAGTGGAGTGTCAAGGCAAAAAATTGCAAGTTAACTGCGACTCCCAGGGTCAGTTCTTAATTTAGCATAGAGTTATTTCCTAGATAGTAGGGTAAAGAACTTCTATAAATTGAGAAGTTAGATTCATTTGTAAGGTTCCCAAATTGATGATTTGTGGCCTACTTAGAGATTTTAGAATATTTTGCAGATTGATTAAGAAGTTTGAGTTATTTTTGTTATACATTCATGGATATTAATATGAAAAGCATCTTGTAGATTGCCTGATCTACGTTTATATTCTACCAAATTGTTCTGTGTAATCTGGTAATGTCTATTATTTTGAGTTAGCAACATGGTTTAATCTTTTTTTCTATCACTTTGTGAATCATATTGCGCACGTCGGTGGTGTATGGGAATCATTGTGATAGGCCATATTGTTGATGATTTTATTTCCATAGACTTGTGAAATTGATGATTTTGCAGGTTTTCTGGAGGTTTTTTCTTGAATGCTGGATAATATTTGATAATTGCTTGGATTGTAGGGAACTAGTTGAGTAGTTCATTAAGTTCTCATTATATTGGTCTTTATTGTTACTTTCTTGTTTCCCTTTACACTTCGCATTTTATTTCCCATAGAATCTTAAACCATAAAAATACAAAAAGAGAGGAAGTGGGAAAGTGCAAGGAGTTTCTGAGTTAGTGGTGAAACAATTATGAAGCCAATATGCATGCCATGATAAAAGGTTAGTAGCGTATCAGAATAGAGTGTGGGATCTAATTGAGGATTTTAATGCTTTTGATATTCAACTGGTATCTAGGAAAGTCAATGGAATACCTGATGCACTAGCCGTAGCTGCCAGTACATTAGAACCATTAAGCCAATCCCCTTTAAAGAAGTTCTCGGTGGAATTAATCTCTGTACCTACTGTACCTGACAATATGAAACATTTCCAAGTCTTTCGGGATGATGCCCACATTCTATCCTTTCTCGCCAATTCAGGGGTTTTTGAAGATCAAATTATTGATGAGGAAGACAAATCAGATGATCTTAACAACGAAGGTAATGTGGATATTTTGGATTTACCAACTAACGTTATTCCTAAAGGGATGGTCACCCTGGAGAGACTTTTTGATTCAGACCCTAGTGTGAAAGAGAGACTAACAACATATTCAAATGCTAGAAAATACGAGCCCCATAATATTGGTCTGGAAGGACAAGAGAGAATTGTCTATATTGGGAAGATTTGCACTCAAAATGAAAGAGAAAAACTGATACAGATCTTGAAAGAGTTCATCGATGTAATAGCATGGGGGTATGAAGATTTAAAGACATTCGATACAATGATTATCACCCATGTGATTCCCCTAAAACCTAACATAAAGTCATTCTGGCAAAAGCAACATCCAGTCAATGCACTAATAGAACCCTTGATTTTCAAGGAAGTACAAAAGTTACTTTCCGCTAAGATTATTTTTCCAGTATGACATTCTACTTGGGTTGCTAATTTGGTACCAGTGCGGAAAAAGAATGGAGAAATACAACTTTGCGTGGACTTTTGCAATCTCAACAAAGCCTCTAAGAAAGATAATTACCCGCTCCCTTCTTTTGATGAAGTGCTACAAATGGTGAATGGTTCGTAAATGATGTCATTTTTAGATGGTTATTCAGGATATAACCAGGTATTGGTAAACTATGAAGATCATATGAAGACCATGTTTACGACAAAGTGGGGAACGTATGTGTACAAAAGAATGCCATTCGGGATGATTAATGTTGGGGCAACCTTCCAGCGAGCGATGGATACAGCCTTCAAACAACTGATTGGAAAATGAATTATTATTTATATGGATGATTTGATGATATTTTCCAAGGTTAGAGAAGATCACCCAGACCACCTCCAAAAGGTATTGGAGAGATGTCAAAGATATGGGATTTCCCTTAACCCCAAGAAATGTGTGTTTGGAGTGGCTAAAGGAAAGCTACTTGGCCACGTAATCTTTGAGAGGGGGATATCTATAGACCCAGATTAGGTAGAAGCATTATTGAAGTTACAAATGCCCAACAGTAAAAAGAAGATGAGATCTTTATTTGGGAAGATTAATTTTGTTAGAAAGTTTATAACTGGGTTTGCAGAAATAGTTAAGCCATTAAATGAAATGATGAAGAAGGATGCTAAGGTAGAATGGACAACTGAAGCAAAAGAGGCTTTCACCCAGATCAATAAATCCATCACTGAAGCTCCTATACTAACTAGCCCTGATTACACATTGCCGTTTTACATATATTCTTTTGCTTCACTACACTCAGGAGCGGCTGTTTTGACGTAGAGGCAAGCAGGAGATGAGAAGCCTATTGCATTTATGAGCTCCCCTTTCAAAAGTGTGGAGGTTAGATATTCTTCTCTTGAAAAATAGGCCTTTGCATTGGTAAGAGTAGTCAAAAATTTTAGGCATTACATCCCGAGGAGCAAAATTTATGCGATTGTCCCTGACCAAGTAGTGAAGTCACTACTCATGCAGTCCGAATTGGGAGAATGTTGAGGGAAATGGATGGCAATATTACAAGAATTTGACTTAGAGATGCATCCAATGAAGTTGGTCCGAGGCCAAGGATTGTCTCAGGCCATGGCAACCGACATCCCTCAAATCCAGTGCCAACAATATACATTGAAGTCATTCACTCAGGACCCTTGGTACACAGACTTGGTATTTATATTGCTGAATAATAGGTGTCCTGAGGGATTGACAACCATGCAAAGACGAGAATTAAGGCTCAAAAGTGCTAATTATATGATCAAGGATTCGACACTCTATAGGAAAAATTATGAGAGTATCTACCTTCAAGGTCTTGATCATCAAGAAGCCCATATTATGATTGAGGAATTTCACAAGAAATACGGTATAGGTCATGGATCAGCATATGCCACTGTACATCAAATCTTAAAGGTTAGATATTATTGGCCTAGCATATTTAAGGATACTCATGAACATGTTTGGCATTGACATACGTGCCAAACTGTAGCCTCCAGAGAAAAAATCCCGCTATGCCTCTCCAACCGGTGTTTGAGGTAAGACCTTTTGCTCAATGGGAATTGGATTTCATAGGTGTTATTAACCCTAACTCATGTGTAGGACATAAGTTTATTCTTATAGAAAAAAATTATTGTACCGGGTGGACAGAATCCATTGCATGCTAAAATGCTACTGCTGAGGTGGTCTTGAAATTTATTGAAGAACATATTGTCACCAGGTTTGGTATGTCGTTCGCTCTGGTATGTGACAATGGTCCTGCTTTTACTTCTGCATAGTTGATGCAATGGTCATATGAATATAAAGTGATATTAAAATTTTCATCCAATTATTACCCATGAGGTAATGGGGTAGTTGAATCCATGAACAAGAACATCCTAGATGTCATCAAGAAGCTACTTGAGAAAAACCCCAGGGATTGACATAATCAATTGAGATACACCTTATGGGTTGATCGAACTAGAGTAAAATCCACCTTGGGAACTTCTCCATATTACCTTATCTATGGCCAGACCCCTATTTTCCCAATCAACTTGCAAATAACGGTCCTCCAATTAATGAAAGAACTTGACATTGAGGATCAGGTAGAGGTTCACCTCTTAAATTTATTAAGACTTGATGAAAAAAGGATTAATATGCTACAACACTTTGCCAAGCAGCAAGCCATTGTTAAGTGATGGTTTGATAAAAGGGCCAAGGTGAAAGCTTTTCGGATCTCTGACCTAGTCCTATTATGGGACAAGGCCAAGGAAAAGAAATGTGATCATCACAAGTTTGAAAGGTTGTGGTTAGGTCCTTACCAAATAGATGAAATTCTAAGCGAGAACACTTTTAGGTTAAGCTCTTTGACTGGAGAACTAGTACCATTGCCCATCAATGGTCAGTTCCTCAAGCACTACTTTGATTAAATCTTCAATGAAGCTTTACTTGTTGTATATAGTAGTTAGTTGTTTTCTTTTTGGTGGTGCTTCATGTTTTTGGGCCTTGTTGTGTGTTTTCCCTTTTGTTTTTATTTTTGCTTGTTTGTTCTTTTGGTCGGGGTATACATGTTTTATTCTCAAAGATTATAAAAGGAAATAGGTATCCTTTGCATAACATCTTGCCTAATTCTAAGAGACTTCGACTCTTTGCTATTTATGACTTCATTATCATTTGGTTAAGTTTGAAACTTTTGTCTATACTCATTCAAAGTGGTATAAATCATTTAAATATGATGTGAGTTTTGACTTTCAATTGGAAAAGGATAGCTTGATAAACTCAGCACTAACATCACATTAAGATACATCATAAATTTTTACGAGATATCAGATAAACTAGTTTTCAAGTGAAAAATCTGAAGTCAAGGCGTTTCATGTTATCTACCGTGGCTCCCAACCCAGTTATCAAACTTCAATGTTTGAAAGTTGCTTGAAATATTATTGAAGAAAGAAGTCATTCTCTATATCCTATAATGTTATATTCAAAAGAGAGAGAAGAAAAAAAAGAGAGAAGAAATGATCCTCTTAAGCAACTCAAGTGGGTGTTTCAAGTAATCTCCACCGAGGCTATTGACACCTGGTTGGAAGTGGAGCACTATTTGATGGGAACCAGAGGTAGCTCTGTTGGGGCTATAGACACCTACCTGGCAACAAAGCTATGCCCAAAATAACTTTGCATGAAACATGGTTAATGACTCCACCTATGTAGCTTGTGCCTACTTTCCTCTGATTATCTATATTATTGAAATGATGAAGTAACAAATCATACGCACACACTTAAGAGTTAATCATGTCTATTTTTCTTCCTGGTTGTTTGTTCATTGCTTCACTCATCTTTTACTCTTATACATCCTTTTGAATGATAATAGCCTTAGATGTCGGGTTAATCAAAGGTTCTAAGCTCTAAATTGCCTATAGTCATTTTTCCTAGATAGTCGCCATTTGTTATGCCTTGCATATCTATTTCCCCATTAGTCTCCTTGAGTCTAAATGTGGGCCCCCTTTTTGTTTTTTGGTTTTTACCTCAGAACTTCAGAGTCCCAGAGTCCTAAGCTCCCTTTTTGGTTTTTACCTCAGAACTCCAAAGTCTTGGAGTCCCGAGGCACCTTTCATTTTTTGCCTCGGTACTCCAAAGTCCCGGAGTCCCAAGGTTGTCTTTTCTTGCCTCCTTCGGAGTCCCAGAGTCCTGAGGTGGTCATCAACAGGACTAAACAATGGTTACGCTAGAGGGTAAGGCCCAACGTCTCGAAGATAGAACAAAAGGAATCCACTTTAGGGGTACCTCAGTCAAGAGGCCATAAGGAGTATGCTCGAAAGACAAGGTCAGCCTCGAGGCAAAATACTTCCACCAACCCAGATGAAGAAGACAAGCCTCAAGAGAGCACTGAGGACTTATTGAAGAAACTCCAAGAGAAGATGAGGGAGTCTGAACTGTTGAAAAAGGATGTAGACCTGGGAGTGACCAACGGATTAGGAGAGGTGCCACTAGCCAAAGTTCTTCCACCAAGAATAGCTATAGGGAGCACTGAAGGAGAGGGTACCCAAGAACAAGAAGAGAATGTAAAAGCTACTAAGAAGATACCCGCTCAGCCACCTTCAACAAATGCCACAAATTCTCTAGGCACCATTGCTCCTACACCACCATTAGTCAATATATTTGTAGGGCAACTCGTAGTGCAAGGCTTAGCATCTACCATTGAGGGAATGAAATTTAGAAACATCGAGTCTAATTTTGATTAGGAAGAAGAGGATATCGAGAAACAACAACCGCTAGAAGGTGAACAATAAGGGGATGAGGCAGAAGACATATTAAATGAAAGATTGATTCTAACTCCTCAAGATCAAGAGGACCTTCTTAAGGATATTGCAGCCAGGCAAGGGGAAACAAAGCTAGATGATGAAGAAATGGCATTCAATGAGGAGTTTAGTGGCAAACTAGGAGAGTTGCACAAACAACAGGATCTCCAAATTAACCTAGCCTACCAGATTTCATCACCTCAAGACCTCGGGCAAACAGGAGCAAAGGTAGGAGATGAAGTAGAGGAGCAGGCAGAGGTTCAGGTTAGGACTATGGATATAGTATCACATCAGGGTGATAAAGATGAAGATATACCACAATGGTTGGAGTTTACCTTTGTGAAGAAAAAGAGAAAAGCAGAACTCCCTAAGGTCACTCTACAACAAGTAATCACTAAGGAACCACCAAAGGATAAAAATCTAAAAACCATTCATCATTTGTCAAAAATAGATTCCGGTGAGGTGATTGCAGATGTGGTAGTTCCACACAAAGTTGAAGGACAGGTTTCTCCCAACTATCAAATATCCTAGGTAAATTTGGGTAAGAAAACCAAGTGGGGAGAGCTAGATACTTTGGAGCTACCCACAAGTGTTGTCAGAGGGCGCATTGAAAAGGAGCACACCTCAAATATGGAGCTTAAGGCGCAACTTTTGCAATATAAACAACTCCTGATCAAAATGAGTAAACCTCTAGACTCTTATAGAGATGATGACCTACCTTAAAACTCATCACTACCAGAGGGAGAAGTAAAGGCACTAGTAGAGTTGAGACGAGTGGCTGCTTCTGCCAAATCTTGGACCCAGGTAAATGCGGCTAAGATTAGGTTGTTCTTGCAAAATACAATAGAAATATACCATAAGGCGGTACAGGCAGGTGGAGCTTTGGCAACCTGTTCCACACACTTGGAGCAGAAGGCAAACACTTTCAATAAATAGTTTCAAATTTTGAAAAGGATATTGTGGCTGGAGAAGAGATGGTAATAAAAGAAGACCTCTTAGGAGGTGATAGCTATAAAAACTTATAGTCCCCTGTATACATTTTGGAGCTAAAGATTGAAATGTTTCAGCAGTATATAAAGGATATTACTGAGATTCAGGACCCTCTCCTCAGAGAAATTTTGTCATACGAGAATTTTGTAATGAATATGCTAGGACCTTTCGGCCTCAGAATAGCTGATATGGGAATAATGGACCAGCAGCAAGTTTTGAATCAATGGGATGCATATGAGGCACAACACCTAGGACCTGTGGCCTAGTTTGATGTCGCCCTTATAGATAGATACACACATCTGATTACTCAGTGTCAGTAGGTGGCAGACACGGTGAAGGAGTTAGAGGAATAGGGGACACATGCGGATGAGGTTTTGAAGAAGTATAAATTTAGAATTAAGCATGTAGCTAATCCTCCAGTCCAAGCAGTTGCATGTATAATTACAAAAATGTGGCTCACCTAGCAGGGTCTTTGTAGTGCTCATGCAATCCCCATTTTGTAATTGTTAAGTGGAGTGTCAAGGTAGAAACTTGCAAGTTAACTGTGACTCCTAGGGTCAGTTCTTAATTTAGAATAGAGTTATTTCCTAGATAGTAGGGTAAAGAACTTCTATAAATTGAGAAGTTAGATTCATTTGTAAGGGTCCCAAATTGATGATTTGTGGCCTACTTAGAGATTTTAGAATATTTTGTAGATTGATTGAGAAGTTTGAGCTATTTTTGTTATAATTCATGGAGATTAATATGAAAAGCAGCTTGTAGATTGCCAGATCTATGTTTATATTCTACCAAATTGTTCTGTGTAATCTGGTAATGTCTATTATTTTGAGTTAGCAATGTGGTTTAATCTTTTTTCTATCACTTTGTGAATCATATTACGCTCGTTAGTGGTGTATTGGAATCATTGTGATAGGCCATATTGTTGATGATTTTATTTCCATAGACTTGTGAAATTGATGATTTTGCAGGTTTTCTAGAGGTCCGTTGTTGAATGCTAATTTGGATAATATTTGATAATTGCTTAGATTGTAGAGAACTAGTTGAGTAGTTCATTAAGTTGTCATTATATTGGTCTTTATTGTTACTTTCTTGTTTCCTTTTATGCTTCGCATTTTATTTCCTGAAGAATCTTAAACCATAAAAATACAAAAAGAGAGGAAGTGTAGTTATCCATAACCAGCGAGATTTAGTTTTAACTAGCAGGCCCCTTTATAGGTATAACCACATCAACCATTGAGCTACCCATCACCGTCGAGACCCGACTATAGAGACCTTGGAGTAGTGAGTTCTTTCGGACACGTTAGTTTTCAGGAGAGGTGGTGAGTGTTTGCATAAACTACCTGACTATTGGTGAGTGTGTCAAAACACCCATCAACAGGTCCTAGATGTCATGAATTGACCAAATCCAAGGTCCCCAAGAGCAGGAGACATCGATGAGGCATGTTAGAGAAGTTGAAGCCTTTTACTCATCTTGAGTAGGTTTTAGGTGTGAAAAGTAGAGATTAGTTCAATTCCTTAAGGTGTGGAGTCTTTCTTGTAGGATCCTTGTTACCATTTGGAAGGGATAAAATTGAACCTTTTGGACCTATCCTTAGGTGTAAGAAGGCCTCTGCATTAAGTGGTATTAGAGCTTAGGAGTAAACTTTGGACCGGAGAATAAAACAAGATGTCAGAGGAAGAGGGATCCCAAGATATCCCATCAAGGATGATCAATGCAGAGTTGGTTGTCTTGGTAAAGAAGTAGATGGTAGAGAGAAGAGCAGCCAGGGCTGAGAATCAGGACTTGAGAGATGAAATGGACTAGTTGAAGGGAAAAGTGGAGAGGGGAGAGAGAGACTCTGGAGGAGATGAAGAAGGGGATGAAGAGGAATTCCCTAGGCAAGAAGAACTAGAGGTTCCTGCAGACCAGAGACCCCTGATGAGTGTCCTCAATTCCATGGAAAGAAGAACAATGGATGTGAAGTTAGATCTTCCAGTGCTTGCAGGCAAGATGGAGCCTGATACAGTGATAGAGTGGATAGACTCCTTGGACAATTTCTTTGAGAGTGAAGACATACTAGAGCACCAAAGGGTGAAGATGGCCCAATCCAAAATGAAAGGGGCTACACTGACTTGGTCGATTTTCATCCAAGATGAGAGGGTGAAAGAGGGAAAGAGAAAAGTGGCTACTTGGAAGAAGATGATGGATTTGGTGAAGGAGTTCATGAAGTTGTGTGTGAAGACCAAGGTAAAGGAGAGTGAGGATGAGAAAGTGGCGAGATATCTTAATGGATTGAGATTTCATATCCAAGAAGATTTGAATCTCCACACCCTAGAGAGAATCCAAAAATGTTCTCAGTAGAAGAAAAATAGAAGGCAGGAAAAAAATAACAGAGGCAAAGGGAGACAACAAAGAGGGGGAAGAAGCCCTTTCAGAGGCAAAGGAAATGGTTTTGGATACCAAGGTGAGTCTAGTCAGGAAGGCACCAAAGGAGAGAGAAGTTGAAACCAAGGAGGAGGCTACAATCAAAGAGGGAAATTTAGGGGTGGGAGACCATTCTATAGAGGAAGATACCAAGGTAGGGGACCTCCTATATGTTATAGTTGCAACCAAGAGGGGCACTAATAGGGAGGTTGGTAGGAAAGTGCTCAAAAGACCAATTTTGGTCAAGAAGTCACAAAAAGGAAACAATTGTATTGTTTATGTCTACTCCTTATGTTGGCCAATATCAAGATTAGTTGCAATAGTTAGGTCTCTCTCTACAAGTCTTCACCAACAACCTCCCTTTTTGGTGATAGCTCACACCCATGCTCAAAATTACTCAAATTGCTCACTCCACCCATCTACACATACTCAATCTCTATGCTTTTGGCATTCAACACTCTGTTTTAGAGTGCATTAGGAGTCTTCAACATGGACATGTAGGAATAGCAAGGTTTTGTTCAAGTTTGACACCCAACTTAGTTTAAGGCTCATAGCCCTTAGCTTACTCAAAACACCAACCAAAAGTCAAAAACCTCCAAAGGATTACACACTGCCCAAGGGCCTATTTGGTGCTCATTTCATTATTTTGGAGAGATCTCATAAGGTTTCAAAAACCCCAAACTCCTCCTTATAACCAGTTTTATGCATTTTGACAAAAACAGTCACTTGTGTGTTATGCAGTCAAAAGGGCTACTAGCCTGTGGAGGGGTAATTGCCACTGTTTTTGCTTATCCTACTCAATGATGGTTAAAACCTCCCACAAACTTGGTTTGGATGATGGTTTAGAGGTATATACTAACTGATTTTCATGTTTTAGGCCACTGTTATGGCAATATGAGGACTATCCACCATTTAAGGCACTTTTGAAGGGTTTGGTAGGGTTTAAAACAAAGAACATTGAGAAGTCTTTCCAACTCCACTCATCAAGTCTCCAAACTGACTTAGAACTTCTACCACACCAAATAAATCCTTCCCCTATTACTTCCCTGCAAACATAATGCCAAACACTTGGCAAACAAGTGAGAAAATAGTAAAATTGCCACTGTCACTGTTAATTTGCTGCCCTTTTACCAGTCAACAGCTGCTACACTTTTTGACCTGCATAATGAAGAGTTTTAATTGGAAATATACCTCAATGAGGTTTGAAAAACACTAAATATTCTTCCTATTATATTACCTTCTCAGTTACAAGGCTTGGATTATGCTTTGAAGCATTCCTTGAGCATTTTGGTAACACAATTCACAAAAACAATGAACTCACTGTTTTGTTTACAAAATGAGAATGATTAAATGTAACAAGCTACTATAACACTTCAATATGATGCTAAAAATCCTTGGCCACATGCCTAGACCTCTACCTCATTCATTTGTTCACTCCAAATTACTTTTGGGTGTAAATCTTGAGTTTTTGTTCATGCTACTAGCCAAATAACCAATACTTGCCTAGTATTCACTCAAGTCCTTCTTCCAACCACACTTTTGGAATAAATAAAAGCATATGTATAGTATATACATGAATTAAAACTTGACTAAATCTATTTTGTGGAATCCTAGACCTAGATCAGTCAAGTGGTGGCATTTTGGAACTTCAAACCCTTGACAGGGCAGTGAGCACACAGAAGTAAAATAAATTTGTACAAACAAATTGCCAAAGGAAACCAGTACTACAATCAATTAGGAATAATTTTACAACCAATATACACACTTTCCCAAAGGTACAATATGGACTATGAAGCTACAGTACGGACTATTACACCAAAGGAGGAAAAACTAGTGAATAAAGCCAAAATATCATGATTTTTATTAAGAAACTCTTGCTCATACAATCACCAAAATTTATCCAAGGAAAAAGGAGGAATTTTATATTTTTTCTAGTTGGTTATCAAGCCCTATTATGGACATGAGGCTTCCATAACATCATTTTGCAAGAAAATGACAATTTTGACAATTTTGCAAGCCCAAATGACAACATTTCTTGCTCCAAAAGACATTTTTGACACCCTAACCTTACCAACTTGTCTAAACAACTTATACATGCTTTAAAACACTTAGAAAACATGTTTCAATGCTTTTGAAGGCATTAGAAGACCTTTTTGGCAATTTTGCACATTTTTGCCAAAAATTGTCAACTCAAAGCCTGAAAGGCAAAACTTGATCTCTTGAGCCCAAAATGAGATCAAAACCACAAAAAAAGACACATAACAACCTAAAAAAACATTATTAACTTGAAACAAGACATTACAAACATGGAATCATAAAATACTCAAAAAAGGAGAGTTTGACTCAACTAGGTGCTCCTGCACCATACTCCCTCAAAAAAAAAGAATTCATGTGACTCCTTGAGGCAATAAAGAAGAAGAAATGTCAAGCTTCTGAAAGTTAGCTTTAGGTGTCCATGTGTCCTCTAAGATAGGCTTATCCTTCCATTTTATTAAATGCTCCATGTAGGTGTGATTCCTTGTCTTTTTGAGAATCTTGGAGTCTAGAACCCGTTCTGCTTGGGGAATAGAAAGAGAGGGGAGAGATAGATCATAAAGGGATTGTGAAACATCTAAAACTCTTTGAATCTCCTCAGGTGGATTCCCCTTGAAAGCAATCAAATCTGCAACATTAAAAATGGGAGACAAAGAAACATCAGTAGGTAAATCAACTTTGTAAGCATTAGACCCATACTTAGCCAAGATTTTGCAAGGGCCTATTCTCCTTATCTGAAGTTTGCTTGGAACTCCCTTTTGTAGCCTTGCCTTGTTCAAATTATAATACCTTAAAAATGGTCATCTAAACCATGGGCTCCTAATCTCAACAACATCACCAAGGTCCTAACCAAAGGCAATTAAATCAATCTTGAGCACATTATTAATTCTTCAAATCATCAAATATCACATGGCAAATCAACTATTTGATATTAATTAAATATTTATTTAATTAATTGAGTCATTTCCAAGAATATCATTTTGATCAATTATCCCATTTTAATTTATTAAATATCCTCTCATGTTTAATTAATTAATAAATTTGCCATTTAATCATGCAAAAGGAATTAATTTATTACAAAAGATGAATTAATTGCAAACAAAGAGTTGAATTGAAAATAAAACAAAAAAAAGAATTGAATTGAGAGAGAAATCAAATTTGAGATATTATTTCTTTTTCTAAATTTAGATCTTGAAATAAGAAAAGCAATTAAATTGAATTATTGAATTATTCTTTAAAATTATTCACTCAAAGCTTTTCAAAAAAAAAAAAAAAAAGTTTAGTTGCATTGAAAAGACCTTTTTCTTGAATAAATCAAATATATGCATGGAATTATCTATTTTTATCATATATGCATGGAATTAATTTATCATTATTTCCAATGCAACTTGGATTTCTAATTTGAATGCATTTCAATTAAACTATAATTGGAATCTATCTCAAGGTTAACTCAATCCGATTTCTCAATTATTTTTCAATTAATCCTAAATTGAGCTTTTTCTCTTGCAATTCTCTATAAATTCAGTCTTCAGCTCTCATTTCAAGGGTATTTCCAATTTTTTTTTCAGGGATGAAAAACACAAAAACAACTCAGTGATTTGAAACTCTATCTATGTCAGAAACTAGTCCATTTTAAGTCGAAACTCTGTCTGTGTCAGAAACTAGTCCATCCTAAGTCGAAACTCTGTCTGTGTCAGAAACTATTCCATCTTAAGTCGAAACTCTATCCATGTCAGAAACTAGTCCATCCTAAGTCGAAACTCTGTCTATGTTAGAAACTAGTCCATTTTAAGTTGAGAACACGCTTGGAGATTATTATCGCGCTAATTTTGCTCTGGAGTCATTGAAGATTATTGTGCTTTTTAGATTATTTGCATCCATTTTTACATCCATTTCTTACATCCATCATTGCTTGAATTTATTATTGCTTGAATCATTCACCCATCTTGCATCCATATAGTTAAATATCATATAGATTAAATCCTTCATCTTGGTGTAGTCTAGTCACTGGTATTGCTTATAACAATCTGAGAGCAATCTTATACTCGCATCTTTTAGAAAGCAATTAGTTGCTTTGTTATGGTTTTTTACTTATTGATTATTGATTATTAACCATGCATATAATGACTTAATTGAAGTGTTGTGCTTACAGCTACAGGTCCACTTTTTCACACACACATTTCTGGCACCCACCGTGGGGCAGAAGACTACATTTTTTTGGCCTCCAAGACTGACTGCTTTGTTTTTTGTTATTTTCCAGATTTCAGATTTTTTGGTTTTTCCTCCGTACATCTCGTACGACAATTACCACAGGCTCATACGACAAACTGTAGGTGTTGTACGAGTGGGAATCCTATCTCGTACGAGTTAGGATCCTGTATCGTACGAGTTTTTATACTGTCGTACGACTCTGTATTTTCTAGTTAAAAAAAGCAAATTTCATGATTTTTATTGATTATTCTGATGACTGACCTTGACTGTTTACCTGTCTATCTCATAATTTTTCACAGCCTAATTAGTTTTTGCAAAACGCTTGTTGAATAATATGATTGTTGCACAAAGAGAATATGACTACTGATTCATTGTCTTTCCAGGTTGCCTAAGGAGAATCGACCAAACAGCGTGTATTCTTTAAATTCATTTTTAGGAACCTAACTTGCTATCTAGTTAAAGAACAAATTTTTCTTTCGTTCTTTTAGAAGATTTTGAGAGGCAGGAGAGTATGCTCTTATCTTTTTCTAGACAATCAGAAATCTAGACCCTTGAAGCTTTTTCTTTGTTTGAGATTTGTACATCTTTAGCAGGCCTACCCTCTTGAGGGGTTGAAAAACTCTTAAAGCCGTTACGGCCGGTGTGAGGGGAATGACCTAAGTGGGAATGACTAAACGCCAAGTACTCCAACCCACTATAAAATAAACGTGATTTTGATGAAAATCAAGTCAACGATAGTGCTCAGGAATAGCTCTCCTCTGTACCTTTGGGTATATTAAACCTTGGTTTTCAAGGCTGGGAGACCTCTTAATTGAGTTTATACCTCGACATGCTGAACAAATCCCTAACTAAATCTAATTCAAAATTAGAAGCTACCCGGTTCACCTCTGAAAGGGAGATAATCTTTATGCAAGAGAGATAGTAACTCTCCCAAGATACTTGTCATTTTGTGCCCCCATTAGCATTTGGAGTCGGATAATATGGCATTGAGAATCCATTGCGTGAGACTCAACAGCCGTATTCTGATTAGCTATTGGGTGTGTGCTTGGGTCTACAAGAAAAGGTTTTCTTTCCTCACCAAATTCCTTAGGGTTTGCATGTTGTGATTGGAGTCACTATTACATACTATTTGTTTTCTATGTTTTTCATCCCTAAAATAAAAATTGGAAATACCCAAATTGGAGAAGGCCAGAAACAACTCAGTGATTTGAAACTTTGTCTGTGTCAGAAACTAGTCCATTTTAAGTTGAAAATCTATCCATGTCAGAAACTAGTCCATCCTAAGTCGAAACTCTGTCTATGTCAAAAACTAGTCCATTTTAAGTTGAAACTCTATCCGTGTCAGAAACTAGTCCATCTTAAGTCAAAACTCTGTCTGTGTCAGAAACTAGTCTATCCTGGTCGAAAATCAGTCCATCTTAGAATTGGTCATACTCAGTTATCATACTCAGCAATTGAAAAAACTCAAAATTTCTAGGCTTTGTGTGAACAGTCGTACGAGTCTGATAATTCATCATCCTATATCACATCCTATGTCGTAACAATCTTCTGGTTTGTCGTCCTAGACCTAATCTTGTGTCATATGAAACAAAACTACTCTGAGTCTTTTTTCATCTTGCACATACCCATTTGTCGTATGGTACGAGACAACAACTCGTACAAAATAGAACTATTGTCATCCTGTAGCTGCTCAATTGTCATCTGGTCCAGAAAATCTTGTCGTACGAGTCTCTGGTTTTGTTAGAACAAAATAGTCAAACTTGCCTAAAAATAACTTATAGCGAACATAATACTGGTTATCAATTTTCTTGAGCATAAACAGATGAAGACAGTGTACCTCTACCATTTGCATTGCATGATTTGGTCGATCACCTTTCAGGTAGTTCAATCAACTACCTATCAAATTTTAGTTAGATAACGTCTTATACAGGATAGATCATTCCTGAAACCAGACCAAATCTTACACTACACTTAGAATCAACTTAGGTAAATGTCTTATACATGATAGATCGTTCCTGAAACCAGACTGAATCTCAGTTGTTTCTCCCAAACAAATACTCTAAATAGAACAACTAGCTCTGAAATTTATCTCGACCTCTGCATCACAAACAACTTTAGGTCACACTAATCCATAAAAATGCCTATTCAAACCAGGAATTCTTGTAAGAAAGAAGCCAAAGGCAAAAGACAAACCTTCACCTATCAAGATAATACATTCTACGTGAAGGATCCACTCACTGACATGTCATCATCATTAGGCGGACCAGTTTTTGATGAACCTAAATCTCCCACTATACATGAGACAGAATACAATGATGGAAACAAAAACAACAGTAATATTCTCAAAAATCATAATGACTCCTCATCATCAAGTGAGACTGACGAAGACACTGAACCTCCAAAAAAAGAAATTCTTGACTGTCAAAAAGACAAAGACTTTAGAAAAATGATGAAAACTATCATGACTCGAGAGAAGGAAGACTATTTCTTAGAACTAGCAAAACAAGGTGCCAAACTTCCTCTTGGATATGATGTCCAGACACTTGTTACTAAAAAGGAAGACTCACCTATACTTATGGTACACAAACAATTACTAGCTTTGCAGATGGAGGTCACAGAACCGAAAAATAAGGACAAGTCCCCAAAACAATATTCTCTAGAAACAATATGTCCCTTTCCATTTGACAAGAATCCACACATGCCTCCATTTCCTCCGTGAGTGGAAATCCCAAAGTTTGACAAATATGATGGTACCTCAGATCCTCAAGATCATGTCAGGGAATTTAGTGCTACCTGTATGGAGTTCATACATGATCAAACATACCTCATGCATCTTTTCCCAAGGAGTTTAGGGGGTCAAGCAATGGAATGGTTCTCAAGTCTACCCAAAGGAATAAAAACATTTGAAGAACTAATCCAACTATTTTTACAACAATACTCATACAACATTTGACATCCTGTGAATATGATCGATCTTTGTAATACTCAACAGAAAATAGGGGAACCTCTTCTTACTTTTCTCCAACGCTGGAGAAATATGTTCTCTAGGTACCCACAACCTATTCCAGACTCTAAGAAAATGGATATATTTGTCAATAACTTGGTCCCCGAACTGAAATATAGCATAAAAATGCAAGTACACCCATCATTTAACAAAATGGTAGATAATGTCATTCGAATGGAAGATGTGCTCATAAAGAAGGGGGATATCACACCTTGGAAAGAAACACAAACAAGATCTAGCTCTAAAGAGAAGAACAAGTATTGGAAATTTGGTTAAGACAACAATAATAATGTTGTTAATGATGGAGTAGTAGACACTGTTAAAACCAACTGAAAATCCACAATATTCAACTTGGCTAGTGGTACGCAAGCACTTAAAGTTGTTGAGATTGCAGTAGAGAATTTACCAAAGAAAGCAAAGGAATGGTTCAAAGAAAATCCTTGGCTTTCCAAACCTAAGCGTGATTTTACTCCTCTCGAAGAATCCAATGAATCCGCTTTCAAAACTCTATTGGAAAACAACTTGATAACACTACCAGATAACTCCAGACCATATGATCCAGATGTCAAACCAAGATGGTGGAGAGAAAATGAATACTATGACTTCCATCCGAATAAGGGTCATAACATAAACAATTGCATGAAGCTAAAACATGAGATTCAAGATCTCATAGATGCTAGTAAATTTGTTGTTGGGAATCATCCAACCAATGCTGATCATAAAGCATTTAAAGACCCTTTGCCTATTTACGAACAAGATGATCCCTCAAAGACCAAAGGAGGTGCCAAGGTAAATTATACCTATGCCAGCTAGGACAACATTATCAACATGATTGAGCCTTCACACTCAACATATTGTAATGTGATTATAGTTCAAGATAAACAAAATGAATCATGATATGTAAGAGCTCTGACCTGATCTCAAAAGACAGTCACTCTCCAAGGAGCTAGTTCTTCCAACCCAACTCAAGAAACATCAAACCCAACAGCTTTGTCAAACAAACAAAAAGAATCAACTTTGGATAAATTTAAAAAGTTAACTTCATCATCATCCTCCAGATACAGCGTAGTTGAACAGTTGAAGAGGACAAATGCTCAAATTTCAATTTTTGAATTGCTACAACTCTCATCTGCTCACAAGGAAATCCTAGACAAAGCATTGCTCACTACCAATGTTCCAAAAGATTTAGACATTGATCGGTTTCAGTCTATGGTGGGTCATCTGACTTCACCTCACTATTTGACCTTCTCTAAAGAAGATGGCAATTCATCAAATCATCCACATAACTAGCCATTGCATATTGAAGCCATGATCTACAAACACAGAGTTAAATGTGTGTAAATAGATGGAGGCACGGGGTTGAATATTTGTACTTATCATCTTCTTACACAACTAGGATTCTCTGAAAATGTTATTGATCCTAGCAAGAAAATAATGATAAAAGCCTATGATGAGGAAGAAAGGACCTCCAAAGGTCTCGTATCATTACCAATCGGAGTGGGACTGGTCGAGAGAGATGTCCTTTTTCAGGTTCTTGATATTCCATTATCATACAATATTTTACTAGGCAGGCCGTGGATTCATGAAATGAAGGCAATACCATTAACATATCACCAATGCTTAAAGTTTCCTTATAATGGGGCTGAAATTAGTATTCTCGCTGATACAAATGTTGTCTGTAACGCATTGACAAAAGGTGTAGATACTTTTGTGCCTCATAATAGGGAAGCCTCTCCAAATTAAGATCCAAAAGTGCTGATGAAAGACTTAGAAAAGAGATTGAAGATTACAAATACCAGCATGGATGGCTACCAGATAGAACCGGTACTTTCATTAGTTTCTCTCCCTCCATCACCAAAACAGTTGGGAAAACCATCAGAGGCTATGAGAACAAAAACTTCAGCTCCAAATACTATATATGATGGTCTCTTTGTACAGTCTTCTACCTCCTTAGTGGATGAAATAGAAGAGGATGTTGTTCTTAATGGGCTCTTTAAGGAGGATAGTCAAAATGAGGAGGTATGACATTGTGAGATTTCCTCAAACCAATATGGTCGTGGTTACAAAATGATTCAGTGCATGGGGTACTCAGGTACTAGTCATTTGGGCAAACAAAAAGAAGGTATTACTAAACCAATTCAGCTACAAACCAAATCCACACATGATAAGGCTGGATTGGGATACAATTTGGAAAAGACATTAGACCAAAAACATGTTTCTAAGTCTAAGTGCCTGAAAAGGATATCACCTTTAACATTACATGAAGCAGACACTAAACAAACAAAAGCTAAGTGTAGAAAAGAGAAAGAGGAATCAGTAGTCAAGAAAGAAGAAATAGTCAGTGCTCAAGCTTCAACGGTATCAGCTATGATAATACAAGAAGTTGAGGTTCCTGAGGATATAAGAGATGAAGTAGTAAGAATCAGAGAATTGTTTGCACCATTAAAAGTTCCAGTCATATATACTGACAGGCAGCAAGTAGATGATTTAGAGACTGATTCAAATGAGTATGAATGGGGTCCTGACTATCTTTCAGACACATCCACTACAAGAACTTCAGAAGCACCTAGCAGTGTCATAGATGATACTCAAGAGCTTATGCACATAAAACTAGAGAAAGAAATATAGGAAATTAGACAAAGGAGACAAGCAAATTATGAACAAGGACTGAAAGAAGGAAGAGTACCATCCTAAAACAGAACAAATCGGGTATAGCACTACACAAGAAGAGTTGGAAGCTACAAAACAAGAGCTAGTTATTAGTCCAGAAGAAGCTAAATGGAGTAGACAACAACAAGTCACAGAAAAAGCAAGATCATGTCAACAGGTGTGTCAGATACAAATGACAAATGAACCACAACATGGAGGAACTTGTAGTATTAAAGATGTTGGTATTGATACCATACATATGCTTACTAAATCACCTGAAGGAGATTTGGAAACTTCATCCAATGACTCTAATGATAGTCCTATTCAAGATAATATCTACTCAGCTTCAAATTCTAAATCATCTGATACAAACAATGAAAAATTGTCTACTAGTCTTATTATGGTTAAACCACGATATGAAGTCCAGTCTGGCGTAGTGAACGATGTTACAAGTATGTCTATTGGATTAGATCGGTTGAATATTAACGTGAACTTTAATAATCATGATTTGACTCTTCCTGGTCTCAAGACACTTACGCAAGATATCATTCTGGAACTCAATTTTTTGATCCGCAACTGTGATAAAAATACCATGAACGCTCTTGAACCTATCCAAAATTTATCTTTAGTACATCCCGAATTGATTGACTCTACTCTACAAAACCAACCCATGAATATACCTACTTTTGCCAATGACTATACATTAGCTTATTATCTCAATGCAGTCGAACCTATAGACTCTTCCACCAGTGAACGGAGTGAAAATATGACTGAAGCAGATATCAAGTATCTTAGTCATAAAAACAAGAAAAATAAAAATAAAAGATCTAATGGCAAAAACCACATTGTGGCGGTATCAAAATCTAAAAAAGAGAAAATAAAGGATGTATCTAAAGGTGAAAACCTCTTTGAGGTGCCTGGAGGTGAGATACTTGATATACTGCCCAGTCATTTCTAGGAGCATTCTTCCATATTGATCGAGCCAACTCAGCTAGTAAATATCAGGAGTCAAGAGACACCACAAATTATTCATGTAGCTCAATCACTATCAGTAGAGGAATTGCAGGATTTCACTCAGCTATTCTTAGAAAATAAAATAAACTTTGCATGGACATACTCTGATATGCTAGGCTTAGATCCTGATCTCATAATGCATCACCTTTCAATCACACTAGGAGTAAAACCAGTCAAGCAAAAACTCCACAAGATGCACTCACATGTGGCACTGTTAGTCAAGGCTAAACTAGAAAAACTGCTCAAAGCTAGATTCATCAGAGCTATAGATTATGTCGAATGGATTTCAAACATAGTACCTGTGTCAATGGCAGACAAATCTATCAAAGTTTGCAATGACTTCAGAGATCTTAACAAAGCATGTCCGAAGGATGACTTTCCATTACCAAATATTGATATGATAGTCGACATGATTGTTGGGTATGAAATGTACTCACTAATGGATGGATTCTCTAGATATAATCAAATCAAAATAGATCCTGGAGATCAAGAAAAGACAGCTTTCACCTATGCGTGGGGAACCTTTTGCTAGAATGTTATGCCATTTGGGCTAAAGATCACTGGGGTGACCTATCAAAGAGCAGTTACAACTATCTTTCATGAGATGATGCATAAAAATATGGAAGATTATGTTGATGACACCTTAGTGAAGACTATGAAAAGATCAACGCATATTCAAGAGTTAGGTCCTATACTTGACAGAATGGAAAAGTTCAAGCTTCGATTGAATCCAAAGAAGTGTGCATTCGGAGTGACATCTGGTAAACTACTTGGCTACATCATTTCAAAGAAGGGAATCGAGGTTGATCCTAAGAAGGTCCAATCTATAAGGGAAATTCCGCCTCTAAAGAACATCAGTCAAATGAGAAGTCTAAAGGGATGTCTCCAATCCATTAGAAGATTCATTTCTCAACTAGTAGACAAAGCTCAACCTTTCACAAAGGTATTGAGGAAAGGAATAATATACAACTAGGATCAGCACTGTGAACAACATCTTCAACAGATAAAAGAGTACCTATCTAATCCACCGATATTGATGCCACCTATTCAGGGTAAACCACTCATCTTATATATATCAGCAACCGATTCATCACTGGGGGCACTTCTGGTGCAACTGGATGACAACAAAAAGGAAAGAGATATTTATTACATTAGCAAGACATTGGTGTCTTATGAAATGAACTACAGTATCATAGAAAAAGCATGCTTGGCATTAGTCTTTGCATCACAGAAACTAAGGCACTACATGCTAGCACATTCAATCAAGCTGGTGGCCAAAATCGATCCACTCAAGTATCTTCTTAATAAAGCAACACTCACCAAAGATTGGCGAAATGGGTCATGATCTTTACAGAGTTTGACATTGAATATGTGGAATGCAAAGTCATAAAAGGACAAGTAATTGCTGATCAACTTGCTAAAGCTCCACTTGAGGATACTCAACCACTACACATCGAGTTCCCAGATGAATCAATAATGCATCTTACTCAACAACCCTAGAAGATGTTCGTTGATGGTTCCTTTACTCAAAATGGTTCAAGTGCTGGCATACTATTTATTACTTCTCAAAAGTATTCAATCCCAAAGTCTTACAAGATTTTGTTTCCCTACACAAACAATATTGCAGAATATGAAGCTTTGGTGAATGGGATAAAACTAGCTATTGAATGGAAGGTTGTTGAATTACATATCTATGGAGATTCTCAGCTGGTCATCAATCAAATCAATGATACATATCAGACTCGAGATGAGAAATTGATGCCTTACAAGAGGATGGTGGATGATCTCAAGAAGTACTTTGCTTTTGTATCATTCCAATAGATTCCTAGATCAACAAACAGAGCAGTAGATGCTATGGCCACCTTGGCATCTATACCTGAGCTACAGGAGTCCAATTTTTGCTTTGATTTCCTAGTGGAAGAGTTATATTACCCCACTTATGATTCTCTTGAGACCCAAATAGTCTATTCTATTATTGGACATGACTCATCCCGATACAGCCACATTTATTCCTTTCTATGCGATCAAATTATCCCTAAAAACCTTACTCGTAATGAGAAAAGAAACCTAACTCAAAATGCTTCATGGTATGTTATCATAGCCAACAATTTATTTAGATGAGGTTTGGATGGTACATTGCTTAGATGTCTAGAAACTGAAGAATCTAAACGTACATTATCAGAAGTCCATGAAGGCATTTGTGGATCTCATTCAAATGGTTTTACTTTAGCTCGGAAACTATTACGGGCTGGCTACTATTGGCCAGACATGGAAAAAGATGCCATTAAATTTGCTAAGACTTATGAGAAATGTTAGCTTCATGGAAATATCATACATGCCCTGGCAAGGGACCTCATACCATTTATAACACACTGGCCTTTTCAACAATGGGCCTTTGATCTCATTGGTTAGATATATCCGGCTTCATCCAACAGACATAAATTCATCATAATCACCACTGAGTATTTCACCAAGTGGGTAGAGGCAGTTCCGCTCATCAAAGGAACTGGTAAACAAGTCACCTTGTTCATCCTAAACTATATCATTTGCAGCTATGGGATACCTTCGTCCATCATGACTGATAATGGAGGACAATTCAAGACTAAAGATTTGGACAAGCTTTGTGAGAAATTCAAAATAAAGCAACACTGGTCATCAGTATATTACCCTCAAGGTAATGGAGAAGCTGAGGCATCTAATAAAAACCTACTAACTATCTTGCACAGAACAGTGAACAAGTCTAGGAAGGATTGGCATCTGCAGCTCAATCATGCACTATGGGCTTACAGAACAAGTATTAGAACACCTACTGGGGCTACACCTTTTTCTTTGTTGTATGGGTCCGAAGCAGTATTACCTATTGAAGTAGAAATACCATCTCTCTGAGTTTCTTTGCAAGGTTTTGGTACTGATGAAGATCATAGAATATCTAGATTGCAAGAACTCAAATTGTTGGATGAGCGTCGACAAGTGGCATTTGATCATCTCAGAGTGTATCAAAAGAGAATGTCCAAAGGATATAACAAGATAGTTCGAAAAAGAGAATTTCAAGTTGGTGACCTAGTTCTGAGAGAGAATCCAAAAAATCAACAATTTCGCAATAATAAAGGGAAGTTTGCACCCAACTGGCTGGGTCCCTACATTGTTACTGCAACATATGGCTCAGGTACTTATCAACTCTCAAACTCAGAAGGAGAACAACTCCGTGAACTGATTAACACCATCCACTTGAAGAAATTCTTTGCTTAGCATTCTCTATACCATCAATGGGTATAGCTAAGAAAAAATCCTAAAAATCAGAAAAAGTCTTGAAAAAATCCTAAAAACTAGAAAAAGTCCTGAAGAAATCCAAAAAAAGAAAAAAAAGAACAAAAAAAAAAAATATATAAAGAGAGAAATTGCCCTGGTAAAAACCTGGTAAACAGGCACCTTGGTAAAAAAAAAAATGAATCTCTGCCAAGTAGGTGAAAACCTGGCAAACAGGTGCCTCTTGTACTCAAGCGCTCCATCTATCAACGCAATGTTGGCATTTCCCGCTTTCATGCATCTTTTGCTTTCGCCTGTACATATTTTTCAGTCACTTTTGTGACATCCTGGTTCGTTGGAACCCTCATGACTTGAAGCTGATCAACATCCTAGTCTTAGGTTACTCGACAGAGCACATTACATATCCTAAGAAGTGTCAACCAAGTCATTTTTTCGTCAGTGAAACCTGGTCGTCCACTCCAAGTTAGTCATCTGTCTCCTAACTACCAAAGAGTTTTATCACTGAGTAAACAAGCAAAACAACATAACGGAAAAAAATCACTAAACAATTTGAGCTATGAATGAAAATTTTCTTTGTATGTTGTCTTTTATATTGATTTTTGATTATTGTCCCTCTGAGTAACTCGAGGAAGTCTATTGTGACTAAGAGGAGCAAGGATTGGGGGCATAATATTTTCTTTGTTTTCTTCTTGTAGGAATGATCCCAATGATCTGGAAACATATAAATTAGTTGGGTGTCTGTGATAAGAGCCTTCACATCAAGGTGAAATCACCTCACATACCTTGACTCTGCTTATTTGTATGCTACAGGGAGGTCCATATCATTTCTTTGTTTGTTTTGAGGGAATTTCTTTATGATGCAATTCAGGTCCCTGCGAAATCTGTCCAAGGATATGAACGAAAAAAGGCTCATTGCGGACAAGATAATTAATATTGCACATTGAAAAAGAAAGGAACTCTAACCTGCCTGTTGTGTTTGTTATCCTCAGTGATGAATCTTAAGTATTTTAAATCCAGTGACTAGGTTTAGGTTGCATTTTTGTATATCATTTTGCATATCATTTTGCATTTCATTCTGCATTTTTGTCAATTTAGAGTGATTTCGGTATAGTAATAATCTCTTTATCTTTTGAATGAGAGCTAAAAGAATCATCATTTCTTACACTAAGTGGTTTATTTATCATTATTTCTTCGATCGAGTACTTGTGTTTTGAGATGTTTACCTGCATACATAACATTTCATATAGCTTCATACATTTTATTATTACTCATTTGCATTATCATTTATTTGCATATAAAAGAAACAAAAATATACATTCATAATCATTTGCATTACATACATTTACATTGAAAAGAAATGCATACATATAGAATAAAGCATATAAGAGACACCTCATAAACCAATCAGCACAAGTACGATGAAGTCAAATCAGATCTCGTAGATATATATAATGTCAAGTCTAAGAGTACAAAATGATGTCGCATGACATATACAAACTCCCATCAGAGCAAGAACCGTATAGGCTACAAAAAAATGGGTGTGTCTACAAAAAAATATATATCTGAGCTACAAAAAAAAGGAATAATCTAGCTCGCACCCTCTCCCTCATCGCCTGGTGGAGGAGGAGGAGCCTGATGCCTGGGATCCTGTTGAGGTGCTCGTGCTCCCTCTGATCGGGCCATATACTATGAATAGGGTTGCACCTGTTGTGCAACAGGAAATACAGCACTATACGCTGCTACATAATAAGTTGCCCTACTGCTCTGGAGAAGAACCTCCTGTCGTAGAGACTCTATCTCTGCTCTTAATGTTGTGATCTGGTGATCACGCTTAGCCCTCACCTCGGCAAGTTGTTCGTCTCGCTCCACCAGCTGAGTCTAAGCCACTGTCAACTGTGACTGTAGCTCTGCAAGATGTGCTCTCATCGACCATCCCGTGTCAGCCCCCTGCTCTCTCGTAGGCTCTCCGCCACCATCTCCACCGCCATCTCCACCTGTGGCCCCACCCTGCTCATCCCGCCGTTGCCAGACCTACCTTGGAGCTTCTCGCTCCTCCTCTTTGCCACCCAACCTCATGCCTACTCTCCCAAGGGATCCACCCTCACCTCTCTATTGTCCAACATCAGCTGGTACCCTGCTGCTGCTAGCACCAAGATCGCCACCAGTCCATCATGGAGCCTCCGATCTCTGTGCCTGTCCCTACCTATGGTCCTGCCTCTGGCCCTGTCCATGTGCCAGTGCGGGGGCATCATCCTCCACATCCTCAATATGAGGAGCCTACTCACTCGGATCTGTGAACCGCAGGAATGGATGCTGTTGAAAATGATCTCTATACTGGGGCAATACCCCAACATCTGCTACATCATCCAGGTAATCCCACCTCAGGTGGTGTAACCCTATCAACTCCTACATCGCCATTGTGTATGATAACCATGGAGACCATCCCTGTCTCTCCTCATCTGCAAAATGAGCATAAGCTGTATACTCCTGTGAGATCCCCTGAGGCCGGCCGTACTACCTCATCACTCGCGAAATGATGAATTGCTCCACAACAGTCTATGACCTCCCAATCAGTGGGCGTGTAACAAACAGATCCTTGCAAACTAGTCGCCAGTCATCCCACGGCTCCTACCCTCTGTATGGTCTCCATATGACGGCTATCAGGTCATCAAGCTGCCATCTCCAGAAGTCTATCTTGCCCAAATGGGGCTACGTAATATATCTAGAATACCTGTATATGATTGGTTGCTCGAGCTCTCTACTATCATCTACAATCAACCAACAAATGAGAAGGTTCTCCCAAGCCCACAGCCATGCTCTGCCCATCTTTGTAAACAATCTCATGCATCTCCCGATACATGTGGGCCAATAAACAAGAGCCCTAGCCAAGTCTCTGAGGGGTCCCTATCAACCTCTTTAGCATCCGGCCCCAACCGCTCTGGAAACCCTGCTGCCCTTTGTCCAGCATCAAAAAGCAACCAATGAACCCTGCTAGAACACATGCCAGGGGATACTCCTCACTATACCTACTCATAAGTATGTCCCAACTCATGGAACGAGTCAAAATGTTTGGGTCCCTAAATACGTTCCTAAGAGCCTGTAGTCCAGGTAAAAATGCGGTATCATAATCCACCTTATCCCCAACAAAAGGGATACGAAGGATCCTGTACACATCCTCAGGAGTGATAGTCAACTCCCCAATTGGCAAATGAAATGTATTATGCTCTGAATGAAAGCATTCTACCAATGCCGTGAGAATTATGTGGTTCACACGGATATCAGGTAATCTCAATAGATGAGACAACTTGCACAAATCAACATGGGCCTACTCAACCTTAGATAAGTCTTGAACTAATGTCATCATGGGAGGATAAACACATCTAAACAACACATGAGGTAATCGAACCTACAAAAACCCAGCAAAGATGCATCAGAAAACATTCCAAATGAGCCTACAAGAGAAGTAAAACATCATGCAAATCCAACTAAGTCAAATGCAAAACTAAAATTTCATATTTACACTTTCAAAAATGATCACTGTCTTTCAAATGACAAAACACAGTTAAGCAGCATTTCATATGAGTTAGGAATAGCTCTCATACGAGAAAACAACCTCAAATGACAATTTATTAGACTTAGCACGACAAAATGGTCTTCTAACTGACCTGTCGTACGACACACGAGTACCCCCCAAATGACAAAACTAGTAGGCTCAAACGAAAAAAGATTTTTTACCAGTTTCTCGTACAAGACAGGATCCTGTCTCGCATGATAAACTGAGACACCCGACCCAAAACATGCGAAAAACATGAAAAATGAACAAAAAAATTCAAAATTGAAAACATAAAGAGGCTTAAGATCAATCACTTACCGCTAGCTCATAGTTTTGAGGTCGATTATGTCTTATGTGGTGCTCAAATCGATGCTGACGAGTAGGGACCACCATTTTTCTCGCAGAAGGCTTTTTGAATTTTCAAACTTGGAGGGTTAAAATGATTTGAAAATGACACTTTCGTCCCATATATAGCCAAAAACCTAATTTTTCAACTTGCTCCAATGAACATGAAAATTGTATCCTTAGCTAATTTGCCTGCTCTGATTCCATTTTCGGGATCGAAATCAAAATTGGAGATCATTTTGCTAGTCAATTTCACAATTTGGACCACTTAGCGCTCTTTGCATCAAATGCTCATTCTTTCTTCAAATTGCACTCAATTTCAACACTGAATCTTAATTCAACGACATTACTACACATCAACATTTCAATCAACTCTACGCTCAATTTTTCATCAATCAACACCTAAATTTTAAAAATTCCTCAAAATCAATTTGTGCTCAAATAACTTATTTTTGCCACACAATTGCCTTTAATTATGCACCCTCATTATCTTTTGATTTCGCTCCCAAGGGGGCATACTCATGACCTTATGACTTCACATCTCATAGTCGAGAAATTTTTTCAAATCTTCATCAAAAGTCGAGCAAAATATTTTCAACTAAAGAAAATCAATTCTTATTGCTAAGGGGCATCTCAGCTTCATCGCTTCACATCAAGTTGAGATCTCAAATCAAAAGTTTAAAGAGTATCTTTGATCACACTCAATCTAAATAGGTGTTCAGTATTCATTTCTTGATCAAGCTGGACAATTTATTCTTCACTCATCGTATCTTGATCAATCAGGTTCAAGATCGATTTTTATCATCACTCACTGCATCTAAGATCAATCAAGTTCTAGATCAGTAAGATCCGCTTCTTGATCAATCAAGTTCAAGTTCGGTATCTTTTGTCTTCTATCGTTCCTCAGTTCAATCAAGTTTGGGATCAGTATCGCCTTAATCAGACTTGATTCAGCTTTGTCACTTTGAATCAAGCTAAACACCTTGCTCTTCATCTAGTTCGTGATCAATCAAGTTCAAAACTGGCATCTCCTAGACATCACACATTCTTTGAACCAACGCGCTGCTCGCACATTAATTCAAAGAGGGGTAAATGTAATACCTTAAAAATGGTCATCTAAACCATGGGCCCCTAATCTCGACAACATCATCAAGGTCCTAACCAAAGGCAATTAAATCAATCTTGAGCACATTATTAATTCTTCAAATCATCAAATATCACATGGCAAATCAACTATTTGATATTAATTAAATATTTATTTAATTAATTGAATAATTTCCAAGAATATCATTTTGATCAATTATCCCATTTTAATTTATTAAATATCCTTGCATATTTAATTAATTAATAAATTTTCCATTTAATCATGCAAAAGGAATTAATTTATTACAAAAGATGAATTAATTGCAAACAAAGAGTTGAATTGAAAATAAAACAAAAAAAAGAATTGAATTGAGAGAGAAATCAAATTTGAGATATTATTTCTTTTTCTAAATTTAGAACTTGAAATCAGAAAAGCAATTAAATTGAATTATTGAATTATTCTTTAAAATTATTCACTCAAAGCTTTTCAGAAAAAAAAAAAAAAAGAAGAAGAAGTTCAGTTGCATTGAAAAGACCTTTTTCTTGAATAAATCAAATATATGCATGGAATTATCTATTTTTATCATATATGCATGGAATTAATTTATCATTATTTCCAATGCAACTTGGATTTCTAATTTGAATGCATTTCAATTAAACTATAATTGGAATCTATCTCAAGGTTAACTCAATCTGATTTCTCAATTATTTTTCAATTAATCCTAAATTGAGCTTTTTCTCTTGCAATTCTCTATAAATTCAGTCTTCAACTCTCATTTCAATTTACCCCAGAGATTTTTGAGAACACACTTAGAGATTATTATCGCGCTAATTTCGCTCTGGAGTCACTGAAGATTATTGTGCTTTTTAGATTATTTCCATCCATTTTTACTTCCATTGCTTACATCCATCATTGCTTGAATTTATTATTGCTTGAATTATTCACCCATCTTGCATCCATATAGTTAAATATCATATATATTAAATCCTTCATCTTTGTGTAGTCTAATCACTGGTATTGCTTATAACAATCTAAGAGCAATCTTATACTCGCATCTTTTAGAAGGCAATTAGTCGCTTTGTTATGGTTTTTTACTTATTGATTATTGATTATTAACCATGCATATAATGACTTAATTGAAGTGTTGTGCTTATAGCTACAGGTCCACTTTTTCACACACACACTAATGAACCATCACATAATCACCTATGGAAAACTGAACATCTCTCTTTGTAGCATCCACTCTTGCCTTGACTTTTTGGGAGGTTTCTTGAAGAGCTTTCCTCACTTGCTTATGAACCTCCTTCATGGATTGAGCCATGTCATCTATTGTTCCACTCTTAGGCTATAAATTTGTGATATCCCTCAACTCCATTATACCCCCTGGATGCATACCATAAACAAATTCAAAAGGGCTTTTACCTGTAGACCGGTTGACACTATCATTGTAGGCATATTCTGCTTGATGAATGAGCTGATACCAACTCTACCCATATTCCTTTGTCAAGCACCTAAGCATGTTTCCAAGAGACTTGTTCACAACTTCGGTTCGGTCGTCCGTTTGTGGATGATAAGTTGAACCAAAAGAGAGATTAGCACCCAATCTCTTCCACAATGTGTTCCAGAAATGACCAAGAAACTTAACATCCCTATCTAAAATAATGCTAATAGGCAAACCATGTATTCTAACAATTTCTTTGAAAAATAAGTAGGCAATATGACTTGCATCATGTGTTGTCTTGCAAGGAATAAAATGAGTCATTTTGCTAAATCTGTCAACTACTACAAAGATGCTATCAATTCATGCTTGAGTTCTAGGTAATCCTACCACAAAATCCATACTAATGCAATCCCAAGGCCTATGTGGAATGGGAAGAGGCTGATATAAACCAGCGTTGGAGGAATTACCTTTTGCCTTCTGACATACCAAACACTGCTCAACATACCTCCAGATGTCTTTCTGCATCTTAGGCCAATAATAGAACCTTTGAACCAACTCTAAGGTCTTGTTAAGACCGAAATGTCCACTTAAGCACCCATTGTGCTTCTCCTGAATGAGGTTCTCTCTCATAGAACCTTTTGGAACACACAATTGTCCACCCCTGAATAACAAACCATCCTGCAAAGTGAAATCAGCATATGCGCCATGGAAATTATTCTCAAAATCTTGACAAACTTTATATGCTTCAGCAAAATCATCATCAGTAGGATACATCTCTTTAAAACTATCAATACCAATGCTCTGGACTTGAATCTCATGAATAGTTAACAACCTTCTACTCAAAGCATCTGCTACTTTATTCAACTAACCCTTCTTATGCTTAACAGTAAAAGTATAAGCTTGCAAGTATTCTACCCATTTAACATGCCTATAATTCAATTTATCCTGTGAGTTCAAGAAACTTAGTGCCTGATTATCTATGTATACAACAAACTCTTTAGGAAGAAGATAGTGTCTCCATTTCCTAAGTGCTTGTACTAATGCATAAAGTTATAAATCATAGGAAGAGTACTTTTTCTTTGCATCATTCAACTTCTCACTAAATAATGCAACTGGTCTATTTTCCTGACTTAAAACAACTCCTACAGCAATATTACTAGCATCACATTCAATAGTAAAAAGCTTATCAAAACTAGGTAAAATGAGCACTAGTTGAGTAGCTATTTTAGTTTTCAATAATTCAAACCCCTTATTGGCTGCACTTGTCCACTGAAATTTTACCTTTACACCCCCTTTGATGGTGTCTAATATTGGAGCACAAATCTCATTGAATCCCCTGATGAACTTTCTGTAAAATTGTGCCAAACCATGGAAACTTTTGACATCACTGGTTGTCTTAGGAGTTGGCCAACTAGTTATTTCTACAACTTTAGATTGATCCATTTTCAGATTGCCTCCTGATACAACAAAACCAAGATAGACCAATTCTTGCTTCAAGAAATCACATTTTTCTAGATTAATGGTTAGTTGTTCATCAGATAACTGTCTCAAAACAATAGCTAAATGCTTCAAATGCTCTTCCTTAAGCTTACTAAAAATAAGAATATCATCTAAATGCACAACAACAAACTTGCCAATGAAATCATAGTCTTCTGGAAGGTAGGTTTCTTTTATTTTGGCTACCATTGCTTTCCAAGTGGCTATTGGTTGCTTACCTCCTTTCACCCTTTCCTCTTGGATGAACTTCCACCAAGTGAAGGTTGCCCCTCTCAACCTTGATTTTGCTACCTTAACCTTTTGTGCTTCAATTACTCCATCACATTCAAAATGATTTTCTAGACCTTCAATCCACTCTATAAGAGCATCTGGATCCATCTTCCCATTGAAAAGAGCCACTCCCTCTAAAGTTTTACCACTCATAGCTTTCAAGGCTTTCAAGAATGGTTCTTGCTCAATGACAGGGTCAGGCATGGGTACCTCATCCTCTATTGCCATCATTTTACCCTAATCTCCAACCTTATCATGGACTTCTTCAGTTTTGACTTCTACTTCAGCTAGTTTCATTGTTAGTTGATCTAATCTTTCTTTGAGTGCCCTATTTTCCTCTTCTTGGTCTTCAACCTTCTTGGCTAATACAGCATTAGTCACCATGTTTTCCTAATTTTCCTTTCCTCCTAAATATTTTGTTGGCTCTAATACCACTATGATAGGGAGGTTGGTAGGAAAGTGCTCAAAAGGCCAATTTTAGTCAAGAAGTCACAAAAAGGAAACAAAAGTATTGTTTATGTCTGATCCTTATGTTGGCCAATATCAAGATTAGTTGCAATAGTCAGGTCTCTCTCTACAAGTATTCACCAACAACCTCCCTTTTTGGTGATAGCTCACACCCATGCTCAAACCTACTCAAATTACTCACTCCACCCATCTACACATCCTCAATCTCTGTTCTTTTGGCATTCAACCCTCTATTTTAGAGTGCATTAGGAGTCATCAACATGGACATGTAGGGGCAGCAAGGTTTTGTTCAAGTTTGACACCCAACTTAGTTTAAGGCTCATAGACCTTAGCTTACTCAAAACACCAACCAAAAGTCAAAAACCTCCAAAGGATTACACACTATCCAAGAGCCTATTTGATGCTCATTTCATTTTTTTGGAGAGATCTCATAAGTTTTTAAAAACCCTAAACTCCTCCTTATAACCAAGTATATGCATTTTGACAAAAACAGTCAATTGTGTGTTATGCAGTCAAAAGGGCTACTAGCCCGTGGAGGGGTAATCACCACTATTTTTGCTTATTCTACTCAACGATGGTTAAAAAATCCCACAAAATTGGTTTTTATGATGGTTTAGAGGTATATTCTAATTGATTTTCATGGTTTAGGCCATTGTTATGGCAATAGGAGGACTGTCCACCATTTAAGGCACTTTTGGAGGGTTTGGTAGGGTTTAAGCCAAAGAACATTGAGAAGTCTTTCCAACTCCACTCATCAAGTCTCCAAACTAACTTAGAACTTCTACCACACCAAATAGAGCCTTCCCCTATTACTGCCCTGCAAACATAATGCCAAACACTTGGCAAACAAGTGAGAAAATAGTAAAATTGCCACTGTCATTGTTAATTTGCTGCCCTTTTACCATTTAACAACTGCTACACTTTTTGACCTGCATAATGAAGAGTTTTAATTGGAAATATACCTCAATGAGGTCTGAAAAAAACTAGAGATTCTTCCTATTACATTTCCTTCTCAGTTACAAGGCTTGGATTATGCTTTGAAGCATTCCTTGAGCATTTTGGTAACACAATTCACAAAAACAGTGAACTCACTGTTTTATTTACAAAATGAGAATGATTAAATGGAACAAGCTAGTCTAACACTTCAAGATGATGCTAAACATACTTGGACACATTCCTAGACCTTTTCCTCATTCATTTGTTCACTCCAAATTACTTTTGGGTGTAAATCTTGAGTTTTTGTTCATGCTACTAGCCAAATAACCAATACTTGCCTAGTATTCACTCAAGCCCTTCTTCCAACCACACTTTTGGCATAAAGAAAAGAATATGTATAGTATATACATGAATTATAACTTGAATAAATCCATTTTGTGGAATCCTAGACCTGGATCAGTCAAGTGGTGGCATTTTGGAACTTCAAACCCTTGACAGGGCAGTGAGCACACAGAAGTAAAATAAATTTGTACAAACAAATTGCCAAAGGAAACCAGTACTAAAATCAATTAGGAATCATTTTACAACCAATATACACACTTTCCCAAAGGTACAGTATGGACTGTTACACCAAAGGAGGAAAAACTAGTGAATAAAGCCAAAATATTATGATTTTTATTAAGAAACTCTTGCTCATACAATCACCAAACTTTCTCCAAGGAAAAGGGAGGCCTTTTATATTTTTTCCAGTTGGTTATCAAGCCCTAGTATGGACATGAGGCTTCCATAACTTCATTTTGCAAGAAAATGACAATTTTGACAATTTTGCAAGCCCAAATGACAACATTTCTTGCTCCAAAAGACATTTTTGACACCCTAACCTTAGCAACTTGTCTAAACAACTTATAAATTCTTAAAAACACTTAACAAACATGTTTCAATTCTTTTTAAGTCATTAGAAGACCTTTTTGGCAATTTTGCACATTTTTACCAAAAATTGTCAACTCAAAACCTGAAAGGCAAAACTTGATCTCTTGAGCCCAAAATGAGATCAAAACCACAAAACAAGACACATAACAACCTAAAACAAAATTATCAACTTGAAACAAGACATTAAAAACATGGAATCATAAAATACTCAAAAGGGAGAGTTTGACTCAACTAGGTGCTCCTGCACCAGTCACATGGCAAATAGGTGTCTAGAGAAGGATACAAGCTCCATGGGAGAAAGGAGGAGCAACTTGGTGCAGCAATTTGATTTCAAAAGTGTGGCAAGTGCAAACACCTATCAAATTTTTAAAGCTCTTGATAGCTATGGCTACCCTTAAAGAGGAGAGGCTCTGATAATGAGGAGAGTAGTAGCCACCATGAAGGTACCTGATAAGGAGCCCCCACAAATAAAGTCTCTTTTAAAGACTACCTGCAGGGCAGGAGGAAAGGTATGCAAGGTCTTGATAGACTCTGGGTCTAATGAAAATTTTGTGTCTCTTGAAATGGTAGAGAAGCTTAAATTGACAAGGTTACCACATCCTTACCCCTACAAGGTATCATGGCTCACCCAAGGTCAGCAAGCAGTGGTAGAAGAGCAGGCTTGGGTGGAGTTTCAGATTGGATCATACAAGGACAGACTGCTATTTGACATAACCAAGATGGATGCATGTCATCTCTTATTTGGGAGACCCTAGCAATTTGATTTGAAGGCTTATCATGATGGGGTTAGAAACACCTATTCAATCACCAAGGATGGTAAGGTGATAGAAATTTAACCCCTGATGGAGAATAAGATGGAACCAAAGGTGAAAGATGCCAAAGTGTTGTTGGTAGAAGTAAAATAGATCATGAAGGAGATTGCAGAGAAGGATGCAGTTTTCTATGCCCTCATTCCCAAGTCCAAGGTGACAAAGGAGCAGTTTGCAGAGAGGAAAGAAGAAGGAAAGAGGCACATAGACCTTGCAGTCAGACAGTTACTTGACAAGTACAAAGGCATCATCTCAAATGGAATTCCAAGATCCCTGCCACCAATAAGAGACATAAGTCATTAAATAGATCTAATCCCTGGATCTACCCTACCAAATAAAGGAGCAGACAAGCTTACCCCATATCAGAATGCAAAGATGGAAAGACAAATTGAGGAGTTGCTAGAATCTGGGGTAATTGGCAAAATTCTAAGTCCATGTGCAATACCGGTAGTCCTTGCACCCAAGAAAGAAGGCACTTGGAGGCTATGCACAGACTCAATGGCCATCAATAAGATAACTATAAGGTATAGGTTCCTAATCCCTAGGATGGAGGATTTACTTGATTGCTTGGGGAGTGCTAAATATTTTACCAAAATGGATCTAAAAAGTGGATACCATCATATTAGAATAAGGCCAAGGGATGAATGGAAAATAACTTTTAAAACCAATGAGGGGTTGTATGAATGGAAATTCATGCCATTTGGGTTGTCCAATGCCCCTAGTACCTTTATGAGGTTGATGAATGAGGTCTTGGTGGAGTTCATAGGAGAGTTTGTAATAGTATACCTAGATGATATCTCGATCTTTAGCCACACAAGGGAAGATCACCTCAAACATATAAATATGGCCCTCAAAAGGCTACATGAAGAGAAGCTAATGATAAATTTGGATAAGTGTTTGTTCATCCAGGAGGAGGTCATCTACTTGGGCTTTGTAATCTCCCAACGTGAGTTGAAAATGGACTAGGAGAAGGTAAGTGATATACTATCTTGGCCAACACCTAAAACTATGAATGATGTCCGGAGTTTTCATGGCTTAGTAAATTTTTATAGGAAGTTTATAAGGGGATTTAGTCATGTTTGTGCACCAATGCTTGACACCATAAAGGGAGGACAAAAGTGCAAGTTCAGTTGGACCAAGGAGGTAGATGACTCATTTGAAAATTTGAAGAAGAAATTTGCAGAACAACCAGTCCTTGCCCTACCAGACTTCAACAAGATATTCGAGGTAGAATGTGATGCAAGCCACATGGCTATTGGAGCAGTACTAAGTCAGGAAGGAAGGCCAATTTCCTTTTTTAGTGAAAAACTAAATGATGCCAAGAGGAGATACTCATCTTATGATTTGGAGATGTATGCTTTGGTTCAGTCATTGAAGAAGTGGAGGCACTATTTATTGCCTAAAGAGTTTATAGTTTTCACTAATAACCAGGCACTCAGTTTTATAAATAGTCAAGAGAAGCTAAACCACTGGCACATGAAGTGGGTAGAGACCCTACAAGATTTCACCTTCAACCTCAAGCACAAAAAGGGGGTCAAGAACAAATTTGCAGATGCCTTGAGCAGGAGGATCTTAACCATCAACCAAATCAAGATGGAAAGTGTTGGCATTGACTCCTTGAAGAACATGTATGACGCTAATGAAGATTTTGGAGAGATCTAGAAGGTATGTGAGTCTTTTGGTGAGAAGTATCATGTTGAATTTTCTGGGTTTTTGATCCAAGAGGGATTGCTATTCAAAGGTCGATAATTATGCATTCCTAAGTGTTCAATGAGATTGAATATCATTAGGGAGAAGCATTGTGGAGCAATGGCAAGTCATTTTGGTCTTGACAAGACACTTGACCTTGTGAAAAGACACTACTACTGGCCTAAGTTGCAGGCAGATGTAAGGAGGTTTGTAGAAACATGTGTGATTTGTCAGAAAGCCAAATGGAAATCCACCAATGCAAGCTTTACCAACCATTACCCATTCCTTCTAGGCCATGGGAAAGCATAAGCATGGATTTTGTGTTGGGTCTGCCTAGGACAAGGAGGGGATTTGACAGTGTTTTTGTAGTGGTAGACATATTTAGCAAAATGTCTCATTTCTTGCCATGCAAAACCTCTTGTGATGTCTCATATGTTGCTGACTTATTTTTCAAAGAGATAGTCAGGATACATGGGTTGCCCCTAAACATAGTTTTAGATAGGGATGTGAAGTTCATAGGACATTTTTGGAGGACCCTATGGAAGAAGTTGGGAACCAACCTAGCTTTCTCATCCACCTACCATCCCCAAATGGATGGACAAACTAAAGTTGTCAATAGATCTTTGGGGAACCTATTAAGATGTTTGACAAGACAACATAGAGAGAAATGGGACAATATACTGCCACAAGCAGAGTTCTCATACAATGACACCATAAATAGAAGCACTCACATCCATCCAAGAGGTGTGTTAGAGTTGAGGGAGTTACCTAAAGAAGAATCCATTAGTGTAGATGGTGAATCTTTTGCATCAGCCATCAAGGAGGTACATGATCAAGTAAAGTCTCATCTCCACCCATCTGCAGAAAATTACAAGGCTTATGCTGACAAGAAAAAGAGAGATGTACAGTTTGATGTTGGGGACTTAGTATGGGCACATTTGAAGAAGGAGAGACTCCCAAAATGCAAATACACCAAGCTCATGCAAAGGAAGATTGGACCATGTCATATTTTGAAGAAATGTGGTCAGAATGCTTATGAAATCCAACTTCCTCCTAATCTTGGATTGTCACCCATTTTCAATGTGTGTGATCTAACACCTTACAAAGGTAATGGGAATGAAGAAGAAGAACCAATGCAGGTTGCAGGAGATGATGATATTCTAAAGAATGATACACCAAATTTGAGAAAGGTTCTAGACACTAGAGCCACAAAGAGGACAAGGAATAGGGAGTACATGGAGTATTTGGTGGCTTGGCAGGGCAAACTAGACTTTGAAGCAGTTTGGATGACAGACAAACAAATTTCTAACCATGGTGCAAACCTCCAAACTCTGATCTCAAGTGGGCTTCAGATCTCTCATCCTAGGGAGTATGGTGTGGGAGAACCTCCTCAACAAGCTAATCATGGCTCTGATGATGAATATTAGGATCTTAGGATCATTGTGAATGTCTTTTGTGTGTTAACTTTTCATGTATTCAATAAAGACCCCACCATGTAAACCATTGTCACTAATTAGGAAACTTGATAAGAGAATTTGGATATTTTGGTGTATAAGGGATAGATTGATGTTTGTTTTGATGTTTTATAGGATTTTAGGGTGTGTAGGTTATGTTTGGTTGATCCAAGTTGTGTGGATCCCAAACCGGTGTGAATTGACAACTTTGTCAAAAAGTGCAACTTTTCCACTTTTGGTTGTTGTAAGCCTCTCAATGGATCCAAACTCTTAAAAATTAGGTAGGAAACCATTGGGGAAGGGTATAATCCTTATGGACATGATTCCCAATGTGAGAGTTACTGTGGATAGAAATTTGAATGCAATTAAACACTGAAAATTGAGTTTTTCCCAGAAATTCTAAGTTTGCAGAGGTTGTACATCCTTGTCCAGTTTGAACTTGATAAAATAATTCATGGATAATATGGAGGGTTGAATCACTTTTTTTTTGGCGGGGGTTTGAGGATTTTATCCTTTGTGAGTAGTGAGAAACCCTTCTTTTACTGATTGTAACCCAGAAAACTAGGGTTTCGCCAAATAATGGCCATATCTTTCATCTTCTTCCTCTAGAAGTTCTTTCCTTTGGTGGAATACAAGATTGGAAAGTGTATTTTAAGATTTCCATGGGTTTTTTCAGGGAAGGCTTGGTTGTGAGGTGCTTGAAGTGAATCTAGGTAGGCATCTCCATGTGACTACCTTAAGCAAAATTAGGACAATCATCCTAAAATCTTATAGCGGTGGAGTCCAGGAATGTAACCCTAGAATTAGAGGTTATTTACCATCCCCCACATTCTCATAAAGTTTTTTTTGCAATAGGGAAGCCGGAAATGGGGGTTGTTTTGCAATTTAGGCCTAATTGCCCTAATTAGGTCTCTAGGCTTCTAAGGGGTTCAGACCTCTAGATTGCAGATCTTGCCAATCCCTTTTGGGGGTGAGTGTAACTCCATAAAGGGTATCTAGAATGGTAAATAGTTTTCCATTTTGTGCTCATTATTTTGGAGTTAAAGGCAAAATACTGGTCTAGGAGGGCTACTAGTCTAGGGGGTAGGTTTCCAAAGGAGGTATAGGGCACAGATGCCTAAGTCCAAAATCAATGTTTGGAATAGGTCCTAGATGTCATGAATTGACCAAATCCAAGGTTCGCAAGAGAAAGAGTCACTGGTGAGGCATGTTAGAGAAGTTGAAGCCATTTACTCATCTTGAGTAGGTGTCAGGCTTGAAAAGTGGAGAGTAGTTCAATTCCTTAAGGTGTGAAGTCCTTCTTGTAGGATCCTTGTTACCATTTGGAAGGGATCAAATTGAAACTTTTGGACCTCTCCTTAGGTGTAAGAAGGCCTCTGCATCACTTTACTATAAGATAATTGCCAAAACTCTTGCTAGAAGATTATGTGGAATTTTGAGTAAGATTATTTCTATGACACAAACCAATTTCATTAAGGGAAAATAAATTATTGAAAACCTAATTACCAACTGGGAAGCCATGAATTGGGCTAAGGAGGATGGACAGAATGTGGCAATGATATTTCTAGACTTCATGAAAACATATGACAGAATTGAATGGCCTTTTGTGTTGGGAATCTTAGAATCTTTTGGTTTCCCTCCATTCTTTTGTAAATGGATAGAAATTATTTTCAAGGACTCTTCAATAGTAATGCATGTTAATGGGATAATCTCATATCCTATTGAGATACAATGTTCTATTAAGTAGGGGTGCCTTATTGCCCCAATCCTTTTTGTGGTTGCAACAGATGCTCTATATTACATCCTTAGAAGTTTTGAATTAGGTCCACCAGTGAGAGGAATCAAGATCCCCAATAATGATACCCATATTGATGCCCAATTTGCAGATGATAAAAATCTTTTTGTTGAGCTCTCAATGGTGAATTTTGATAATATCTTAGAGAGGCTTTAGTTCTTTTTCTCTACTTTGGGCTCAAAAATCGCTGCTCATAAATCCACATTGATTGGTTGGAATGAAACCCCTCCTGAGTGGCTTAATGACAAGGGTTGGATATGGTCTGGTCATTCCAAAATTATTAGATACCTGGGGATTCCCTTTGCCATTTCCCCTTCCACAAAATATATGTGGGACTTGATCTATGCAAAGATAGAAAAGAAACTTAAGAAATGGCATACTTACCTCCTCTCTACTGTAGGCATAATCCAAGTTGTTCATGTTGGCATTTGATCATTTGGTCAACCGGTAATGTAATGTAATGTTTTGATGCAACTGGTACTTGTTTGTAGATGAAAAGAGGTTAAATTGATGTGTGATGACTATTATTCATGTTGTCATTGATGGTAACTATATTTTATTGTCATCTATATTATATAGTGCAATCAGTAAACAGAGGCAATTCCATCAAAACCTGTAAATGAGTTCTCAAATGGTAAAATGACTGACAAAGTCTCACACTGACAACAGGTACATGAAATCCATGAACGATGAAGGACTGCAGTTTTGGAGAAATGTTGATGACTATCAAATGAAGATAACTTCATGACTGCACGAGAAGATTTTGATCAAATGAATGAGATTTGATCAATAAGGCAGAGATCAAGAAACATAGTTAACCAGTAGTGATAAATTTCATTGAGATCAATAAAATGGCACAAATTTTGATCAGTTATGTTGGTGGACAGCTTAATTAAAGTGTACATTGTAAGTTTGTCTAGATTCATTGAACCTAGTGTTGGCATTATGTGAACTAGTATGAAGACATGATGACATTGTATGTTGTCATTGATGTCAATATGCTGAAAAGTGAACCGGTATATTGAAGTTTTCAATTGGCAACAGAACCGGTATGATTGTGAACCAGTATATGTGTTAAGGAGAACTGGTATGTTGGAATGTGAACCAGTACATGGAATGTGATATGACTACCGGTTGGTAGTCTCAACTTCAAGGTTTTTGGTTGAAGTATTCCAAGCCTATGTGACTCAACTGATGACATTTTGTGATGAGTTAGCATTGTAACAAAGAACAAATCATGTTGCCACATCAGCCTTGTGCGCGTGAAGGATCTTGCATGAAGGTGATTTCTCCTATCTACCTTGGGAGTGTCCGAAGCCTATAAATGGTGAAAATGCGTGATGGGTTATTAATCGCCATGGATGCGGTGGAGAACGAACGATGGAGAATATATTGAGATTGGTTCAAGACTGTTGCATTTAATGCAATATGCTCAACGGTCAGGATTGAACCGTTTGAATTTCTTAACCTAAAAAGTTTAAGGTTTAGGGTTTATGCTTCTGACCTATCTATTTCCTATAAGGTCACTGTTGTGCTTCTTTTTGAAGTTGTTGGCAAATGTGGTGTGTGTATCTAAGTGCAGAGATACATGATTCTTGCCAGACCAGATAAGAGGATTGATACCTGCAGAGTGTGAGTGCAGAAGGAGAAGAGGAACTAAAGCAGATCTGCATTGGCATTGAGTGTTGTTACTAGATCATTGTAATACCTATTGATCTCTAACTACCTCAATAGCTGGAAAATCCCTTAACAGGGTAGCTCTAACCAGCTTGTTGTAAATCCTTTAACAGGGTCACTCAAACTCATTGAGTTCTTGAAATCCTCTAACAAGGTTCCTAGTAGAACTTGTTGTAACAGTCTTTAACCAGACTAGGCTCCTAACAGAGCGGACTTCTAAAGAGTTCAAAATAGCTTGTGGGTATTCATCCCCACCATGGTTTTTCCCAGTTGGGTTTCCACGTGAAAAATTTGTGTGTTATGTGTGGTGATTTTCATGTGATGGTTTAAGTGATTTGTGTCTGAAGGTAAATCATGTTGAACTAGCTATTATTATATTTTTTATGACTGAATACCTGTTCATGCATAAAGGTGAAATGGAAGTGTAGTACTGGGATGAGTGGAAAGCTAAGTGATTAACCGGTTAATGCTTGTCACAGTCATTCTTAGCTTTATCGGTTGTACTCTATTTCAGACCGTGTTACTATTTGCCAGTCATTTGCAGTGTTTGTTGTCTAACTGGTTTCAGGAAAGTGTTTTTGCCTGTACTGATTCACCACCCCCTCTCAGTACCGGTTTGGTACTCACCGTTCCTCGTTGAGTTATCAATTGGTATCGAAGCATCCTCCAGGTCCTCTATGTTGTAAGCTTAACCACTTGAGGGAAAGATCCTATTGTAATGATGAAGAGGGAAGGTCCAAAGTTCAACAAAGATAACTTCAAAATATGGAATGACAGAATGAAGATTTACATCAGAAGCATGGGTGCTCAACATTGGAGCTATGTTGAGAATGCTTTTGTTATTCCTACCGGTACTCTCACCGATGATCAAAAGAGAGAAATATAGGAGAATGGGCAAGTCATGGAAGCCCTAATCAGCAGCTTATCTAACATTGAGTTTATTGATGTCCAAGATAAAGATAACACCAAAGGAGTATGGGACACTCTTGAGAGTATCTATGGCGGTGATGAGCATGTAAAACAAGCTAAGGAAGAAAACCTCAGAGAGAAGTCTGAGGACATGCCGATGGTTGAAGGTGAGACCATTCAATAGTATGGAATAAGAATCAAAACTATTGTTGGAGATATCAAGAGTGCAAGTGGTAAAATGGAAGATTCCACTATGGTAAGCAAAGTTCTAAGATCCTTGTTACCGGTCCATGCATTAAGGGTTGCTGCTATTCATGAGTTGAGATCAATAGACAAGACTAAGGTATCCCTAGACTCCATCATTGCAAAGTTGACAGCCTATGAGCTAAATAGTTTTGATGGCAGTGTTCAAAAGACTGAATCAGCTTTTAAAGCTTTTGTTGTACCATGCAGAAAAGGAAAAGAAGCAAGCACCAGTGGTGAACCAAGATAGAGTAGAGAAATGGATGGTGAGGAGATCCTGATGGAATTTGAAGCTCTTCTTGCCAGGAAACTTCCTAAAGGAACTGGTAAATACAGAGGTAAGCTCCCTTTGAAATGCTTTTCTTGTAACCAGATAGGACATATTGCTATAAATTGTCCCGATGGTGACAACAAGGACAAACCGGAAAGGTTCAAGAAATTCAAAGGAGGAAACCAGAGAAACTATTTTGTTGCAATTGATGAAGGTGCCACAGATGAGGAATCAGAAGATGAAGAGAATGAAGATATTGTGTTTTTTGCAATCAAGGAAGATGTGTCTAACAAGAAGGCTCTTGTCTCCCACTTTGATAATTCCAATGAGTGGATTATTAACAGTGGTTGTTCTCACCATATGACTAGTGACCAGAGCAAGTTTCTATCTTTGGAAGAGTATGATGGTGGTGTGGTTCTCTTTGGCAATGATGCACCATGTGTGGTCAAGGGCAGAGGGTCCATCTCTCTGAATGGAAAGAGCAGTGCTGACAATGTGTATTGGGTTGATGGTCTCTAACACAACCTTTTGAGTGTTGCCCAACTGAATGATAGTGGACTCACTCTGGAATTCAAGAATGGAGTGTGCAAAATCAAAGGAAAGAATGGTGAATTAGTGGCCACTGGTATGTAGACCAAAGGTAACCTGTTTTAGTTGAATGCAAATATCAGTACCTGTCTTATGGCTAAGTTTGATGATAGCTAGATATGGCATAAGAGACTCTGCCATGTAAACTTTGATAACATTGTGAAGGCCAGTAAGATCAAGGCAGTTAGAGGATTGTTGGTGCTGAGCAAACTGGAAAATCCTCTGTGCAAAGAATGTCAACTACAGACAATTTACTTGATCTTGTGCATACTGATTTGTGTGGTCCTATGAAAACTAGGAGTGTGTAGGGAGATAGGTATTTTATGATTCTAACAGATGATTGCTCAAGAATGATGTGGGTCACATTCTTGAAGGACAAATCTGAAGCTTTTGGAAAGTTCAAAGCCTTCAGAGCACTGGTTGAAAAAGAAAGCAGTAAGAGGATTAAGTGCTTAAGAACCGATCAAGGAGGGGAATCCACTTCCAGTGAATTCAACAAATATTGTGAAGAGAATGGCATCAAGAGGCAACTATCTGCCCCTCGGACTCCACAACAGAATGGATTAGCAGAGAGGAACAACCGAACTGTGATTGAAGCGGCTAGAACTATGTTGATCCAAGGAAAAGTTGCTCACACCTTTTGGAGAGAAGCAATGAGCACTACAGTCTACACAATGAACCAAGTACTCATCAAGAAAGATAAGGATAAGACTCCTTATGAGTAATAGACTGGTAAGACACCAGTAGTAAGCTACTTTAGAGTGTTTGGTAGCAAATGTTATATCAAGAGGAGTGAACATCAGAGCAAGTTCGATGCAAAATGTGATGAGGGAATATTCCTAAGATATTCCACCAAGAGTAAAGCTCTCAAATGTTTCAGCAATAGGACTCAGAGAATTGTTGAAAGCATCAATGTAAGGGTTGATGAAAACTCTGAGAAACTAGAGGAAACTGGTAGTGAGCAAGTAGGAGATGAATCGGTAGTAACCTTCTGGGAACCGGTTACAAATCAGCCCAGTACCAGTAACTGTGCTCCTACACCGGTTGATGTTGATGCTGATGAAGATGAAGATGAAGGAGAAAAGCAAGATGAAGTTGTTAAGAACATACCTAGGTATGTCAAACTCAACCATGATCCAAAGCAGATCATAGGAGACAAGGATGCATGAATTCTTACAAGAAGAAATATCATAGAAAACTCATGTATGATCTCTAAATTTGAGCCTAAATCATTCAAAGAGGCACATAAAGATGAATACTGGATCAAGGCAATGGAAGAGGAACTTGATCAGATAGAAAAGAATGGTACATGGTCCATGGTACCCAGATCAGAGCATAAAAATGTCATTGGAACCAAATGGGTTTTTAGAAATAAGTTGAAAGAGGATGGCACAGTGGTAAGGAATAAACCCAGACTAGTATGTAAAGGATATGCCCAAAAAGAAGGAGAAGACTATGGAGAAACCTTTTCTCCAGTAGCAAGATTGGAAGGAGTTCGTATGCTTCTTGCATATGCAGCTTTTAAAGGATTCAAAGTATACCAAATGGATGTAAAATTTGCATTCCTAAATGGAGTACTTGAAGAGGAGGTGTATATAGAGCAACCGGATGGGTTTTCCCTATCTGAAGATAGTGACATGGTGTGTAGGCTACATAAAGCCTTGTATGGTCTAAAGCAGGCACCTAGAGCATGGTATGAACACCTACACTCCCATCTTGTGAAGATTGGATTTGAAAGAACAAGTGAAGATAACAATATCTACTTGAAATCTGAAGGAGATGAGATTCTGATCTGTGAAGTATTTGTTGATGACATAATCTTTGGAGGAGATGACAAGATGAGTCATGATTTTGCAGATGAGATGAAAAAGGAATTTGAAATGTCACTCATAGGGGAGATTAAGTTTTTCATTGGACTGCAGATTCAGCAAATGAAAGATGGAATCTTTATTACTCAGTCCAAGTATGTCAAAGAGGTGTTGAAGACCTTTGGCATGGAAGATAGCAAACCGGTTGGTACACCAATGGTGACCAGTTGTAAATTATCCAAAGAGGATGACTCAGCCTTGGTGGATGAGAAGGAATACTAATCAATGATTGGTAAGTTGCATTATGTAGTGCACAACAGACTAGATAGTGCACATGCGGTTGGCATTACTGCAAGGTTCTAGAAAAGCCCAAGAGAACCCCACTTGGTTGCAGTCAAGCGGATTCTTAGATATTTAAAGGGAATTGTTGACTATGGATTGTGGTATCCTTATAGCAATGATTTCAACTTGAAAGTATTCACAGATGCTGATTGGGCTGGTAATGTGGATGACCAGAAGAGCACAACCGGTGGTGCATTCTTTCTTGGTGGTAGACTAGTCTCATGGATGAGTAAGAAGCAGAGTTGTATCTCTTAGACTACAATAGAAGTGGAGTATGTTGTAGCTTTTATGAACTGCACCCAGACTATTTGGATGAAGCATGTATTGGATGGCTTCAAAGTTCCTATCTCTGGACCGGTAAGCATATTTTGTGATAACATAAGTGCTTTCAATATTTCTAAGAATCCGGTTCTGCATTCTAGAACTAAGCACTTTGAGCTTAAGTATCATTTCTTGAGGGAAAAGGTTCAGAACAAAGAGATTGCACTGGAACATGTTTCCAGTAAGGAGCAGTTAGTAGACATATTCACCAAGCCTCTTCCAAAGGCTACATTTACCTACTTAAGAGGTGAATTAGGGGTGCTCCCCCTTCAGGAGGTGAACTAAGGTATGAGCTCCACATCAGTCAAGTATTGCATTGTCAAATCTTTTTAGGATTGATGTGTTGAAGGATGCTACTCCTTAGGGGGAGCAGCATAATGGATTAGGGAAGCTTGTGTCTCCACTTTGGCATTGTTGTCAAAGGGGGAGAAGATGTGAAGTGGAGAAGATATCTGCAGAAATTGGGGAGAAGATGTGAAGTGGAGAGATATCTTTGTATATTGCCATCAATACCAAAGGGGGAGATTGTTGGCATAATGTGAACCGGTATGAAGACATGATGACATTGTATTCATTGATGTCAGTATGCTGAAAAGTGAACCGGTATATTGAAATTTTCAATTGGCAAGAGAACTGGTATGATTGTAAACCAATATATGTGCTAAGGAGAATTGGTATATGTGTTAAGGAGAACTGGTCTGTTGAGATGTGAACCGGTACATGGAATGTGATATGACTACCGGTTGGTAGTCTCAGCTTCAGGGTTTCCGGTTGAAGTATTCCAAGCCTATGTGACTCAACCGATGACATTTTGTGATGAGTTAGCATTGTAACGAAGAAAAGATCGTGTTGCCACGTCAGCCTTGTGTGCATGAAGGATCTTTCATGAAGCTGATTGCTCCTATCTACCTTGAGAGTGTGCAAATTTTGTAAATGGTGAAAATGTGTGATGGGTTATCAGTCGCCATGGATGCGATGGAGAATGAACGATGGAGAATGTCTTGAGATCGGTTCAAGACTGTTGCATTTAATGCAATATGTTGAATGATCAGGATTGAACCGTTTGAATTACTTAACCTAAAAAGTTTAAGGTTTAGGGTTTATGCTACCGGCCTATCTATTTTCTATAAGGTCGATGTTGTGCTTCTTTCTGAAGTTCTTGGCAAATGTGGTGTGTGTATCTAAGTGCAGAGATACATGATTCTTGCCAGACTAGATAAGAGGATTGATACCTGTAGAGTGTGAGTACAGAAGGAGAAGAGGAACTAAAGCGGATCTACATTGGCATTGAGTGTTGTTACTAGATCATTGTAATATCTATTGATCTCTAACCACCTCAATAGTTGGAAAATCCCTTAACAGGGTAGCCATAACCAGCTTGCTGTAAATCCTTTAACAGGGTGACTCAAACTCATTGAGTTCTTGAAATCCTCTAACAAGGTAACCTCTAACAGGGTTTAACCCTTAACCGGGTATTTAGCCATCCCCTAATTGGGTGATCCCTAACAGGATCGGTTCCTAGTAGAACTTGTTGTAATAGTCTTTAACCAGACTAGGCTCCTAACAGAGCGGACTTCTAAAGAGTTCAAACCAGCTTGTGGGTATTCATCCCCACCATGGTTTTTCCTAGTTGGGTTTCCACATGAAAAATTTGTGTGTTATGTGTGGTGATTTTCATGAGATGGTTTAAGTGATTTGTGTCTGAAGGTAAATCATGTTGAACTAGCTATTATTATATTTTTGATGACTGATTACCTGTTCATGCATAAGGGTGAAATGGAAGTGTAGTACTAGGATGAGTGGAAAGCTAAGTGATTAACCAGTTAATGCTTGTCATAGTCATTCTTAGCTTTACCAGTTGTACTCTGTTTCAGACCGGTGTTACTATTTGCCAGTCATTTGCAGTGTTTGTTGTCTAACCAGTTTCAGGAAAGTGTTTTTGCCTATACTGATTCACCACCCCCTCTCAGTACCGATTTGGTACTCACTATTCCTCATTGAGTTATCACCTAGGGAATTGTTCTAAGGTTCTAGCTGACTTAATGATGTTTTTAAGATGTGTGATGAGGTGTGAAAATGGTTATGAGTATATGTGAAAAAAATTATTAGCAAAGATTGTATTTTATGATAGTCGGAGATCTGAGGAGTTGAGTGATTATGTGTTTGTGATGAAGTAATATTCTGAAGTGGATCTTATCAGACACATAAGGTTTTATACTGACATTTTTTGTACTTGTTGTCTCCCTAACAGTTGAAACAAGAAAATCCTCTCACAAGGTCACTCCTAATAGGGTGCAGTCAGATCCTAATAGGTTTGATCATTAAATCCTCTAACCAAGTGATACATTAGCTTGTGTTTTCAAATCCCAGTAACTTGGGTAGCTCCTAACAGGGCTGGTCCTCACAGGCCTTTTTGCATTTCTCTTAACCGAGAATAGACACTTCTAACAGGGTGTGCCCCTAACCGAGTGTTGTAGACCTTAACCAGTCAAATCTCTATATTGTAGATAGTGGATCTTGTGCGTACTTATTCCCACCATGTTTTTTCCCATTTGGGTTTTCCATGTATAGATTCTTGTGTCATATGGTTTGTGCTTCATATGGTAATTGCATACTTTGTGTTATTTCTTCTATGCTTATTGAGTTTTAAGTTAGTTAAGTTGTTAATCAGATTTGCATTGTTTTTACTTACACTGATTCACCCCCCCACTCTCAGTGCCTTATAAGTTCATCAATTGGTATCAGAGACTAACTTCCTTAAGGCTTAACTGCTGGGAAGGGATTTTTATTCCTAAGGAAAATATGGGGGAAGGAATGAGCTATAGAGAAATGGCTAGGGAAGTTGTTGAAACCAAGGAAGACCTTGAAACCTTAAGAGGCCAATATAAAGCTTCACTAGCTAAAAGGAAAGAACTAGCCGAGCAATTATTGGAGATCTCTGACAACAACTCTTCTGATGGAGAAAACATTGATGCACTGGTCAAAGAGGTGGAAAAGATAAATGGTGAAAAGGATGATCTAAGAAGAGAACTTGAAGCATTAACTATCCAGATGAGTTAGGAGTTAGAAGCTAGAAGGAAAGTTGAAGACCAGATAAGAGATAAAGAGCATGAAATTTTCAAGATGAAACAAGAAAATGCTACCTTGTATGAGCATTGGCATGAAGAGAAAGAAGAAAAAGAAAGCATTCAAGCAGATCTTGATATGGCTATGCCACTTAGAGAGACCCTGATGAAAAGGAATGAATATCTTACAAAGGAACTTGCAGAGGCTAATGAGAAACTTGATAAATTCAATAAGAGTTCTTCAATGCTTAATGAGCATATACAATCTCAAAGGACGAACAAAGATACAACCAAGTTACACTACTCTACATTTGAAAAAGGTGAAGGTCAACTTGCATGAAGATAAACTGGCACCTAAAGTTTAGAAACCTACCAGTAAGAAATATTACCTACCTATTTGTTTTAACTATCACAAACCAGGACATACTACAGATGTGTGTAGAAGAAGATCTGAGGAGAACAGAGGTTATAGACCTAACACTAGATATGTGTCTAGGAGATTTGAAGGTTATTGTTATACATGCAACATGTATGGACATAGATCAGTTGAATGTAGATATGAGGCAAACAACCCAGCACCTCACATGAGCACAAGACATATTGGTGATTGGAGAAGAAATTATGATAACTGGAGAAACATGAACTGGCAAAAATCCTATGTTAATCAGTTTAGTCCCTACGAGATGGAGAAAGGAACTAGTGTGATTTGCACAATTTGCAACAACTATGGACATGTGGCTATGAACTATAGAAGAAGAATAGGGAGAGGCAATGCAGGACCTTGGAGAGCATCTGGAATGGCCTGCTATCACTATCATAAACCAAGACACATTGCTAAGTTTTGTAGAATGCAAAAGAACCAATCGGTAAGTCACTCTACAGATCTGAAAGGGAAGAAGACAGTAGATGTTGAAGAAACCAAAGCCGAGATGAATATGATCTGGTAGAATAAAAGTAATGACAAAGCATTAGAGGATTCCAATTCTTCACTGGGTGTGGAGAATTAATCGCCAATTAACTAAGTTGTTTGTTTACAACTTGGGGTGTGCATATTGTCAAATCTCGAGACGTACCCTTGGATTATGTATTATAAGTTAATTTATGCATTTTGATGTTTTTGATAAGTTTTTTAATCATAACCAGGAAGTAAATTTCAGTTTTGGCTACCGGTAATGAATTTTTGAGTATTTTAAGTATATTAGGGCTTTCACGGTGAAGAGCATTTATTGTAGTAGATAGAAAAGCAAATAAATAGAACTTTTTGAGTTTCATTTTTCACTTTGAAATTTGGATAAAACTTAGAGAGAGAACAAAAGCAGCGAAGAAATCTACTAGCATCATTCAATCCCTTTTTAGCAATCTAAAGCAATCGGAGTAAAGATTTGTTTGATGATCAGACTATTGAGGGTTTTGTTGGTTGAAAACCCTAGTTTCAAAGCAAAAAGGTATATTTATCTGGGAACTCTTACTCTTTTTTTAGAATTTGCATAGTTAAATGGATACTCTGCATCTTATTGATGTGACAGAGAGGGTACAACCATAATTTAAGAGGCATCCATTCAAATCCAAAGAAACGGACCCTATCGGTGCATTGTCGAGTGTACCAAATGGTGTTTTGCATATTGAGGATGTTAGATCCTTCTATCACTATAAGCTAGATGATTTGTGTGTTGCAACAATTTTTAATCAATTTAAATCTTTGTGCGACAACAAGGGTGTTTTGAAAGAACAATTTAAGAGTGTTGCCGACAAAGGGTTTCATCATGCAACAAACTTTATTGATGATTTTGATGATAGGTGATCAGATTTATCCTAAGTCATGTTAATGATCAATTCATGTGGTTGGACAGACTGCATAAAATTTCAAAGGAAGAAATACATGAGGTAACCAGTTTTTGCTCAATCGGTGAAGTACCTTTATTGAGATCAGTTCCTAAAAATGATGTTGAAAACTCACAAGATCAAATTGGGATGGTAGAGCAATGACGATAAAACTAGCAACAAGGGCAGCAGAGAAGAAGGCATAAGAAACTAAAGAAAGACCTGTTGAATCTCAAAGAGGCAAGCCTTCCAAAATTCAATTAAGACAAAAAGGGAAGATTGTGGAGACTCCTCTTGCACCACAACAAACTGGTAAAAGGAAGAGAGGAAAGATAGTCAAACCGACAGATGTTGATGCCACTGAATTTGAGGAGGACAAGATGCCACTAAGAGAAAGTGTTAAAAAGAAAAAGAAAACTAGTAAGGGAAATCCCTCAATTACTCTAACTTTAGAAGATACTTTTAACAGACAGGTTAGACTTATAAAGGACTACAAAATATATAAAGGTTTGAATGTATTATTTGAACATTTATTTGAAAATCAGTGAAGGGAAATTGAAGATGTAGTTATCTTTAGTATGAACAAGTATATCAGAGCACTCATTGAGCTACAAGGGAAAATTCCAAACACTTTGTATAATATTATTGATGCAAGATGGAAAGCCGCCATTAGACAGGATAAAGAATTTATTGATTACACTCTTAAGAACCTGCAACCGGAAGTCAGTGAGGAAGAAATAGAAGATGTACGAGTAAATGAAAAATATTTTCTTAGATCCAAGAAAAGACTGACTAGAATGTTAATAGGTGATACTGAATCAGTCCAAAAGGAGACTCAAATTTTGATAAAGAAATCTTTAGGTCTCATCCCTAAAGAAGAAGAAAAAGATGAAGAAGATGAGGATGATACACCTATTAAGTTAAAGGGAGAATATTTTTCTGAGGGTGTTAAGCCTATAGATTTTGAACCAGATAGTAAGTACTTGTACAATGACCCTATTGATATTGAGCCTATAGATATATCGGATGATGATGATACCAGTAATGCAGTTAATAATGACACAAATAATGTTGACAATACCAGAATAATATAAATGTAGTAGATATTGATGTACAAATGGATGATCCCCAAGAGCAACAACAAGATGTAAATAATGAAGGTGAGAAGGAAATTGATAAAAGCTCAAGTGAGCAACTAGTGAATGCTCAATCCATAAGAACACAAACTCCACCGATAAATGCAACCATAGATACAAATGTAAATGATGCTATCAATGATAGCCAAAAGGATATGATTGAGGAAAAGAAGGTAGAGGAGGCACCAACTACTGAACAAAGTGTGGAATACCAACCACCATTGGTAAAGGAACATCATGTTGAAAGTCAACTGCCACCGGTCACTACAAAAACACAAAAGGAACAAACAGAGATAGGGAAAGAGAAACTAGAGAAGAAGTCAGAAGAGAAAAAGGATGAAGAGAAGAAAACAAAGGAGAAGAAGAAAACCTTGATCGATGATAATGATGATGATGAGGACTCTATGAGTATTAAAGGTCCTGTAGATATGGACAATTTGAGTTCCTCTGAATTAATGGAGATTGCTAATGCTATGCAATCCTGTTCACATAAGAAGAGGTTGAAAGAGCAGAAACAAGAAGCAAAGACCATTCAAACTATTGTTGAATTTTTGTCAAGTCTCCTACCAGAGACTGATATAGATAATCTATCCACCCCTATTGCAAAGCTTAGATAGTTAGTTGTTGATGCCAGTGAACAACCAAAATCACTTGAAGAGGCAACTCATGCTTTAGCAGAAAAAGATTACAAGAAGAGAAGGGGAGAACAATTGATTTTAGAAATTGACAAAGGTAAGGTTGCTTTAACAGTGAACAAAGATCTTTTGAAAATCAAAATAGAAACTAGAGGTAAAATTTTAGCCACTATATCCAAAGTATCATTACTATGTTCCAACTTAAATAAAAAGAGAGAAGATACAGCGAAGGAACTAGAAAGGATAAGTGAAGCATACATATCGGTACAGGACTCTGCTTTAGCTTTTGGTAAATCAGTTGATGCCTTACAACACATATTAGAAATTTATGATTTTGAACAGGTGAAATGGATAAGATCCTTGAAGGAGCTGAAGACTCGGTTAATTCTGAAAGTTGAAATTTTACAGAGAGCATGCAAGAGTCTGAAGTAATTTTGGCTACCCCGGAGATGAGCATTGTTGATGCTATGGAAGAATTTGCTGCACAGATTTTGACACATGTTGAAATCACTGAGACACTATTAGAAACATGGGACAATGACCTTAAGCAGTAAAATTTTTCATTTCAATGATATTTTCTTGAGAATTGCATTGTAAAGACTTCAAAACTCTTCTATCTATCTATATATGACAATTTTGATGTAATGTATGTATTTTACTTTTCTATTTGGCATTGTTGTCAAAAGGGGAGTAGAATTAGTTTAAGAGTCAAAAATTTTGTTTAAGGGTATAGTGATTCAATTTGTTAGTAGCAATTACTAAGGGGGAGTATGTGTTGGTACGAGTTCATGTATTCTCTATATAGTCACTTTTTGTGTTGCACACTTAGTTGACAATTTTTTTCCTAAGTGTTGCCATCAATGGCAAAGGGGGAGATTTTTGGCATTTGATCATTTAGTCAACCGGTAATGTAATGTAATGTAATGTTTTGATGCAACCGGTACTTGTCTGTAGATGAAAACAGGTTAAATTGATGTATGATGACTATTATGCATGTTGTCAATGATGGAAACTATATTTTCTTATCATCTATATTATACAATGCAACCGATAAAGGTTAACCGGTAAACAGAGGTAATTCAATCAAAACCGGTAAATAAGTTCTCAAATGGTAAAATGACTGACAAAGTCTCACACCGATAACCGGTACATGAAATCCATGAAGGATGAAGGAATGTTGTTTTGTAGAAACGTTGATGACTATCAGATGAAGATAACTTCATGACCGTACAAGCAAATTTGATCAAATGAATGATATTTGATCAACAAGGCAGAGATCAAGAAACACAGTAAACCGCTAGTGATAAATTTCACTGAGATCAGTAAAACGACATAGATTTTGATCAGTTATGTCGGTGGACAACCTAATTAAAGCATACATTGTAATTTTGTCTAGATTCATTGAACTTAGGGAATTGTTCCAAGGTTATAGCCGACTTAATGATATTTTTAAGATGTTTGATGAGGTATGAAAACAGTTATGAGTATGAACTTGTATGTGAAGGAAATTATTAGTGAAGATTGTATTTTTTGATAGTGTGGAGATCAGAGGAGTTGAGTGATGATGTGTTTGTGATGAAGTAATATTCTGAAGTGGATCTTATCAGACACAGAAGGTGTTATACTGAGATCATTTGTACTTGTTGTCTCCCTAACAATTGCAGCAAGAAAATCCTCTCACAAGGTCACTCCTAACAGGGTGCAGTTGGATCCTAACAGGTCTAATCATTAAATCCTCTAACCAGGAGACACATTAGCTTGTGTTTTCAAATCCTAGTAACTTGGGGAGCTCCTAATAGGGCTGGTCCTAATAGGCCTTTTTGTATTTCTCTTAACTAGGCATAGACACTTCTAACAGGGTGTGCCCCTAACTGAGTGTTGTAGACCTTAACTAGTTATATCTCTATACAGCAGATAGTGGATCTTGTGGGTACTTATTCCCACCATGGTTTTTTCACGTATAAATTCTTGTCATGTGGTTTGTGCTTCATGTGGTAATTGCATACTCGGTGTTATTTATTCTATGCTTATTGAGTTTTAAGTTAGTTAAGTTGTTAATCAGATTTGCATTATTTTTACTTGCATTGATTCACCCACCCCCCCCCCCCTCTCAGTGCCTTATAAGTTCATCAATTCACAAGGTGATAGCTTCACATGTCATTTAATACTCTACTACTTGGCTATTTTCTAACTATCATGTGAATAAGTTGGACAAAATTCTGAGAGACTTCCTATGGTCAGATGGTAAAGGAGCAAAAAAGAGGCACTGTGTCTCTTGGGAGTGGTGTTGTACCCCAAACAAATTTGGGGGCCTTGATCTTCAAGACTTAAAATCTAATGGGATTTCTCTAGCCTCAAAATGGATCTTTAATGGTTTGTGAGGGGATGAACCTTGGAAATTAGTGATAAGAAATAATATTAGATTGTCAAAACCCAAAAATGGAAAAATATGGAAGGATTTGAGTATTTGTGATATTTTGATGGAGGAATTTGTAGTGAAAACATTTGGTTTTGTTATTTTTGTTACTACTTACTAAGTTTCCATTAGTTTTATGTCCAAAGTCATTCTATATACTCTATTCGGTTACTACTACCAAAATATTCAGTCAGTAAGCACAGAGCAGTCGGTTATAGAAGAAAGTAGTCACAGAGCCTAGTATATAACAAGTTGTCTACCGAGTAACACTCTATGTCTACCGAGCAGCAAAAATGATATACCAAGTTAACACACACTGAGTGAAATGTGTTACCAGATTCATTGAACCTAGACACACATGGGAAGATGTGTTACAAGATCGAGGAACAAAGAACCATTATCACATTGGAAATTGCACTTAAAGATTTTGTATGATTTTGAGGTCATCTATCCAATGGAACATTTTGCATGGTTATTCATTTGATAAATCATTTTTGTAAGATCAAAGCAATGAACAGATCACCGACATAAGAGATCTATTTATACAGCATGGATTAAGGACAAAAATATGGAAAAACAGAGATATATGAAGAAAGACATATGTGATAGATAAGGAAGCACTGAGTAATGTGATTGTCAGAGACATAGAGGTCACCAAGAAGGATTTTAGAGAACAGTGAAGGAACAGAGTAAACAGAAGGGATAACCAAGTTAATCTATGGGTTACCGAGGTATGCTATAAGCAAGGTAATCTCATTTTGAGCACATAGAATCTGCTATAACATTTTAGATGTGAAGTTGCAGATATTTGTAAAGATTTTATTGTAATATTTTGAGTTGTAAGAGAAACCTTTAATAGGGTAAAAGACTCTAACAAAGTCTATAAATTGTAAAGCCTTTAACCAGGTGCAGCATTTAGAATAAGTGTTGTAAAATCCTTTAGCAAGGTAGATCTAACGATCTTGATACTCCTAATAGGGTAAGCTATCAGAAATAGCTAAACATATAGCTCTAACTGAGCAACCTTTATTATTGTAGTAGTGAAGTTGTGGGTTACATCCCCACCGCAGTTTTTCTCTCTAACCAAGAGTTTATGTGTAACCAAAATATATGTGTTATGGAGTGAATCATGTATGATTGTTATTTATTTGTTTTAGCTTTATGTTATGTTACAACAGTTTTTGGTTTATGCATAACCATAAAGATATTGTTGAAGAAAGGATTTGAAGTACTGATTCACCCCTCCCCTCTCAGTATATTAGCTTTCCATATTGGGCCTAACAATTGGTATCAGAGCTTCAATCTTGGAAAAGGGTTTAACAACCTAAAGAGAAAGATCTTATCAATGGAAGGCTATAAACAATCTCAGAGAATTGTGTATCTAAAAGAAGAGTTGGATCATGCTAATCAAGTGATTGCAGACATGCAAGGACAAATGCAAAAATCATTAAAAGTTAGAAGAAGATTATCTGATGATTTGTAGGACTCTCAAGAGTTAGTGGAACAAATTGAAACATCATCTGAGAATAGTATATCTGAAGAGACTGAAGAAATGATTGAAGAACTGAAGGAGAAGAATAAAGCACTGACTGATCAACTAAAAGGAATGAAAAGAGGACATGAACATTTCAGCACAAAAATGACTGAAAATCTTGATGCATTGAGGACAGCTGAGGATAAATTAAGAGATCTAGAAAGAGAAAATCAACATCTTGAAGCATTAGTACCTGAAAAGAATGATGAAATCACAAGGTTGAGTGGGATTCAACAAAATATGTCAGATCAATTGGGTTATGCACATCATGAAGCAAATCTGAAAGATGATGAGAATCAAGCATTGAAACTTGAAGTATCAAGGTTGACTGATGAACTTGAAACAAAGAAGAAATCCAAAGAAACACTGAAAAAGAGTTATGAAGCATCAAATATGTTGGATGAGCAACTTAATACAAAGAGACCCAACAAAGTTGTAGGACTCGGTTACAAATGAAAAGACTCTACCAAGAAAGGAATCCATACTACCGAGAGAGGAGAATCATCAAAGCAAGTTGGAAACAAGAAGAACATCAAAGGAAAGAAGCCTACTTGCAGCTACTGTGGAAAACAAGGACACACTACTAATATGTGCCAAATCAGAAAAGGTAAGCAACCGAATGTCACTAGGTCTAATGGTTATTGTCACAATTGCAATAAATATGGTCACACATCTAACCAATGTAGGACAAAGTCTGCTAGCAATTATCAGAAGGAAAAATTCAAAGGGTTTTGTAAAAATTGCAATAGATATGGACATAGTACCAAGAAGTGCTGGTATAAGCAAAAGAACTATATGTGGTCTACACACCGAGCAAATACTAGAGGCTACATAACTCACACAGATCCTAACCAATAGTATTTAGTAGTACCATGGGATTACAATACAAGGATATGGTGTGAATGTTGTGGAAGATATGGACATATAAGTGCCAACTACTTTATAAGGTTTGGAATGAACAACCGAAGATCATGGAGAAATCCTGGTATGGCATGTTTTCATTGTCACAAAGTTGGACACTTGGCTAGAGATTGCAGAGATTAACCTAGAGGAGACACTAAGGAAATAAAAGGAAAATTACAGATGATTTGGAAAAAGAAGGAAATTGTGTCAAATGAAGAAAGCACCTTATCTACCGAGTTAGGTGCACCCATTCCAAATTAATCGGTAAAGGTATGAAGGGATTGCATTCTCTCAAAGGTTAAATCTTAACAGTTCCTATTTTATCATGTACTTAATTCAAAATCTACATTACTAAAGATGCATTAGGAAATTTGAAATTTTATCAAGTCTTTTGGAAGCCTATCTAGTCGATGAATACAGGAAGTCTGGCTACTCGGTAAAAGCATAAAAAGGAAGTGGTACCGAGTGCATTTAATGTTTCCTGACCTAACTGCATGAATCCCGATAAGGTATATTGTGTACTTAAATCTTTTGCATAGTCATTTTACACTTACCAAGTTTTCAAGAAAGCAGAGCAAAGCGATTCAAAGGCGATCAAACCTCCTCCGAAGCAAAATTCAAGGTATTTACATCAATCACAACACATTGTCAAGCTAGTTTACCGATCATGTCAGTTGTGAATATCTGTTTTATATTTGCTAAGAGAAAGCATCTGCCATTTAAAAGTCTTAAAACCCTAAGGATCTTTTGTTAGTATTTATTCGAAATATGCAATGGCACCTAAGATCTAGAAGCCTGTTGTTATTGAGAACATTGAAAAGCCCTCACTGAAATACTCTCTAACTCCCAAAGTAGCATCTGAACCAGATGATAAAACTACATTTTCACTCATTCCGGATAGAGTTTTACTAGTTGAGGATGTCAGATTCTTCACTAAGTGTCGTGTTGAGAAACTAGGTCATGTTGAGATCAAGGACACATATGATGAATTGTGTACCGATGGGAAATTGGATAGCAAGTACGAACACATTAAAATCAAGGGATTGACTGAAGCCCTAACCTATCCCCATGTATTCAAACCCCAGTGGGTTAAGTTTGTTCTGAGCAGAGTTCATGATGATTTCATGTGGTTAGAGGAGCAAACATTCAAGATCACCAAGGAAATTATTCATTTGATCACCGGTTACCCTATTTTTTATCATGCCCGAGCTCAAAAAATGATATCACAAAAGGAATTGATCACTTTAACCAGAGTTGAATCTGATTGCAGAGGACTGAAATTGAACAATGTCATAGATGCAAAGCTAAAGTTTTCCATTAGAGTAATAGGTTATTGTTTCTTTCAATCGGCAAGGGAAAATAGTGTACCCTGTGCAGCAGTCGATTTAGCATATAAAATAGTGAAGAAAGGAATAAAAATTGATCTATGCGAAGTATTGTTGAAAAACCTGTTTGAGAATCTAAACACCATAAGGAAGCCAAAGAAGAACAACTAGGCTAATACATTGAAGTTTGGATCACTTTTGGTATGCATGTTTTTCTGTTTTGAGAAATTATTTCCATCAATCGGTAATGTAGTTTGGGAGCTACACCAACCAATCACCTATCAAATCAATGACTTCATCAAAAAGATAGGTGATAACTTTAATGATATCATGGATGATTACTTTAGCAAGTTTCAAGAAAAGATGCATAGCAGGTATAGAATTCCACCCAAGTTAGTGGAGAAATACAAAGATGACATATGCTTTGAAGTAGACACTAACTACTACTATGTCAATGCTGTGGAACCGAAAACTCAATCTTTGCCACCTATGGGTTATGAGATTGATTTTGACATCACATAATAGTAGATAGATGCTTTTCTTACATTACCAAGGCATGCTACCGAGTTGAGATACGGTACATATGAAGAAGTGAAAGAGAAAGTTAAGATGAGCATTGTAGTACCCAAGGCTACAAGGAAAGCAACAAAAATGATCAAGGCATTAACGGAGAAATTTGGAGAAGGTTCTTCCTCCACACCTGTCAAGGGAACTCTAGTCATCACCGAGGAGGAATCTAAAGCCCAAGAGGCAGCTATTACATTGAGCACCGAGTTGCCTAAAGGGAAAGTTCTGAAAAGGAAGAAACTGGATACATCAAAGGTATCACCGACTCCTCCAGCAAAGCGACCAAACACAAGATCATCTGTAGCGTCACCGAGTAAGAAACCAAAGAATTTTGCCGCACCAAAGGTAACAAAAACATATAAGAAATCTACTCGGAGACTCATTTTGGCTAAAGAGTCCAGTGACACTGAATCTAAAGACAAAAGTAAATTTCAGATTGTCAAGAGTAAAAAGGAAAATGTACATAGTGTTGAAAATTTTTGTGCTAATCTGAAGCAATATGGTGGATTTGGATCATTTAGATATGTTAAGTATGAATCTAGAAATGATACAGAAAAGAGACAAATTGAAGAAGTTGTAATCTACACTCTTTTAAAATTCTGATTGGTCCCATTGGAAGTAACTAATTCTCTTCCAAAAGAATTGTATTCGCATATTGATAATAGGTGGACATATGCCATGGACTAGGAAAAGAAGATGAGAGAAAGAAGTCTGGTACATCTCTTTCCAGACATGTCGGTAGATGAGATCAAAGAACATCTGAAAAACTACCACAAACACATCCTAGTCAAGCAAAGAGCCTTAAAATTGATGAATGGACTTTATCTGGATGTAGACAATGAGACCAAGGAAAAGGGGCAGGAAATCTTTCGCATCAAGAATGCTGGTGAGCAAGCTGAAGTTGAAAGAGTTGATGTCACTGAGCAAGATCCTGATATCACCCAACAAGACCCTACTGTCACTATACAAATTGATGAGGATATCATGGACACTGAGGCACTAGAATAGGAAATGATAGAAGGGAATGCTTATGCCCAACTTGTATCCAGTGAGTCAAATTTGGAACAAGTTTAGCCCTATCCTCTAGTCAATCAGTCTGTTTTAACCAAGGCCCCTTGGGATACTGAACAAGGAACAGAGGTTCACAAGTCTATAGAAGGAGAAGCTACTTCTCAAGCCACCGGGGAACAGACCTCTCAATCTCCTTCTAGCACTGTAAATATTACAACTGAGACACCAAGCACTAAGGCACCAAAGGACACTACAAAGGTTAAAGAAATCGACCAAAGTGTTGCCTCTACCGAGCAACCTACTAAGAGTCAACAAACCTCTCAAGCCCTTGTCTTAGTTCAAACGGTGAAAGGTAAAGAAAAGAAAATGAAGAAACATAGTTTCAAATTAGATTTATCAAAACCAATAGTGTTGCCAAATGTAGATATATCCAAATTAAAAGGGCAAGCACTCATTGAATTCAGTGAACTATGCAAAGCCAAAGCCGAATAGGAAAAACAAATGGCTATTCAAAAGAAAAACAAAGTACTTCAGAAGGTGAAAGCACTGTTAATAGATATGCTACCTGAAGCAATAGTGACAAAAGATGCCACCATCCATATTCAACTAGAAGAAGTCCTAACTAAAATAGAGACATCTGGAGTAGATGCATCTGAATACTTGAGCAAGTTAAAGGACAAAGAGCTCACTACTAAAATGATTGAAGAGGTACAGAAAGCTATTGCTATTGGCAAAGTAAAACTTGTCAAATTTATTGCTGAGTTGTCTCCTCAACTCAAGCACATTCTTTATTTATTTCAGAAACTCTGTACATTCTCTTTATTCATTAAAGATATTAAAAATAAACCAAAAGTGATTGAGAAAGAGATCACCGATCTCTCAAATAAGTTGACCACTGAGCCCAATTCTATTCAGCAATTCTATACAAAGTTACAAAAGCTCATGACTCTTCAAACCTTATTCATTACAAACTTGTCCTCCATTCAAGAGCAGATCAACAAGGCTACCTCCCTATCCACTCAACTAGAGGGAAGCACCTTAGATGGCCTAATTTCACTGTTAGCTGACATTACAACTCAGAATTCACTAATGGATAGTGTCAAGGATGCCCTCTCTGCCGCTCTTACCGATGCAAGGACAAAGTACAAATCCATTTTTGACCAGTTGCCTCCACCGAATGGTAACTAAGTTTTGATGTTTGTCAAAAAGGGGGAGTATAGTATCAAAGTACCAAAGGGGTAGTGTAGTATACAGGGGGAGTATACCGAGCAGAACAGAGTATCCAAATGCACAGTTAATTTTGACAGTGAACCGAGCAGTAAACCAAACAGTGACAACCAAGCAGTTAATATAGAATATTGATCAAAGCGCATGCATAATCAGAGTTTTGTAAAGTATATTGATAAGGGGAGTATATCTGAATATACTATTTTATTGAAAAATGTATACACTATCTGATTAGTCAAATTTTGTAAGTATATAGATTTTTTTTGAGTTATGACTTTGAAAAGGAGTTTTGTCAAACATCTCAACTAATGTCAAAAGGGGAGATTGATACTACTTACTAAGTTGCCATTAGTTTTATGTCCAAATTCATTCTATATACTCTAGTCTATTACTACTACCAAAATATTCAGTCGGTAAGCACAGAGCAGTCGGTTATAGAAGAAAGTAGTCACAGAGCCTAGTATACACCGAGCTGTCTACCGAGTAACACTCTGTCTACCAAGCAGCAAAAATGATATACCAAGTTAACACACACACATGTTACTAGATTCATTGAACCTATACACACATGGGAAAACATGTTACAAGATAGAGGAACAAAGAACCATTATCATATTGGAAATTACACTTAAAGATTTTGTATGATTTCGAGGTCATCTATCCAATGGAACATTTTGCATGGTTATTCATTCGATAAATCATGTTTGTAAGATCGAAGCAATGAACAGATCACCGATATAAGAGATCTATTTGTATGGCATGGATTAAGGACAAAAATATGGAAAAATAGAGATATATGAAGAAAGACATATGTGATACATAAGGAAGCACTGAGTAATGCGATTGTCAGAGACATAGAGGTCACCGAGAAGGATTTCAGAGAACAGTCAAGGAACAGAGTAAACATAAGGGTTTAGCAAGTTAATCTATGGGTTACCGAGGTATGCTATAAGCAAGGTAATCTCATTTTGAGCACATAGAATCTGCTATAACATTTCAGATGTGAAGTTGCAGATATTTGTAAAGATTTTATTGTAATATTTTGAGTTGTAAGAGAAACCTTTAATAGGGTAAAAGACTCTAACAAAGTCCAAAATTTTCAAAGCCTTTAACTAGGTGCAGCATTTAGAATAAGTGTTGTAAAATCCTTTAGCAAGGTAGATCTAACAATCTTGATACTCCTAACAAGGTAAGCTATCAGAAATAGCTAAACATGTAGCTCTAACCGAGCAACCTTTATTATTGCAGTAGTGAAGTTGTGGGTGCCATCCCCACCGCAGTTTTTCTCTCTAACCAAGAGTTTCTGTGTAACCAAAATATATGTGTTATGGAGTGAATTATGTATGATTGTTATTTATTTGTTTTAGCTTTATGTTATATTACAGCAGTTTTTGGTTTATGCATAACAGTAAAGATATTGTTGAAGAAAGGATTTGAAGTACTGATATCAAAGGTTTATTGTGCTCAAGATGAGTTATTGGGGGTCTCCCTTCATATCAAAGGTTTCTTGTGCTCAAGATGAGTTATTGGGGGTCTCCCTTCATTCTCATATTTGGATAGATCCATATGGTGGGGCTTACAACTTAACAATAAACCCTTGGCCTTGACTCAGAGTTGTTCAGAAAAAATGTGGCATTCTTTGGGTATCATTTCTATTAGTGAATTATCGATTGGGGATAGCCTTGGGTCTTGGGCATAATTGTGAAATAAATTTGGGATTCCCTCTACTCACAAAAAGACCTACACTCTGATTCTAAATGCTACTCAATTATCTATCCTGGGTAGAACTATTACAGTGGATGATTATTTGGATCAGTTGAAATGGCAAGATGGAAAAAAATTGTTGGATATTTATGTTAAATTTCTCTATGTGATGATGAGGGAATGTAGTAAAATTATTTAATGGATCAATAGTTGTTGGAATCCTATTTGGCCAGACCCCTAGTTGCATAGAACCCTTTCTCTTACATGGATAGCCCTGTTGAACCAAAAAAATCTTGTCTTAGGTGGCTTATTTTGTTAAAGAAAATTGTTGTTGGTGAGGTCTTGAACTTTGTAGGTGTTTCCTTGTTGGTTTGTCCTGTTTGTCTTGTGCCTGAGTCTATGGAACATCTTTTCTTTGAATGAAATTTTTCCTTTGCTATGTGCTCTTTGTTTCTTGGCTCACCTATTCTTTGGAATGCTCAGCCTGACCTATCTAGGATTGAAGTTTCAGCTGGTTATGTTGAATTTTTTTATGACAACTTGAACAAGTTTTGGTTTGTCTTATTTTATTAGATTCTATGGTTTTTGTGGAAAAGGATAAATAAAGAGGTGTTTCAGGACCAAAAGAGGAACCTTATTGAGTGTAATGGTAATCTCACCTTTACTGTGATCATGATGCAAGTTTCACTAGTTCTTGAATTTTAGAAGAGTAAATTTATGATACTATTACAAGAGGGTGCGCTCCTAATATATAGAGATGACATCAAATATGCTCACTTCTTCAATAATTACAAGGATATGTTGGATCAAGAGGAGCTTGATCTATTGAATCAGGTGCTAAAAGACAAAGGCATGGAAAAGAAGGACATTGAAGCTTCTAATGATGCTATCCAGGAGAAGGAGATTCCTAGATGGGATGTCATAGAAATTCCAAACATTGAACCCCACTAGGTGCTTATGATTGTGACTATAGGTATCTATTAGCAACAATATTATTAGTTCATGGGATTTATGACCTATACTCTCCTACTATTTTGAGTTGAACTTTCGATGACATGTAATTTTGATGATGTACTCTCGTAGATACTGATAGTCTGTGGTAAATTTTGGTTGTCTGTTGATCTTGTAATACTCTTCTAGTTAGTTGTGGTCAGTGATATATTTTTTAGACAGTTAGACAGTGAAAATCATATATGATGTATTTTGGTGAACCATCTTTAATATAAAAAATATATTATGTCATAATAATACTATAACAATGACCATATATAATATATATTATTTGCATACATATAAAAAATATTTAATTTTATTTTTCTTCTAAATGCACATATCAAGAAGAACATTTACCTCTAAAATTAATTATATCATGTTAAATCATTCAACCTAGAGTTTCATTTATAATGGTAATAAGTAGTATGCTCCAAACAAATATTGATAATTAATCAACTTACTAGATGGATATACAAAATGTCCAAATAAGAAGGAATTTAGACACTATCTACATATTCTTCTAGATCGACTGCAACCACATGAAAGTGATTCTTTATTTCCAGTCTCTTTTTTTTTACTTTCAAAACAATAAAAGAAGGCAAAGAAAGAAACTACTTACCTTTGTACCACAAATTTTGTATCCTACCACTTAGTTCATCCCAGTCCAATATCAAATCATGCTCAATCATAAGATTAGTATAACATAACATATATACAAGCAACATAAACTTGTAACTATTAGAAGCATGATCTTGAATGGTTGTCATTGATGTCAAACCTGGTTATCTAGATGGATATTGGTTTGAATAAGCTTTTGTAAAGCAAAAAATCGAACCCTAGGTGTTCTCCCGCACTCCAAGGAGAAAGGGGGTCACTAGGATTGACGGTTTTCACTTAGGAGGGACTTTACATTCAAAAGAGGGGTTGAAACCCACAAGATCCAATCCCACACAATGCAAGACTGGATTCTAAATGAGTTTCAAGGGTTGAGACATCAAGGATACCCTCTTTTGTAAAGAATGTAGATAGAAGATTGAACTAGGAATGTATGTAGAAGCAAGAAAGATTCGCTTATAAACAGAGATAGGGATACGGGATGAAGCTGCGGACCTGGAATTAGCAGTAAAATGTCCAGATGATGCTATTCTGCAAATTCGGGCGAAAGTTGACGGGACGATGGCGCCCGGCGTGCACACGGTCCTCTGAAAAATCTGCGAAACGAAGGGGGATCTGTTCGTCTCTGCACAAGGATTCCAGATCTTCAATTACAGCCGCGTACCTGCAACCTACACACAGAAAAGAGAGGACGATTGGGGGGTTAGGGATTAAGGGTTTTCCTTTAGGTCAAACCCCGGTTTTGGAATTAACCAAGAAATGAGAATGTTGTAAATGTAAATGCTTGTAATGTAAACAAGTATTGATACCTTGTTGTAAGAATGTTTGTATTCTTACATGCGAAGGTGTAATGAATGTTGTATTTTGTATGTTGTAAATGATCTCCTCTTCAATGGTTGAATCCTTGTCTTGAATGCAACACTTAGCCTTGAATGGAGACTTAGAATGCTCAATTGCTTGAAGGAATGCTTGAATGCTTGAATGTTTGAATGTTTGAATATTGCTTCCGCCTTTTTTCCATCTACCCTTTTTGAGAGGAGAAATGCAGTTTATATACTTGCCAATTAGGGTTGATAGAATGATTTTTCCGACCTTGGGCTGACATAGCAACCTTATTTTCCAATTTGCAAACTTAAAGACCCAAAGCCCCATAAGAGACCGGGCCCAAAATAGGGCCAGGGACAAGGGTGCTGGGCGCCATGGTCCTAGGGGACCAGGGCGCTGGGCACCCTAGTCCTGAAGGACCAAGGCACTGGGCGCCATGGTCCCACCTCCAGGGATAGCAAGGTGCAAGGAGGATCAGGCCAGGGTGCTGAAAAATGCAGTTTTTGGTGTCATGAACAAGTTTCGGGGTCTCCATTCAGGTTCAGTGTTGCATCGCCATCGTGAAGACCCAAATGCAGTCGAAATTGCAAGTGTCACAATTTTAGGACACTACATTTAGCCCCCACTTTAGCGGGAGTATAAGCGTACGCCCATACTTCTTGTAAAGTACAAGGAAACAACATTGAAAGACTTTCACCACGTCAAGAAGGCAAGATATACCAAGCCCCCAGTGGACCAAGGATCTTACAACTTTGATCGACAAAGTAAAAGGGAAGATCATGAGGGAGAACCATGACTGTCAGTAGTAAGGTTCCCTCACTATGAGTCATGCAAGAAAGATATCAAAAATTTTCAAGGCAAAGCTAAATTTGTCAAGAAATTTTCAAGTATCTTGAAGAGATATGAATAGGGTGTATGCCCCCCTACGTTAAAGCGATCGCACACGCCTCATCGGGGGTGATTACTTTAAGGTAGTGATACATATAGGAAATGAGAAAGAAAGGAGCACGTTATCACAAGGATTTAGCCCCCAAGTGTGAGATAAGCCCAAGGATAATAGATACAAAACACAAAGCACGAGGTGACTTCGCTTACCTTGAGGTCAGTATGCTGTATGATTATTCATGTATATCATATGTATGTATGCATAATTGTTCTTCATTCCCCAATCAAGGAAGGTCACCTATAAGAAGGGAACACATGTGTCTTTTGAGTCAACATGAGAGAGACCAAAAGAGATCTCAATGTTTTGCATCGTCCTCAAGTAGACAACACTAAGGACAACAAATAGAAGAATGAGAATAACACATAGAAGAAGTAACAAAAGAGAGGAGGAAAGAGTCTGCTATGCTAATGAAACTAGTCTAGCACGTCATCTACCCCCCGATCTTGCTGATCAATGTTTCGGGAAGGTAGGGAACACGCTAGAGGAGGAACATCTAACACAGCAGATGGAGCTATCACAAGGTCCAAACAAGGGCTATGTTCATGTTCCAAGCCACGTTGTTCTTGTCTAGGAGCTAGGATAAGTGCTTTAGAAAATTCATTAGATAAATGGTTATCAACATCAACACATTCATATTCACTATCAGAATGAAAAGAAGTAACATTTTCATCATGAATAACATTTTCATCTATATCATCATCAAGATTTATAAAAATAGGATCTTTAACTCGCACAAGATCAAGACCATCATGCATCTTATGTTTAGGAGATTTTGGCTCAATTTCCGGCTGAGGAGAAAATGGAATAATGCTAGCTGAAGGTGTTTTTGGGGATTGCAAAGTTTGAGAAGCAGCTGCTTGAGCTCTAAGATGACGCTTTCATTGGCGTTCACGTGCAGAACGATTTCATCTATTCTTAGTAGGAAGTTGAGAAGATTGAGGAGGAGGAATATTCTCATCCTTATCACTTGGGTGTTTAGGTTGTGGTCTCTTAGGCTGGATAATAGGAGAAGAAGAAGGTCTCTTCTCTCTATAAAAAGAAGGAGGAGGAACTGCTCCATAGAAAGCAAGAATATTTGGTTTAGGAAGGAGACCAAGTCCATCATGACGAGGAGGTATAGGTCTACTTTTAGGAAGTTTATTAGACATAGACATAGTCACATCCATAGGGATGGGTTGGGAATCTTCTTGAGGAAAGACATTAGTTTTATCGTTCAAAGGAAGAACTTCCTTCTCAAGAATGATAGGAATATCAAGTTTGGGTGTTCTAGGTTCACTTAGAGATAGGATCATATCTTTTTTCCACTTTTGATAAGATTTGAAAAGATGATCACTTCGCAGAGGAAGAGATTGGAATTGTTTAGGCCAGAAATAATCAATAGGAATGCTAGAAGTTCTTTCAGCCGGTTTAAAGAGACTATGATTGACAGTAACAACTTCACCATTATGGGGAAATTTCAAACACTTGTGAATAGGAGAAGCAATAGCTTTCATGGAAGATAGCCAAGGATAGCCTAGCTTCACACGAAATTGTTCGGATGATGGAATAATAGCAAAGCTTACATCAAGGGATTTGTTATGGACCTCAATAGGTAATGTAATAGAACCAATTACAGGAGAAGAAAATGCATCAAATAGTTTCACAACCACACTTGTTTCGTCATAGATCACTTGATTCAATTGCAAAGTAAAAAGAAATTCTTCAGTAATGATATTAACCATACAAGAAGGATCGATAAGCACTCCACGGCAAGGTGTATTCTTGACTTTTGCAACTATATATACAGGACCATCAGGTGCCCTGATAGTTTCACTGGAATCAAAGGTGATGGAAGGTTCTTTAGGGATTTTCTGCTGCTCTACAAAGTTAATCACATTCGGAGTCATAGACACAAGATCATCAGGTGAGACAGAGGAATCATTAGTATCGATCGCATTAGAGGTATGAGAAGGTAACGGATCAGTAAAAATCTTGAGATTTTGGTTAGGAGGAGCTACAGATGTATTGCCTTTATCATTCACACTAGAAACAGAGATAGTATTATTATCAATCAAATCTTGAATTTTACCCTTCAAAGCAAAACATTTTTCAGTATCATGCCCAGGTTGACGATGAAATTGACAAAAAGATTTGTTATCAAAATAGGGTGAATTAATCTTTGCAGGATCTATTTGCCTTATAGGAGGAAGAGTAAGCACATTTTGTTCCAATAACTTATTCATAATACTATGCAATGATTCATTCAAAGGAGTAAACTTTCTTTCTTTCTTGAAAAACTTAGAAATAGGAGGCACACCTGATGCTGCATTCACATTGTTGATGATGTTTTCATTGAATTTAATGGACTCTCTGTTCGGTTTAAACTTCCCAAATGGTTGTTGACTAATATCACCCTTATCACTCGGAGCCATAGGATTTGCTTGTTCCATTTGACTCACAGTCAGTTGATAATTGTGAAGAGTTGCACACAACTGTTGGAAAGAAGTAAACTCAGAAAACAGAAGTTTTTCTCTAATATCTTTTTGTAAATTAGAAATAAAGATTCTTTGAATATCATTGTCAGGCACTGGAAAAGAAATTTGAGCATACAAATGCTTATATCTACCAATGAAATCAGTCACTTTCTCTTTAACACCTTGTTTACAATGCATTAAATCAATCAAAGTAACTTTAGGACTTATATTGTTTTGAAATTGTTGAATGAAAGCATTTGCCAGTTGTTCCAAAGAAGTAATAGAATAGGAAGGCAACGAGCAATACCATTGTAGGGCTTTGTCTCTTAATGTTCTAGTAAACAGTTTTGCAAGCAACCTTTGGTCATAAGCAAAATTAGTACATATTGTTTGAAAGGTCTTAACATGTGTTAGAGGATCACCTTTACCATTGTAAAGCTCCAATTGTGGGAGTTCAACATGCTTAGGGGGAATAGCTCGAACAATGTCAAGAGAAAGTGGGCTCGCAACATCAAATGTGGGCACACTAAACTTAGATTGATTCATAGAGGCAATTTGTTGCTGTAAAGAAGAGACAGTTTGTGCAAGATTGTTAATGGTCGCTTCAGTCGAAGAGTTCATATTAGACGTGTTAGATTGAGATGGAGGTATTATGTTATTGAAAGAAGGTATTGATTGAGAGTAAGGTGGCGGGACACTATGATAGTTAGTCATAGGAGATGATTGGAAAGGAGGAACACTACAAGGAGGAATGGAATGGTTAAATGAATTGCCCCCTTGCACCAAGTTCATTTTTGGAGATATAATAGGGACACTCATTGAAGGAATGAATGAAGAAGTCGGATTGAATGAAGGAAGAGGGTTAATTAAAGAAGAAGGATTTCCCCAATGACTGGTGATCATAGGAGGAATGTCTTGTATTGAAGTAGTCATTATGTTTGATGTGAAAGTAGGTATACTAGCAATAGAAGTTGTCAAAGGGATAGAATGATTGTCTTGAGTAGGAGGTTATGTATAACCCAAAGTTTCAGCACAACTCTTCATAGGCATCACATTCGAATCCACAATGTGTGCAATACCACGCAAAATATCAATTCCATTCTTATCACTTTGAAGCATACGTTTTAGACCCTCAATTAAAGGAAGAGCTTGACTATCAGGGTATTCTTGAGACATCCATTGTCGAAAATCGTCAAATTGGTTATCCAAATTCGAAAGTTGTTCTTCAGAAACCTCATGGAGATCTTCTTCATCATTATGAGGATTAGAGGAATTACCCGTGTCCTCATTAAAAAGGCCATTCAAATTAGGTTCCATCTCCTCAGTAATTAAACCTTGGAAAGAATTAATTCTAAGGCTTCATCTAATGGGAATAGTGTAAGTAGGGTTTATTGTTGTAAAACTCATGCACTAGGGAAAGAGAGAAGATTTTGAATTTTAGAGGTAGAAAATTTCAATAAAGTCAGCCAATCTCCTAGATTGAAGCTGTTAAATACAATCAGGACAATCTCCCGAAATTTCAAAAAAAATGTTTGGGACCGTGGCGAACGGAGTGCACACGGTCCTCGCAACTTTTTTCGAAATTTTCAGGGATGAAAGTTATAATGATTTTAAAGCTAACCTGAAAAAATTGAGTGATTTTACGATCTGTAGATAGGCCAAATTAAAGTTGCAATCTCAAAATTGAACCCTACCAAGATTGTTGAAAAATGCAAAATTTGAATTTTGAAAAAGAGAGGGAAACTGAAATTTTGAATTTTATGATTTTATAGGGAATACTAAAAGCAATGCAAGTTTTGAAATTTAAAAATTGACTCAATTTCACACAAAATTCAATTTTGAAAGTGGAAATCAAGGTTGTTGTAATTAAACATCTAATTTCAAAAGTCACAAACTGCAAAAATTTGAATAAAGCACTGAAATTTCGAATGAATGCCAACACACTTTTCAGATTTAGGGCAGTAAGAAACACAATTTTGACATGAATTTCAGTTTCAACAATTTTTTGAATGATTAGAAGCCTTAATCCAAGCAATCCCTAGATCAACTTTGACTTTAATTTTGAAAGTGTTAGGATTAATGAAATCAGCCAAAATTCTGGATTTTAGCAGAAAAATACAGTAAGATCTAGCTCCCGAAATTTCAAAAAAAATGTCGGGGACGATGGCGCTCGGGGTGCACACGGTCCTCGCAACTTTTTTCCAAATTTTCAGGGATGAGAGATATTATGATTTTGTTGCGGAATCCAAAGTTACAGGCGATTTGGAAGTGTTTTATTCAGTGAAATTATCAGACAAAGGTTGAATCAAGAGGGTTTTGACACTTAACCACTTAATTTTCAAAATTAAAGCACAGATATGATTTGATAATTTGTAGTAGAAGGGTAGATCTGAAACAAGCATTAACAATTAAACATTTCACAAGCTCAATTACTAAAAAGAAAATTTTAGGGTTTTTATGCACTTAACCTCTAAAATTTGCAAAAGATCAAACATGGAAATGTAATCAAGGCATCCAATTTTCAGATCTAACCACGAATAATCAGAAAGGATGTTCACGTCGGGTTCACCAAAATGTAAAGCGGAAAATCGAACCCTGGGTGTTCTCCCCCACTCCAAGGAGAAAGGGGGTCACTAGGATTGACGGTTTTCACTTAGGAGGGACTTTACATTCAAAAGAGGAGTTGAAACCCACAAGATCCAATCCCACACAATGCAAGACTGGATTCTAAATGAGCTTCAAGGGTTGAGACATCAAGGATACCCTCTTTTGTAAAGAATGTAGATAGAAGATTGAACTAGGAATGTATGTAGAAGCAAGAAAGATTCGCTTATAAATAGAGATAGGGATACGGGATGAAGCTGCAGACCTGGAATTAGTAGTAAAATGTCGAGATGATGCTGTTATGCAAATTCAGGCGAAATTTGACGGGACGATGGCGCCCGGCGTGCACACGGTCCTCTGAAAAATCTGCGAAATGAAAGGGGATCTGTTCGTCTCTGCACAAGGATTCCAGATCTTCAATTACAGCCGCGTACCTACAACCTACACACAGAAAAGAGAGGACGATTGGGGGGTTAGGGATTAAGGGTTTGCCTTTAGGTCAAACCCTGATTTTGGAATTAACCAAGAAATGAGAATGTTGTAAATGTAAATGCTTGTAATGTAAACAAGTACTGATACCTTGTTGTAAGAATGTTTGTATTCTTACATGCGAAGGTGTAATGAATGTTGTATTTTGTATGTTGTAAATGATCTCCTCTTCAATGGTTGAATCCTTGTCTTGAATGCAACACTTAGCCTTGAATGGAGACTTAGAATGCTCAATTGCTTGAAGGAATGCTTGAATGCTTGAATGTTTGAATGTTTGAATATTGCTTCCGCCTTTTTTCCATCTACCCTTTTTGAGAGGGGAAATGCAGTTTATATACTTGCCAATTAGGGTTGATAGACTGATTTTTCCGACCTTGGGCCGACATAGCAACCTTATTTTCCAATTTGCAAACTTAAAGACCCGAAGCCCCATAAGAGACCGGGCCCAAAATAGGGCCAGGGACCAGGGTGCTGGGTGCCATGGTCCTGGGGGACCCGGGCGCTGGGTACCCTAGTCCTGAAGGACCAAGGCGCTGGGTGCCATGGTCCCACCTCCAGGGACAGCAAGGTGCAAGGAGGATCAGGCCAGGGTGCTGAAAAATGCAGTTTTTGGTGTCATGAACAAGTTTCGGGGTCTCCATTCAGGTTCAGTGTTGCATCGCCATCGTGAAGACTGAAATGCAGTCAAAATTGCAAGTGTCGCAATTTTAGGACGCTACAGCTTTGTCAAACCTTGGTTATCTAGATAGAGTTTGGTTTGGATACTCTTTTGGTGTTGGTTGTGTCATCTTGTATTTAGGGTGGTCTAGATTGTTTTTGGTGCCTTCGGATATGATGGGAATTGCATTGTGGTTTATTGGATCATGTTCTTTTGGTCCAAATATTTGTTGGAAGATGTATTAAGGTGATTATTTGGGTATCAATTTGGTTTGTGGAGATCTACATGGAGTATTCTCCATTGGAAGTAATTATTTGGTCGATTGATTGATTATATCTACACGTTATGCTTTGTAACATCTTTTGAAATACGTGCTAGCATGTATCGATTATCAAATTATTCATGGGATGATGTATTATGATATTTGTTGGTTTCCTCTTTCTCCTAGAGTTGACCAATGTAAGTGTAGACACCCAAAAATGGTCAACGCTTGCGGAATCATACTTTAACATTTGCGCATTGCCTCATTTTAGGTTTTTGCGTCACATTAACATTTCTCCTATGTCATGCACTTGGTTTTTATCATTTGCGAACATCAAGTCATTCTTCTGCATTCCTCATTTGTCTTGCTCTCAAAATTTGGTCTTGTCGACAACACTATCCAGTCATGATTTTGATCGATTTTAGCCCGTCGCATCAATGTGTGTGCTAATTTGTCATCATTTTGGACATCATCAATCCTAATTAGGGTTTTGTCCTCTTATCAATCTTGTCGATTTATCATCAATCCTTCAATCTTGTCGTTTTAACGATCGATTTGTCATCGATCGTTGTCATGTTCGATCTTGTCATTTTGCGATTGATTTGTCATCAGTCGTGGTCATTTTCAATCCTGTCATTTTGCAATCTATTTTGTCATCAATCCTTGTCCTCTTGTCAATTTTGTCATTTTGCGATAAATTTATCATCGATAGTCGTCCTTCTCAATCGTGTCAATTTGGATCAATTTGTCATTGTTCCTCGTCAATTGGCACATTTTATCAATCAAATCATTTAATCAAATCAAATCGAGTCAATTATCTTTCAAGACCTAATTCGTCTTCTAGGGTTTCGTGATTTAATCATTTAACCTTGTGTGTGTCATTTCTTCCTTTAGGATTAATAAATTGTTTATTTATCCTAAGTCTTCTCATTACAATTAAATGTTCATTTAATTGGATAATTATTCCTCTTTGTGAATTAATTAATAAATGACAAATTATTAATTAATTTACCTAATTTCTAATTTCATTATTTCCTAATTCCTAATTTCCACCTATTTTCTAATTTCCTAATTTTAATTTCCACCTAATTAACTTGTCTTTAGTTCTCCCTATTTTTGTGCTTCATGCGTCATACTCTTGGCATAGCAATATGTCATAGGGTTCTAGTCCTCTAAGCTTTGCATTGGCAATATGTCATAATTCATGACATAGAAGGTGTCATAACCTTCTTCTTTCCACTCATTTTTCCCATTTTGAAATTAATTGCTTCTAATATCCATTTCATGCTAATCTTGTCATTTCTCCAATTTATCTATAAATTGGATGATCTTCATCAATCAAGGCTAATAATCCTTAATCAGACTATCGAATTTACACTTCTAGTACTCTTGATCAATAATCATGTCAATCTTGCTTTCAATTATGTGTGTGCACTTGTAGGTGAGATCCACAACCAAACCATTTGAAGAGGAAAGAAGAACAATGGAGCCGCATGAAGGAGCATTCAAATCATACCTTTGGTTTGCTTAATTTCTAGTTTTGAATGTTTTGATTTCATGTCTCTATTGAGTGTGCTTAGGATAGATCATTACATTCTAGCTTTTTGTGATTAGACAATGATTAATGATTAGTTTTTATACTTGTTTGTGATGATTTCCTAATTTCCTATGCTACACTAAGTATTTTTGTTCCAGGTAGCTTATTTTATGTAATATTGTCTTGGTCGACTCTTGTTTAGGATTTCAATGTTGTATCTCATATAGAAGATCTATTCAAGGATGAATTGAGTATGGATGAGAAGTGTATGCAAATGATTTGGAATTAGATTTGAGTTTGTGGTGATGTGAAAGTTAGATTAGGAAGAGCTTTGAAGTTGATATATTCTGTTAGATAAAGTATTGTGCTAGTGGAGATTTACAAAGATATTTTTCATGTTATTGGTCACTTGATTACTGTTCAAGGACAATTTCATGATCAAGAGAATCCTTCTTAATTTCAGTTCAACTATTTCATTCGTTGCTAATTGATAGTGAGTCCTTCGGTAACATTTTGTATCTTGTCCTAAAGAGGTGCTCTTTAGCTACACAACTCCATTTGTATCTTTCCTAAGGTATTGCACCTTAGTTTTGCAATAATTTCAGGTGTTGGTGCTCCTTGGCTACAAGTCTAAAATGTTGCAAACATTGTTATTTATATTGTGAGTTATATTCTCACCATGGTTTTTCCCTGTTTGGATTTTCCATGTATATCTGGTGTTCATGTGTTTTTGTTTGATGTGTTGATGGCGAAAGTGTTGATATAGAGTAAGTTTATTAATAACTATTTTTGAAGTTCCGTACTAATTCACCCCTAACTCTCAATCATGTTGGGTGTTCAACAATTGATATCAGAGTGAGGTTCCTCTATGGAAAGCTTAACCACTTGAGGTAGATCTAAAATGGCACATGACCTTCATTATTAAAGCTATAATGTTTGATGGAACAAACTACAACTATTGAAAGGAAAGAATGGAATCCTATTTGGAAACATTGCATAATGAAATATGGGAGATTATCCAGATTGGTTATCAATGACCTCCTAATGGACCATTAACTCTAGATGAGATTAAGTACCAAGAGACAAATGAGAAGGCTAGAACAATTCTAATCAGTTATCTTAGTGATGAATTTTTTGGCAAATTCAAAGGAATGAAGGAAGCTAGGGGAATTTGGAACAACTTGAGTTATGAATATGAAGGTGACCCAAAGACACAACAAGCAAGACTCTTAAACTTGAAGCGGAAATTTGAAGGTTTCATAAATGCTGATAATGAAAGTGTTGAAAGTTACATGCATATAGTAAATGATACAATGGAGGCTATCTGAGTTGTTGGTGCAATGCTTGAAGAGAGTGATGCTATTAGAAAGATCATATTCACATTGGGAAAACCCTATAAATTGAAGAAGTATGCAATTGAATAATGTCATGATTTGAACAACTATTCGATTGATCACTAGCTTATTGGTACATTGTCTGCCTATGAGATTGGTGAGATTGAAGATACAACATTCTATCAAAGAGAAGTTGCATTTAATGTTTCAAGGATGTCAGGAGATAAACTAGAAACTAGTGAGAACCTAGATGCAATTGAAAAAAACTTTGTAAGAAGACTGAAGAGAGGAACTGGGAAGTATAAAGGTAAGTTACCCATTTTAATTGTGGAAGAATAGGTCATTATGCTTCAAAATGTACATATAAATAAGATTACAAAAAGTTTGAAAATGATGTAAAGAAAAGCAATTATAGAAGAAATGACTTTAAGAAATCAATGGATGGTAGAGATAAAGGGAAAATGAGTTTGTATTCTATGAAAGCACACTCATCTTAAGAAGAAGATGTCCTACATTCAAATGAAGAATCCTTATTTCTAGAAATAAAAGAGAAGTATCAGGATTGTATTAGAAGACCAAAAGAGAAGACTACACTACATGCTAAAGTTGAACCTAGATCATGGATCATTGATTCCTGATGCTCAAATCACATGACTAAAGACAAAGAAAATTTTATTACCTTGAAAAACTATGATAGTGGATCTATAAAATTTGTAGGAGAGGAAGTTGCAATGATTTATGGAATAGGAAGTGTCTCTATTAATAGTAAACATAAAAAATAATGGGGGTAAGTGCACCAATATGGTGAAAAAAAATTGAACACCATAATAAAAACCAAAAATGAATGTAACGCATATGGGTTATTTGAAAAAAAAAATCTCATACACGTTACGGTTTGGAAAATATGAACCATAACATGTATGGGGTTGTATTATTAAAAAAATTGTGTATTCATTAATAATAAGATTAGTAACTCATACGCAATGTTCTTAGTAATAAAAACCCATACGCTTTTTTCTTATTATAATTTTTTCTTACCCGACTAGGTCCATTTTACTCGTGGCCTACACCAAAAACCAATGGTGATCAAGCATAGTCCAAGGAACACAATCACAATTTTATCCCTATAAGACAAAAAAAAAATGCCACATCGTCAGAGAGCTTAGTTTATAGTTTATTTATGCATTTTTATTTTTCACTATTTTGAATTTTGCTATAGTTTTTTAGTTTTTGATTAATTTTATTTATTTTAGAAATTTGGTATTAGATTCTCAACGAAACAACCCCCCTCAAGGAAACATTCCCCGTCAAAAAAATATGCCCCATAATCCTCCTAATCCTCCAATAACCCCTTCCCAAACCACACAAGAGGATTCACTAGGCCGTCTAGCACAAACTAGGATAAGCATTTCCAACCTAGTGACTAGATTAAAAGCATATGAACACCAACACCATGAAAACCTTTCCTGAGCCCTAGGAAAAATAGTGGATAGTGTCGACAAGGTTTCAAAACAAGTCATTGAATGGGATGCATATAGAAACTCATGTTGCAAATTTTATGCACAAGGTCTCTCATATGATGTTGTAAGGAATAAAGAAATAAGCAAACCACAAATATTTGCTCTTTTCACCAATCCCCAAACCCAAGAGACCCTACCTCTTAATTCAAATGGGTTCCTATGCATTGGTGTTATCACAATGACATTGAAACATAATTTTGGGATAGGTGGTGGATGGTCTTTGACCAGCCTCCTTGCAAAAACTTTGAGGTGCCTTTATATTTTTTGAGGAAACTATACTATAAGTTCATCCTGAATGAGATCCCTAATTGTTTTGATATGAGGGAGTTCCAAGGAAAAGGTGGAGGCTTTGCCCAAGATAGACCAGGGTCTCGATGCATACATAATACTCAGAATTGGGTTCCACATGCTCCAAAACCCTTTGTGCATGTGATGTGTTAGACAGTTCAAATAACTAGAAGACAACTAAGGGGGAGGTGAATCGATTGTCATAGATTACTGGAACATTAAGCAATTTAAAACTTTAATAGCAGATCCCAAAACATTAATACCAAAATTCTTAAACCAAATACCAAAATAGCAATTAAACCAATTAAGCATAAACAACAATCAGAGACTAAATACCATCCACATGACACCAAGATTTATACATGGAAAACCTGTTAAAAAAAAAACCACGGTGGGAAGCCTACCCACAGTCAGATAATACTTATGTAGTAAGCATGTGAATTACAATTGAGGGGATTGCACTTGTAGGAAGGCCAACAACCTAGAGCACACTGATCATCACAAAAGGAGTCTCACTAACTACATAGAAATCCAAACTACAATCTGGAAGAATGAATGGATTGCAAAAGATAGCATCTCCTATGCTTAAGTATAGTTTCAGTTAAGCTCAATACCGGATGACTAAATCCTCTTCCATAAACCCAAATCGATCTCCAACGATCGACAAAATCCTCTGCCTGAATGATATTACATTATTCGCACATTACATATCCATATCCCTTTCCTATGACCATAATAATCTACAATGAGATCTTACATCATATATATACAAATCCTCGACCATAAACAATCAAGTTGGCCACCAAACAATAAAATAATTACATAATTACAAAACATGTTGGCCTAAGACCAAACAAATAATATCCAACCCATAAGACATTCCAAAAACACATCGAGAGGTCCAATCTACATGTTACATTAAGTCGATCCATAACCTAGATAAACTGGGACCCAATTTAGGTCAATAGACGCTAAGGCAATGATCTCCATCAACCAAGTCTTGAACATGATCACCATTATCATCTTGAATCTCCACTAGAAGCCACACCAACACCACTTATGCATATCATCAAAGATCTTCATCAAAGCTCTATTGGTGAAACCCTCACCGGAACCACAAACCAAGCTTTCTAGAAAATAGGATAGAATTTGATCACTAGACCAAAACCAACTGGTTGCACATGAATTTGAGTAGAATGAATAAGCCAATTCCATAATCCAAACATACCAGAGCATACTGGATCATATCGAATCCAATCCAACTAGAAACCACACAACCTACCAGCACTAGAAGGGTGTCGGTAAAGCATCCAAAATAGCTAGTGTTGACATCAATGACAAAACATCAATGCAAGACATAATCAATTCCTCCAAATGGCCAACAATCTCCCTCTTTGGCATTGATGGCAATACTAGATGTGAAAAACATATAAGTACCAAGAAATGCCAAACAAGTCTCCCCCAATGGAAGACAACCAACAATATCCCACTCAAAGATATAGAAATGAAGTTATGAAACAAAGACCAAACTCCCCCTGTGAATGATATCTTTGTAAAGCTCTATTTTTCACATATATATCTCCCCCTTTGACATCAATGCCAGAAATCTAACAAAAATATCAAAGCAAAAACATAAACCATTGAATTACAAGATAACTACTCCCCTTGACCAGTAGCATCCCCACATCAAAGCCAGAATGAATGATATCTCTGATACTGCATACTAGACTGATGCCAAAAAGAATCAATCAGTTCTCTGTCGAAGGGGCAGAAACCCCTAACCTATCTCTCAGGTACTCAAATGATTCTTTAGGCAAAGGTTTAGTGAAAATATCTACAATCTGCTCTTTAGTGTTCACATAAACCAATCTGACCTCATTTTCTTCCACCTTCTCCTTCAAAAAGTTATACTTGATAGATATGTGCTTAGTCTTAGAATGAAATACCAGATTCTTTGATATGTCAATAGCAGCAAAGTTATCATAGTGAATAACTATCGGTCCAGTGCAATGCACTTTGATATCCTTCAACATTTGCTTCATCCATAGAACATGTGTACAATTAGTAGTAGCAGCAACATACTCAGCTTCAGCAATAGATAAAGAAGTACATGATTGTTTCTTGTTGAACCATGAAACCAACTTCTTTCCAAGAAAGAAAACTCCATCGAAAGTACTTTTCTGGTCATCAACATCTCCAGTCCAATCAACATCTGTATATGCACATAAAGTAAAGTCATCATCCTTAGGGTACCACAAACCATATTTCGATGTATCTTGCAAGTATCTAAAAATTCTTTTCACCACACTCTCATGATTTTCTCTAGGATCACTTTGATATCATGATGCAATACAAACAACATTCATTATGTCAGGCCTAGTCTAAGTCAAATAAAGCAGACCTCCAATCATATATTTGTATCTTGTAGGATTTACCAGTGCAGAAACATCTTTCCTTGTCAATTTCTCACTTGTAACCATAGGATTACTTACCGGTTTAGAATCTCCCATACCAAATTTCTTCAACAATTCCCTAGCATACTCAGTTTGACAGATGAAAATACCTTTATCAGCCTGAGTAATCTGCAACCCTAAGAAAATTTTCATTTTCCCAATCATAGACATTTCAAATTATTTCTCCATATCTTTAAAAAATTCAATGCACAACTTATCTTCACCTCCCAAAATAATGTCATCAACAAATACTTCAATAATTAGTATATCATCATCAGTGACCTAATAATATAGATTACTGTCAGCATTGCCCTTAGTAAAACCAAGCTTCAAAAGATATTTATCCAACCTTGCATACCAAGCTCTAGGTGCCTGTTTCAATCCATATAAAGCTTTCCTTAACCTGCAAACCATGTGTTTATCATCTGAAAGTGAAAAACCATCAGGTTTCTCAATATAAACTTCCTCATCAAGATCCCCATTCAAAAATGCACACTTGACATCCATCTGATAAACCTTATAGTTCTTATGTGCAGCATAGGCAAGGAATAATCTTACAACTTCAATCCTAGCTACAAGTGCAAAAGTCTCTCCATAATCAATTCCTTCCTTCTGAGAATATCCTTTACAAACCAATATAGCTTTGTTCCTTACAACTTGACCATCCTCATTCAATTTATTCCTAAAAACCCATTTAGTTCCAATAACATTCTTATTTTTAGGTCGGGGAACTAAAGTCCATGTGTTATTCTTCTCAATTTGATCTAATTCTTCTTCCATGGCTTTCAACCAACATTCATCTTTACATGCTTCAATTACTAATACTGGTTCATCTTGAGAAATTAAACATACCTCATTAGTTGCCAGTCTTCTTCTTGTCATCACTCCATGGCTCTTATCCCCAATGATCTAATCTTCTGAATGATTCAATCTCACATACCTAGTAGTCTTCTGATTCTCTATTCCTCTTGCCAGTTCTTCAGTTACTATTGAATTTTCTGATACTGCTGGAGTAACTGGTTCAACATTATGTTTCGGTAAAGGTGTTACCATTTTAGTTATGATCATTTCCATTGCCGGTTCTTGCTCATAAACTCTGATTTGACCTTTATTTAGCTCATCCACCTTGATAGCACTCTCCATAATTCTCTGCACTCGCTTGTTATAACATCTATATGCCTTTCTTTCATTAGAATAACCAATAAATATGCCTTCATCACATCTAGGATCAAATTTACCAAGGATATCATCTCTCCCAATATAACATTTACTACCAAAGATTCTAAAATACTTAATTGTATTTGTATTGCCAAACCATAATTTGTAAGGTGTCTTACCGGTTTCTCCTTTGATATCTACTATGTTGAATGTATAGACTGTTGTGCTCACTACTTCTCTCTAGTAGATATAAGGTAGACTAGCTTCCATCATCATTGTTCTAGCATCATCCAATATAATTATGTTCTTCCTTTTCACAACTCCATTTTGCTGAGGTGTTTGTGGAGCATAAAATTGTCTCCTTATACCATGCTTCTCGCAAAAGCTATTAAACTCACCAGATGTGAATTCTCCACCATGATCTGACCTTAAACATTTAATCCTCAATCATGTCTCAGTTTCCACTTTAGCCTTAAAGATTTTAAACTTTTCAAAAGCCTCAGACTTCTCCCTTAGAAAAGTAACCCACATCATTCTAGAATAATCATCAATGATTAGCATAAAATATATATCCCCTTGAAAACTTTTAACTCTAGTAGGGCCACACAAATCAGTATGAATAATATCAAGAACATAATTACATCTATCTTGTATACTCTTAAAAGAGGTTCTAACCTATTTTCCCATTTGACATTCTTTACATGCCGGATTATAGGGCTTCACAATCTTAGGTATATCTCTAACTGCCTTAGTTGAACTGATCTTAACAATGCAATCAAAATTCACATGACATAGCCTATTATGCCATAGCCAACTCTCATCAATTTGTGCAATCAAACATGTCTTCTCATGGAAATTCAAATCAAATATATTACGTCTAGTCTGTGTACTGGTTGCAATCTCCAAACCAGATCTATTAATGATTTTGCATTTTTCATCCTTGAACTATAGTTGAAATCCCTTATTTACCAATTGTCCTACACTTAAAACATTATGCTTCAAATCTTCAACAAAATAAACATTATCAGTATTGTTCTTACCATCCAATGATATTGTTCCTTTTCCATTGATCATACATGCTTTGTCATCTCCAAATCTAACCAAACTGTCATCAAATTCTTGCAAAGATAGAAACTTCCTTTTATCTCCAGTCATATGATGTGAACATCCACTGTCAATTACCCATTCATCTTTGTCTTCAATTTTAGCAACAAGCCTTCTCTTCAAGTACATTCTCTTTCAGTACCAGAACATCTTCCTTGATAGCTAGGAACACCCATTCCTTTCCATTGTTGGAACCACTAGCAGAGTCTTCTACCAATTCATCATCAGAATCAGTCACACCTTCCTCATCCACTATGTAGCATGATTTATCTCTGTTTTTCTTGTACTTATACTTGTTCTGATATCGAGGGTTAAGCTTAAAAGATCTTCTAACTCTTTCTTCAAATCTTGAATTCCTTTCAAGACAACTAGATGCAAAATGACCTATCTTATTACATGCAAAACATTTAAAAGGTGCTTTTCCATCATACTTACTTCCTACCGGTCCTTTAGGTACTCTTCTAGCAAATAGGGTTTCAAGTTGCTCAAATTCTTCATCTTCTCTATTCATATCATGCAATTCCTTTGCATATAAAGCTTTCCAATCTTGATTATTTGTTGATGATGCAGATGCATGAAAAGTAAGTTCAGACTTCATAGCTCCAAAATGTCCAAATTCTTCAAGCTCAAAAGGAGATAATTTCCCAACCAAGGTATCTCTATTGATAGAAGTATTAGCCATTGTTTTCAACTCATTAATAGAATTAGCCTTCATCTTGTAAGCTGGTGGCAAAGCTCTCAGAACTTTAGAAACTATTTCATCTTCACTCAGAATTCCACCACAATATTTAATTCCCATAACAATCTCATTTACCCTTTCCATGAATGCAGTAATCCTTTCACCTTCTTCCATCTTAAATTTTTCATATCTCACCCAGTAACCATCAAGTTTAGCAATCTTCACAGTAGGGTCACCTTCATTAAGAGTCTCCAACTTATCCCATATAGCCTTTGCAGATGATTTGTTGGTCAATCCCATTATTCGCTGATAAGAAAGTGCACACAAGAGGGCTTCTCTTTCTCTACAATCATTCTCAAGCTCCTTATCCAAGTTTTTCGGAGGAGGGTTTCCAGAAGCCAGATTATGAGGTGTAACACCATTCTTTGTGATCTCCCAAATCTCCTTGCCAAGACATCTCAAATGAGTCTCCATCTAAATCTTCCAAACTCTATGATTTGTTCCATCAAGCCTAGGAATATCGCTTTGAAAGATAGCTCTAGATGAACTAGATGAACTTGAACTATTAGTTGTCATAGGATCTTCCTCAAGTAGTTAATCTTTCTACAGAGAGAACCAGAGCTCTGATACCAATTGTTAGACAGTTCAAATAATTGAAAGACAACTGAGAGGGGGGGGGGTGAATCAGTGAATCAGTTGTCACAGATTACCAAAACCATAAGAAATTTAAAACTTTAATACCGGAACCCAAAACATTAACACCAGAATTATTAAACCAAATACCGAAATAGAAGTTAAACCAATTAAGCATAAACAATAATTAGAGAATAAATACCATCCACATGACCCCATGATTTATACATGGAAAACTCGTTAAAGGGACAAACCATGGTGGGAAGCCTACCCACAGTCAGATAATACTTATGTAGTAAGTATGTGAACTACAATTGAGGAGATTGCACTTACAGGAAGGCCAACAGCCTAGAGCACACTGCTCATCACAAAAGGAGTCTCACTGACTACATAGAAATCCAGACTACAATCTGGAAGAATGAATGAACTGCAAAAGATAGCATCTCCTATGCTTGAGTACAGTTCCAATTAATCTCAACACCGGAGGACTAAATCCTCTTCCATAAACCCAACTTGATCTCCAATGATCAACCAAATCCTCTACCTAAATGATATTACATTATTCGAACATTACATATCCATATCCCTTTCATATGACCATAATAATCTACAATGAGATCTTACATCATATATATACAAATCCTCGACCATAAACAATCAAGTTGGCTACCAAACAATAAACCAATTACATAATTACAAAACATGTTGGCCTAAGGCCAAACAAATAATATCCAACCCATAAGACATCCCAGAAACATATTGAGAGGTCCAATCTACACGTTACATTAAGCCGGTCCATAACCTAGATAAACCAGGACCCAATTTAGGTCAACACACGCTAAGGCAATGGTCTCCATCAGCCAAGTCTTGAACATGATCACCATTAGCATCTTGAATCTCCACTAGAAGCCACACCAACACCACTTATGCATATCATCAAAGATCTTCATCAAAGCTCTATCGGTGAAACCCTCGCTGGAACCACAAACCAAGCTTTCTTGAAAATAGGATAGTATCCAATCACCAGACCAAAACCAACTAACTAAACATAAATCTGAGTAGCATGAATAAGCCAATTCCATAACCCAAAAATACCGAATCATACTAGATCCAATCCAACCAGAAACCACACAACCTACCAGGACCAGAAGGGTGTCGGTAAAGCATACAAAACAACTAGTGTTGACATCAATGACAAAACATCAATGCAACACATAATCAACTCCTCCAAATAGCCAACATGATGTTCCCTATAGCCATGAATGAGTCTATGAAGATGGAGACTCTTTAGGCAGCTGCCTCACTAAACGAAACCATTATCTAGCATGGGAAACAGTTTTCACATCCTCTTGGACACAGTTTTCACATCCTCTTGCACCAATGCATCACCTACTGATAACATGTCCAACAGTCACCAATGCATCGCCTGCTACGAGGGATGCTATAGGGTAGATGGCATTTCATGTGCAATTGGTTTGAGCTACCATCAATGCATAGGTTGTAGGGATATTTGTGAGGTTGGTGGACTAGATGATGTGGCCCTTGGAGATCTTTTGATGCAACAAGTCTTTGCTAGTAAATTATGTTGATTTGAATTTATAATGTTTTATTTATTAAATACTTTAAATTTCCAAGTGTAAATAGATTTTTAATTATATTTAAAACTAACTGAATAAGAGAATACCTACAAAACTATGCTGGAATAATTTAGGGCTGCCCAAGGCGGGAATGTTTACTTGGGCGGCTTCACAAAAAAGGATTCTCACTTCGGATTGGTTCTCTAAATTAGGATTTATGGGACCAACTAGATGCCCTTTATGTGAAAAAGAAGAGGAGAATGCAGACCATTTACTACTTACTTGTGAAGTTAGCAGTGAATGTTGGGATTGGCTATGCAAGAGCCTAGGTTGGCAAACCCCTAGATCTAATGATATTTCAGAATGGTTACAGAGTTGGTATACTCCATCAATAAAGGGAGTATATTCATTGGTATGGATAATTGTGCCAGCAATACTGATTTGGGAGATATGGAAAGAAAGGAATAGGAGGATATTCAAGGAGAAACACATGAAGATAGAATCACTAATTAATAAAATAGAGACAGCTATAGTAGAAAAGGTTAACAACAAATTAAGGGATTTTCAAACCAAAAGCATTAAAATGACAAGATGGGATGAACTACTTAGAGCCAAATGGGAAGGTCTCAGAATTCCTCCTCATATTGGATATGGGGGAGATCAAGCAAAGCAAGAAAGAGCCCAAACAGTATGGAGGCCTCCCAGGAGAGGATGGTACAAATTGAATTTTGATGGAGCTTCTCGGGGGAACCCCGAAACTGCAGGAATAGGATGTTTTAATACTTAATGATGAAGGTAAGTGGATAGCCAAATTAAGTAAACCAATAGGCATTGCTACTAACAATCTGGCAGAGATGAATGCTCTAAGTGAGGGACTTATATTAGCTAAAGAACTAAATATTAAAAATATAGAAATTGAAGGGGATTCGGCTTTAGTTATTAATGTTGTAAGATGTAAACAATCAACAAATTGGAAATTGGAATCTGAATTGATGAGAGTTTTAGAGCTAATTAAATACTTTGAAGAAACATCTATCAATCATATATACAGGGAAGGTAATAGAGAGGCTGATAGTTTAGCAAATAGAGGACCTGATGGACACTCAGATAAAATTACTCAACAGATCTGAGGAATCTCAATAAGAAATATTATAAGATAGGAATAGACTAGAATATGAGATATCATGTTCTGAGGAAGAACCTATATAGGATACATCCTATGCTATGCACCAGACTTCTTGATAGGCTTCAGAGGAGGTAGTAGCATGAGACACCTCCAGGGTTAGACATAGATTTAAAAACAAAGATGGAACAATACATTGTATTCTGCGAAATGATAGGAAAAAAAGATAAAAGGGTCCTAAGGTATACGGTTTAAGCAGAGAATATTAATCTGGGTAATCTATTGCATTTACTTTAATCCTGCGACTGGAATGGCTATGGCTTGCAATGATAATTGATGGTGGACTTTCTGAAGCTTGTGTCAGAATTTTATATTATCTCAATTAAAAATGATTAAAGGGACTAACATAATTGGACTTCGATAGATCTCTAGTTTTACTAAACAAATTAAAATTTACTACAAGACGGAATGTGTTTCAATCTTCGGATAAAAAGGTATGGTGCTTAGAAATTTGGGACTACCTGTTAGTTCCAAGCTTCATAAGAGTTCATGATGTTGGTAGGCTAGATTAGAGGGATGCTAAAAGTAATTGGAGGTAACTGATATGAATATATGATTGCTTTCTGAGAGTTGTTCAGACACCTCTGCTGAAAGATTGGATAGATAAATAGAAGGAATGGTTAATATGGTTAAGGGGATATCTGGTGTCCTCTTTTAGCCTGGAATAGATGAAGTTAGATTTGTCATATATATATAGATATAGGTATATAGGTTTTACCTATATATTTATGTCTATATATATATATATATATATATTTACTATGTCAAAGATAAATATAATTATCCAGCAAACAAAGGAGTATCGATGATCTCTGTTCTGCTCTAGGGAATGGGGAGCAAGGCAGAAAAGTAGAAAAGAAGAAAAACAACTGTAAATATGCCAAAAGATGATAAAAAATCAATAATATCACAGAGTGTTGTAGCCCGGGTAATCTCTTAAATTAGAACAATTATGGGAAAGATGGTTCTAAAATAAGAGATACCAAGGCTGTAACATTATGAATCGAGATTTTCATGTGGAAAGATATTTTATTTTAGTTTCCTACTAACAATGTTACTGATAAATTATACAAGGTGAATGTGTTAGTTTTGCAGATACAAAGCTTCAGAAGAGAGAGACGCCAATTCCTTGAAGAAGGGCAGGGAAAAGATAGAACTGGCTAAAAATCGAAGCTTGTATTCTGGCATGGACATGTAATTCTGGCATATGTCTCTCTTTGTAATACTTCTTATTGTAATACTTCATATTCTGATCCAATAATGGATCTGGGCTAGACCGGAGGTTTTCTTTCCTCCATTCTTTCCTACCGGTGCCCACACTGAATGGAGGTGTATTGTTGTAAATCTTTTAAATTTATAATAAAATTTGGCCTCGGCCTTTTACCGATCAAAAAAAAAAAAATTATATTTAAAACTAAACTAATGTAAACATAATGCATTTCAGGATGTAGCATATTTGGGTACGTCATCCACCACACCTACCACAACCCTTGCACCTGTATCTTCATTAGAGGTAAAAAATTTACAATTCATGCCAAAATAGAATAATACCTTGAACTCAAATTAATGTTTTATAATGCATATTATCTTTCTAATGTATCTTTGTGTGGGGTTTGACAGATGTTGACTGTGGATCAACTTTCATAGGTTCATGATGCGACCATTACAGCCATTTCATTTGGCCTAGAGAGCTATAAGGTATTCTTATTTGTAAACATCTTGTTTATAGTTTGTATTGAATATGCATCTCATTCGAATTTTAATTAGTTAACTTTATGCTAACATTATATGTTTGTGTATATTAATTATGTTACACTTTTAGGGTACATCACATGTGGCTGATATTTCTCCTTTGCAAAGGATATTCTTGAGGACACCTAATTAGAAAAAGGTAATTGGGCACAATTTCAATCAAGATACACTAGTTTTAAGAGCTTACACAAGCTATTGTAGCATGATTTAGATTTTTTTCAAATTATCATGATTATACACATTCATCTAGATTGATCGAGTCTAACATATTTTTTCTTGTACATGTATAGTGATAGCTAGGATCATTTACAACAATGATTAATGCACTTGATTATCCATTGGAAGAAGAGATGCAAGAGGTATATATTTTTTAAATTTTCTCAATTTCATGATTATATGCACATGTACATTCATTGTATTACAATCTTATCATTTAACATACAAGATACATCAATGCTTATTTCATCAGTGATGATCCCTCCTAGGACAATAGGAGAACTATCAGAGCCTCCGATACACATTTATTTTATATTATAAATCTTCATTTAAATAGAAGTAGATATATTAATAGTTTATATTGACTTGTATGAATTGCATTTTAACTGGTGTAGCCCCCTTCGTGATATGAGCATAAGACGTATCCTCTACCTTAGTAATTTGGTAGGACTCCTATTAGTAAATGGGGTCAAAGGGGACCATCATTTGCAGATTGAATTTTAGGAAAAAAATCACAACATAAGGTAATCAACAAATCAATTGTAGATAAATAATAGTACACTAGTTATTTTGATGTTAATTTGACAACTGTAAATTATTATTGACATAAGTAATCTAACTTGTTTGAATTGTTGTTCTGCAGACATCCACAGAGCCACACAATACTTCAAAGAGTCTCAACTTTGATGATCCACCACAACTATAAGATTTTGAGAGTTATATATTGTTAGTTTTAGCCATTGTATATCGATCTTGAGATGGCATATATGCCATAGTTTTGCAAAAATTGTATAATTGATTCGGCACATATGTCATTTTTGTACATTTTATTGAGTTGGCACATATGGCATTTTTGTACATTTTGTTGAGTTGGCACATATGCCACAATTTTGTGAAACTTTTATTCTACATTTGAATATATTAAAAAGATGATATTCAATCTAATTTCTTCATTGTGTGCATATCTTCATACTTTGAACAATATATTAACATCTTAAGAATTGTTAAGTTATGAATAATGTATATTCATTTCAATAAGAATGATTATGTTTTGAATAACTTATAAACAATTTATATTCAATAATGAACATGGTTGAGTTATAAAAAATTTAGCATGTTATGGATTAATGATATTGAAATTCAATGGAACTTATGAATGACATTTGGTATTATCTAAATTCCAAGTGTTGAATTTGGCTGCCTTGGGAAACTTCACCAAATTTTATGATCATTGAGATCAAAAGTTGTGAATAGTTGTCAATAGTTGTGAAAAGTTGTCAATAGTTGTCAATAGTTGTCAATAGTTGTGAAAAGTTGTCAATAGTTGTGAAAAGTTGTTAATAGTTGTCAAAAGTTGTCAATAGTTGCAATGCAAAGTTGCAAGATAGGGTAGATCTCATTATTTCTCTCATATCCAAAAACCATCTGTCGTGCCCTAAAATTGTGACACTTGCAATTTCGACTGCATTTGGGTCTTCACGATGGCGGCGCAACACTGAACCTGAATGGAGACCCCGAAACTTGCTTATGACACCAAAAACTGCATTTTTCAGCACCCTGGCTTGATCCTCCTTGCACCCTGCTGTCCCTGGAGGTGGGACCATGGCACCCAGCGCCCTGGTCCCTGGCCCTATTTTGGGCCCGATCTCTTTTGGGGCTTCGGGTCTTTAAGTTTGCAAATTGGAAAATAAGGTTGCTATGTCGGCCCAAGGTTGGAAAAATCAGTCTTTCAACCCTAATTGACAAGTATATAAACTACATTTCCCCTCCCACTTGAGGAGGCAAGAAAAAGGAAGGACATATGTGTACAAGAGGCGAAAGCGCTAGGAAAACATTCAAGCATTCAAGCATTCAAGCATTCCTTCAAGCAATTGAGTATTCTAAGTCTCCATTCAAGGCTAAGTGTTGCATTCAAGACAAGGATTCAACCATTGAAGAGGAGATCACTTACAACACATAACACATAACATACATTACACCTTTGCATGTAAGAATACAAACATTCTTACAACAAGGTATCAGTACTTGTTTACATTACAAACATTTACATTTACAGCATTCTCATTTCTTGGTTAATTCCAAAACCGGGGTTTGACCTAAAGGCAAACCCTTAATCCCTAACCCCCCAATCATCCTCTCTTTTCTGTGTGTAGGTTGCAGGTACGCGGCTATAATTGAAGATCTGGAACCCTTGTGTAGAGACGAACAGATCCCCCTTCGTTTCGCGGATTTTTCAGAGGACCGTGTGCATGCCGAGCCCCATCGTCCCGTCAACTTTCACCCAAATTTGCAGAACAGCATCATCTCGACATTTTACTGCTAATTCCAGGTCCACAGCTTCATCCCGTATCCCTATCTCTGTTTATAAGCGAATCTTTCTTGCTTCTACATACATTCCTAGTTCAATCTTCTATCTACATTCTTTACAAAAGAGGGTATCCTTGATGTCACAACCCTTGAAACTCATTTAGAATCCAATCCTGGATTGTGTGGGATTGGATCTTGTGGGTTTCAACCCCTCTTTTGAATGTAAAGTCCCTCCTAAGTGAAAACCATCAATCCTAGTGACCCCCTTTCCTCCTTGGAGTGGGGGAGAACACCTAGGGTTCAATTTTCCGCTTTACACCATCAATGTGAGCATGTCCGAGTGGGCATTTTTATGCTAGGCATGGTCCTAGCTAGGTCCCCAGGTCACCCAAACATTTGACACCCTACTATCGTGGCGCCATCTCTTGAGTTCCCTAAGTTCAAAAATTGTCAAACTTTGATGGGCTATTTATTTAAATATGGGGAATGTATGAGTGATCTGTTTAAACCCACAAGGTCACATTAGGCTCCTCTACAATAACCTATCTCATATTTTGAAGAGACAAAGCCATTTTCTTAGGGCAACAATTTTTCTATTGATGCAAATATCGTTAGTCACATGCAATGTAAAGTTGCAAGATAGGGTAAATCTTGTTTTGTTTTTCATATCATGAACCATTAGTGCGAGTGTGTTTGGATGGGAATTTTTATGCTAGGCATGGTCCTGGTAGGGTCCCCAAGTCACTCAAGCATTTGATGCCCTTCCATTGCAATGCCATCTCTTGAGTGCCTTAAGTTCAAAAAATTGTCGAACTTTGACAGGATAATTCTTAGAATCCGAGGCACGTATGAGTGATTCATTTGAACTCATGGGGTCATGTTAGGCCCTTCTAAAATAACCTACCTCATATTTTGAAGAGATAAAATCATTTTCTAAGGGAAATTATTTTTCTATTGATGCAAATATCATCAGTCACATGCAATGCAAAGTTGCAAGATAGGGTAAATCTTATTTTGTTTGTCGAATCCACGAACCATCAATGTGAGAGTTTCTAGGTGGGAATTTTTATGCTAGGCATGGTCTTGGTTGGGTCCCCAGGTCGCCCAAACATTCGATGCCCTACTATCTCGATGCCATCTCTTGAGTGCCCTAAGTTCAAAAAATTGTCGAACTTTGACGAGTTGGTTATCAAAATCTAGGTCATGTATGACTGATCCATTTGAACCTACAAGGTCATGTTAGGCCCCTCTACAATAACCTATCTTGGATTTTGAAGAGACAAAGCCATTTTATTAGGGTGATAATTTTTCTATTGATGCAAATATCGTCAGTTATGTGCAATGCAAAGTTGCAAGATGGGGTAAATCTCTTTTTGTTTTTCATATCCACGAAATGTCAATGTGAGAATGTCCAGGTGGGCATTTTAATCCTAGGCATGGTCCTTGTTGAGTCTCCATGTCACTCGAACATTCAGCGCCCTGTCATTGCAATACCATCTATTTGCACATTGACAGAATAATGCATGAATTACACATTTGTAAAATAACAATGCAGAAGAGTAATGCATGAGTTACACATTTGCAAAATAAAAATGCAAAAGAGTAATGCATGAATTACACATTTGCAAAATAACAATGCATGAATTACACATTAATAAAAGTATAGTGCATGAATTTCAAGTAGAATCATGGATACAAATTTTATCACAAAATTTTATTTATGCATTTATAATCATTTGGTTGTTTATATATACAAAATTTGGCCCCTAAATAGGTACAAATTAGCTCATGGCCATCTATATACAAAATTTGGCCTCTGAATACATATAAATCATCTCATGGTCATCTATATACAAAATATGGCCTCTGAATACATATAAATCAACTCATGACCATCTATATACAAAATTTGGCCTTTGATTATATTCAAATTAGCTCATGGCCATCGTCTATATACAAAATTTGGCCTCTTAATACATACATATCAACTCATGATCATCTATACACAAAATTTGGCCTCTAATTACATACAAATCAGCTCATGGTCATCGTCTATATACAAAATTGGGCCTCTCAATACATACAAAGCAACTCATGGCCATCTATATAAAAAAAATTGGCCTTTGTATACATACAAATTAGCTCATGACCTTCTACACAAAATTTGGCCTCTAAATTACTCTACCCTTTTGTAAAATCAATCTAATGAACCTTGTGGATCAGCTCTAACCCTTATTGTGTCAAGTATTGCCTCGTGGTCAAATTCACAAACTTGTCATAAATTCTTATTGAAGAGTCTACCATGATATTTAATCAATTGAATATTCGCTACAATAATAAGGTTAGAGTAATGAAGAATATATTTGTGTGTGTCAAAGTCCTCAAACAACCAAACATCAAATTTATTCATAGGTTACCTTCTAAGCCATGTTCTTGTTACAACAAAATACCCCATTGGGTACTCAATGCCCTCTCCATTGATGATTGTGGTTCTCAATTATTATTTTTTGCCTCAATATAGCAATACAAAAAGTAATATGTTCCTTCTTGTTTTCATCAGCAATAACTGCATACATATGACCCTGCATTTTATTGAATGATAAATTACTACTAAAAATAGTGTAAAATGAAATAAAATGAGTTAAAAAATTTCCAATAACTAAGTAACAATCAACAATACCTGGCTGCACTAAGTCAGATACATGGTCAAAATCCACATACACTTCCATCTAGTTCAATTGTAGTGGTTTAGGAAGTTGATATGTATAAATTAGCACTAAAGGTCTACAAGACCATCCATCAACCCACTTATATGATTCACACTCATCCCACAAAAAATCCATACACGATGAGAAAAAACATACCATCTGTCCAGTATAAATAATTGATGAGCTTGCATCTAGGCTTCTAAATGAGTGCAAATCACTCGATCATGTAAGTGTACAACAATCTACATAGCTTGCAACATCAGATTCACGTATCAACCAAAAATATCTAGAAATAGTAGAATTACCTTAATTACTTGGTCCCATTGTCAAGTTACACCATTGCACAATGGTTGTTGCATCTATTAAATTAGCACCACCTTCATACTTAAGTTCTTCTCTAGCAAGGGTTCTTTTTACACATGCACCCGTACCATCATGCTCTCCCTTTCCATGTCCAACCTCACTAAAATTCCAAAAATATTGTACACCAATCCTCATATGCATCATACTCAACCAATGTAACATCCTTTCATTCTTGAATTGTGATGTTCAATTATCCGACCATATGATGTGTTGGTTGTATCTGATATTCCTATCCCTTAAATTCTCATAGTAGAGTTGAAAGAATCCTTGCACAAACTTTATTGAATGACTTTGATCATCGCTTATGTAGAAGTGATATTCTCTTACTATCTTTCTATCTTGCTTTGTGCTATCATGCTCATGCATGAATGCTATGTGTATGAAAATAGTTACTTGTTGAGAGTGGTAATATTGGGATTACGCTTCATTTTGAGATTGTAGTGTATAATTCTCTACAAAATCTACAATAGAGATGATGGTACCAAGAGGAAATGTATCCTTACATATCTTGAATTTCTCATCCAACCACCACACTTTATGTGTCTGCATTATGTAGTCATAAACTAGTTTCTCCTCAAAAAAACTCATAAATTGTGCTACAGGTATATCTTGACTGACCAACTCACATCTCTTCAACTCTTTTCCATCTTTAACCCCATATGTGATTAACTTGTATTTTTCATAAGAGACTATAGTGTCTTTCCGATTTCATGTGCACTCTAAATGTATACATCTTTGCAACTTTTGCAAACCACCAAGAGTACAACATGAACCTTTCAAACGCATAATCTTATAGAAGGTGCACCCATCATCTCTTTGACATAATACACTTGAAATAAATTCTCTTGATGACTTTGGAGGTGCTTGTATACCACATTCCTACAAAACATCATTAGTGTGCAAAGTACAACATATATGATGACATATAACATAATGCATGGAAAAATCAATATGCGTTCTACAACAACATGTAGTGCATGCATAATTTATTTTAACATAAAAGGGTTTTGTCAATTCAAAAAACCTTTGGCTAATTCTTATTTGAGGATATGTTTGATTCATACCCAAAAAGTGTTTCAGATGTGATTTTTTGATTCAATTCACCTTCTAACAACATCTCTTTGATTGGGTGAAACTCTTATGTTGTCATGCCAAAAAATTTCAATTAGTTTTCTTAATGTATCAACAACAACCTCATCTTTTTATGGAAGTCTACCCAAAAATACCCAAAGAGAATTATTGTTAGGATCATCAAGTTTGTCACGCCTCCCTAAGGCATGGTGTAGTCTTGTTCTACTTATCTTTAATGACTTACGTGTTTTTCTTATTATATGAGACTTTTTAGTTCAGTTGCTCATTATGGTTGACGTAAGAACATGCCGAGTAACATTTGCATCTTGAGAGTGTGATGTTGAACCAATTGCTTGATATGCATCAAATATATTTCTTACTATAGTTTTTTCAGTATTATTTTCAAATGATCTTAAGCCAATGATTTTCATTGTCTCTCTAAAATTCATAAAGAATTTATCATTTCAACAATTAATTTGGCATCTTGTGGTTTGATTTAAGCTCTCAAGATAATTTTTTCATATTTTATTAGTCATTCTTTGACAAGTGTGTTAGGAAATTTTATCGGTCATTGGCTTCAAAATATTTTCATCAATGTCAATTATATACTTTGGTTTTCTACGAGTAATTGTATAAGGTGTTAATATTGTTGCATCTTCCTAGCTTGTGTTAAGTACAATTGTGTGATCATTGATTAACACTTGTTCTTGGTTTGCATTCAATTTTTTCGATCCAGGTAATTTAGCTGGTGTAGATGGTGTACCTTATCCTCCCAATCTTCTCATTTCATGTAGCCTTTTCATGCACTCCCTTTGCCTTTCCTTTGCTGCCTCTTGTGATTCAATGGTTCCTCACTTTTTCCTTCCCATTGTGAATATCATTTTTTTCTAAATAGCATCATATATGTTAGTAAATATTATACAAATTAAACAAACAAAACATTTCATAAAACTATGAAATTCATTGAATTTGATAATCAAAAGCATAAAGAAAATAAAAAAACCATTGAAAAATCAAACTAATAATGCATTTTAATCATACATTGTCCGAGAATGTCATGGGTGAAGACATAGTTTCAATGGGCCCTTCACCATAAATTGTGTTTTTTTTTGCCGTTAAGAAACAAACCTATAGTGACAAAAACTCGTTCATTTTTTTATTATTAAAAAAACTCATATGGGGTATTGAAAATATAGTTAAAGGGAGGGGGAATGTTGCAACACCTATAGTGTAAATAACCGGTATGTGTTTTTTAAACTATAGACATGACTCTATAGTGAAAAAAAACCTATATGGGGTTTGACTAACAAAAGGAGAGATGTGCAACATCTATAGTCACAAAAACCTGTATGGGTTATTGACACTATAGACAAAGAGAGAAAAGGAGAGTCTATAGTGACCAAAACCCAATCAGCATTTTCACATTATTGAGAGAGAGGGGGGGGGAGGGAGTTAGAGAGAGAGAGAGAGAGAGAGAGAGAGAGAGAGAGAGAGAGAGAGAGAGAGAGAGAGAGAGAGAGAGAGAGAGAGAGAGAGAGAGAGATTCTATAGTGTCAAAAGAGATAAAAGGAGAGTTTGTAGTGACAAAAGAGAGAGAAGGAGAGTCTATAGTAACCAAAACCAAATTGGGGTTTTCAAATTATTGAGAGAGAGATAAAGAGAGGAAAGGGAGAGGAGGGAGATAGAGGGGGGGAGGTTGAGGTAAAGAGAGAAAGAAAGATAGAGAGAAAGAGGAGAAAGGGAGTTTGAGAGAGACATAGATAGAGAGTTGTGGATAGAGGGATAGGAAAGTGGCAGAGAGAGGGAGAGGGGGGGAGAGAGAGGGAGAGATAGAGAAAGAGGGGGAATGGAGGTTGTGTGTGAGAGAGAGAGAGAGCTCAGGATAGAGGGATAGGGAAGTGGGAGAGGGGGAGAGATAAAGAAGAGGGAGATAGGGAGAGTGAGGGAGAGAGATAGAGAAAGAGGGGAAGGGAGGTTGAGAGAGAGGGGGGATAGAGAAGTGGGAGAGAGGGAGAGAGGGAGAGAGATAGAGAAAAGGGGAGAGAGGGAGAGAAAGGGAGAGAGAGATAGAAAGAGGGAGAGAGGAAGAGTGATGGATATATATATATAGAGAGAGAGAGAGAGATAGAGAAAGAGGGAGAGAGAGAGAGGGGGGGGGGAGGGGGAGAGAGATTTTGTAGTGACCCAAGATGTAATGCCCCGACAGGAAACCCCGAGGGATTAAGCCAAAACACAAGAATAGAGTGCAATTTTTTTTTTTTAAAAGTTACAACACATAAGATGCAACAAGATATCAAAGATTCAGATTACATAGCGGAAGACATCAACTAACACCTAAAGAGTTTCCCAACGAGATTACTTAAATTTCACAATTTACTTAACTCACACAATTAATCCAATAACTGATTATCTTAATAACGAGATAATTCTTAATCAGGATAATTTCTTTCAAAAGATGGAATTATAAATCATAAACAAAGATTCATCCATTAAGATCTATTCAAAATCTTCATTCAAGCTTTTCATTAAAAATACAAGCCATACATCTAACATTTTAATACACTAGAATTTCATCATAAACATATGAGATCTTTTCAAGCATATTTAGTTTTCTAACCACAACGGAATAGATTCCATTACTCTAAAATACATTCTTTCATACTCCATCTTATTGCATTTTAAAAGATGATTACATACGGGCATCTACGATAAATCACATCTAAACCACTTATGCATTCGATCAACATGGCATTCAAGAAAGGACTGCATATAAGCATTTAAAGCTAATTCCATTTATCCACTTAACCATTCTAACATAAGTTAATCATACATGATAAAGCTGAATAAAGGAAACATAAGAGAATACATCACATAACACCATAATGATCTCGGAGTTCACCCCTAAAGGGCTACATCTCCGGGTCTGCTCAAATGCAAGACCCCTCTGATAAATAATAAAGTTAAGAATACAAGAGGTTACACCAAATACAATTCAGCCATCAAGGCGATACATAAACAATATACAAACGACCGCATCGGTCAATAATACATAAACGATCCCTGAAAAGAACAGGATCCAGCTGATCATAATCAAAGCAATACAAGGGTCCAGAAGAGCATCCACAAAACTGAGCCATCACCACCCAAGGCCTAACATGAACTGACACTCACAAGGGCAGAGACAAAAGGACAACTCACAAAGGTACTCCTAACAGGACAAAACGACAACACACTAGCGAACGTAGGGACAAGTGTCATCACACAACCTGGTATGGTTACCATGGCAAGTCTTCATAGGTCCCGGCCCCATACACTGGGTCACCCTGGCCACCTAATCCGAGCTTCCGGCCCATCCAAGCCTCATGTGGACCCACACATCCTCTCGTGAAGACAAGGAAGATGGTTTTCCATTTCAGGCCTTCTCACAGCATGTCGAATCTATGATAGCACTCGTCCCATGTGTGAGGCACATTATCTTATTTAGAGATTACATTCTAATCTACTTAAAGGTTATCACTTATTAGACTCACTTTCGACGAGTTACCCAGCAGCCACTTTGGGCGCGGCCCCCAATCGAAAGCCACTTTCGCATACGACACTAGACTATACTCGGACGAACTCAAAACCAAGGAATACACATGGTCAGACAAATGGAGTTTAAGAAGAGAGAAACAATCATCTGGTCAAACACGACTCAAGGGTAATCACTTACTGACGGTACTCTAACTAGAGACCCGACCAACAACGGTCAACCACAAAACATCATTCGACTCACACAAGAGGAAATGATCAACAACGACACTACCACAATACAACAGTCAACTCGGAATTGAGGACTGAAATAGGTACCCCAAATCATTCCATACGACAGGGTACTATCTAAACAAGCACGACTTGCCATTTCATAATTAAAAGCGAATACAGAAATTAAACTCGCATAGGCAATAAACAGAAAAGACAATATTCAATAGATGCAATCTTTTCGAATTGGTCTAAACATTAAACGTCAATCAAGTTTTCTACAAGGTCCAAATTAGGTAACAGTTATCTACCTCATCAAGGGATAAGTTGTTCTTGGTTTTCTAACTCTTGAAGGTTCAAAGCCTCGAACAGACATATAAAGCCATAAAGAGTTTTTAAACCAAATTCATATTAATTAAACTCAGACAACCGTTAATCATATAAATAGGATATTTAATCTCCAACAAAACATCATTAACATACTGGTCTAAAACCGACCTCTACAGTTTCGTATTTCAAGCCTAGATGCATTATACGGATCACGAAAATATAAATGTAGAAAGAGAATCTAAAAGGAGATAATCATTTCCAAAGCATATCGTTAAATTTCTAATGATCAATGGTACAATATTCATTTCGGACCCTTCTAGATGACTTATACCCTTAAAATCTTCAAACAATATATATATAGGCAATAAGTACGTTTAAACTCAAAAGGATTTTTCCAACATAACAATATTTGATCTACCCAAAATACTCACAATTTGATATTAAATCTTACATCAGAATCTACATTAAATAGTATTAAAAACGTTATATATTTTTTTTTTTGAGTTAAAAAAAAATACATTAAAAAAAAAACATCTTTCATTAAAATTGATACTCATATCATATGCATTTTTTTTGAGTGATAAAAAAATACATTAAAAAAAAACATTTTATAAGCCACGTTTAAAACAAAAAACGCATTTAAATTAAGTGGCTAGGGCGGGCCGTGCCCTAACCCTAGCCGTAGGGTGGAGAAGACTTCGCTGGCGGCGCTCGCGGTGGTGCCCGTAGGTGCCGCGGCGCCCTGCGGCCACCGCGGCCCCTGCGGCCACCGCCGTGAGCCGCAGGCACTGCGATCTGCACGCAATAAGCAAGGGAACGGGGGAGGAAGTGGGGGGAACGAGCGGGGGAGGGGAGGAGGAGCGGGTGGAGCTCTGCTCCCCGCCCTCCAACCCCAAACCAAGGGCTGCGTTAAAAAACCAAAACTCGCCCAGTTTGTTCCAAATAAAAATAACAACGCACAGTTCGTAAAAAAGACAAAATACGTTTAAAATTTCGTTTGAACACACAATTCGTTCGAACCAAAAAAAAACGCACGGTTCAATAGTAAAATTAAATGTTTTCATTTTCCATTTAAACACAGTCCGAACTTCCAAAACAAAAACGCCCAAATGAACCGAATAAATTTCGGTTGAATATAAGTTTGATTTAGAAGAACTAGGTTTTGGTACCACATTTTCTTTGATAATTTTCATTCTCCAAACACAATGGGATTCCAAACCACCCAAACAGCATTAAGGAATAACAAAACCTCAGATAAATCTCCAGCCAAACTCAAAATGGCCAAACAAGGAACTATTTTATTTTGAAACCAAATGGTTAAATAGATCCTACCTGATCTGGCATTCCTGGCAAGATCTGCCGAAGAGTCCAAATCTCCAGCTCCCAAATCCTTCCTTCTCCATCCAAAACCCCCAAAATTTCATCTCCCAAAATATTTTTTTCCCACTAAAAATTCTCCAAAATGTCCATCTTTCTTCAATTTTCCCCAAATTTTGGGTTATATGGAAGAGTTGACCCCCAAAATTCCATTTTTGGAATTAAAATTTTTATTTACAAATAATTCACAAAATTAATCCTTTCTAACTATAACAACAATTTAACTTGCTTTTCAAATCAAAAATTGATTTTCTCGATTAGTCCAATTTAGCCTTTCTAATTTCAGAATCCAACAGAATGCAATTACGATCAATCTATTGTGATAAGATATAAAACTTTCTTTTCAACAACATAAACAAAATGCATTAAATATTCAAGATCAGTCATTTAATCGAATTTACTCCCAATTAAAAACGAGCAATCCAATATCAACGAAAATCGCATAACGAAAACCCGATTACTTTAGCCCATTAATCTTCAATGCACAAACACATATTTAAACAAGATAATTACTAAGGACTAATTAATCAATTTAACCAAACACACCAATCACGCAAATCGAGAAGGTCAACCAAACAGACGACTCGCAAACCCAAACAAGAAGGGGATACCGACGACGACTGGTGATGCTCACTTAAGCACGACTAAGGTCGACTAGGGTCTTACGACCACCTAATCCAACTCTAAGGATTAAAAAGGTACACTCAAACCTGCACATCCAGGTGAAGACGAACCTCGCACTCATGCAGCGTTGTACCTGAAATTTCCTGCAACCAAGAGTCATACATGCATACATATATAAAATTTAATGAAAGTGTTAGCCTGATACTAATATCACAAAATAGGAACACTGAATAACTTGCATATAACTAGTGAGAAAATCACATCAACAACTATGCGTTAAATCAAGCACCTGATTGTAACATCATATTAAGGTAAACTAATCAAGATTAAACCAAAGTTAGAGATTGATTAGGGTAGGGGTACTACATTCTCCCCCCCTAGGTTCCGACTTACTCCTGGAAGTCGTAAGACTAGATGGAGAACATGTCGTACGCATCAGCCCTGAAACTCATTTCAACAAAGATCAAATTGCACATAGAAATCTTTCCATAAATAAATGAAATATTCTTGCAAAATCCTTTACAAACGCCATTATCCATTGGCAAGATACATATAAAACCAAACATTCCTTAAAATATTCCAGGAATTATCCACAATCATAGTAGAGAAACAAGAATTTTCTTCCTTTCATTACACCAAATTAAAGCATTACAAAGAGGTAAACAACAATTACCATAATCATCTACAAAAAATGACAGGAAAACATGCCATAAGATCAATTTCCTTTACCAATCCATCTTTATCATAAAATTTATAACGTAGAACTAGCTCAAAATATCAATTTTTACAACCAAATTAACTTTCATGAAATAAGAGCAACGTAAATAACTCAATTGTTTACACTTGCCAGGCATAAGAAAACCTTTCCAATGACTATGTCCCATAACATAGTGACAAGTTAACACAATATACTCCATGATACAAATAATAACCATCCACATAACTGGAATGCATAACACAAAAGGCCACATGTGAGCATGTCTAATGCTCGGTCAAAGATAACATGCACGATCAGCATCTCTATGCCTGATCTCAGAACAACAATATGATCAAAAATATCCAATATCTCACTCAAAGACTTGATGGTGCTAGGCACACCATGGCGGTGCTACCTTCCATACAAGACCTTTGTGAATATCCCTTGTTGAGCAAGGTGGTTAGCCTCCAAGAGATAGTCACCACATATAGGTAGGTAGTGGATGCTAGTTGCATCACAGCCTCACATACCCCCATCCTCAAGGTTCCCTATATCAACTTCCTCGCACACACTCTACCAATTCCGTATCATATGTCCTTGGAGAGGGATTTCACATCTCAACACAAGACCAGCATCCGAAAACAATAAAGATAAACCAGTTTAGCCACCAAAGTACAGAAGAATAAAGGTAATAAATCCTCAATTCCAATAGTAAGGCAAAAAAAATAATCCAGAATTTCAGCACCAAATCAAAGTGCAAAAGATCACAAGATCGTGGCCAAACCTTTAAAGTCAAAGTAAAATAAATTGCTGATCCCCAAAGAAATATAAATAATATCACAACTGCACATTACATCACTGTGTAACTAACATCTAGCCACCAACGAGGAAGGAAGGAACAACTGACTAGCTATTGCAGTAGCTCGTCATGTGGTGCGACATAGTCACACTATCCACATGGCATGGCGGTATGCACCTCGACATCACCCCGCATCACGTCGTCACATGGCATGGCAATACCCCAAGTGGAGAAAACATACAATGGACGTATCCCGCATGGTAGTGCACCTCGCGGAAAAAGCACGTGCAAGTCACATCCCGCATAGCGACGTATCTAGAAGGATACTCGCCGTAAGTCAGAGGTATACATGACTATGGTCCACCCACATGCCCACCAACACATACTAACTGGCAGCACATGCGAATAAACCTACCTTTCATGAAGACAAGGCAAAGGATCCTCCAAATTACACCATCACCATACACAAGAATCACCATCCAAACTGCTCAAATAAGGAAGAGGAATAGGCTGACACACATAAACCTATAAATAGGTTCATCAAAGGGAAAGTATTGAGTACACCTTGATACAGTTTAGCAGTACAACTATATCATTCCTCGAAGTAGAGAAGCTAGAGTCGCTTCGCGCCGACATTACTCATACGCCAATCCATACTATTCAAGGAACGGTCACTTTGAATACTACCCCTTAACATACTGAGTTACCCACAACCCGAGGTTTGGTACTCAGCAGGGAAACAAATAAGCAACATCACATAAACAGTATGGTTTCCCATACTCATAAGCAACATATCCTCCATGGTTGATTACTTCACCAAGCCATGGGCACAAATAATAAGCACTGGTTTCTTACAATACACACAAATACACCAGCACTGGTTTAGTCACATTTACAGGGAATACTTTTCAGTACGCTAACATCTATTCAAGGAAGATTTCAATAATGCTTTCTATATAAATAACTGAATCAAGTTTACTCTAGATTCAAGTACTGAAATTATTAACAATTCACAATTATATAAGGAATTAACATCATTCCTATAGCTTTCTCGAATCTCACTAAGCAGCCGAACTCACATTTCACCAAGCATCCAAAACCAAATTACTAACTATGCAAATTCATTTCTAAAGCTTAAGACTTTCATCTATCACTATGAGGCCAAAAGAAAACATACAATTTCACATGTTTTATAAACATTCTATTTAAATCAATGCACTCTTAATACCATTTCTAAAATTCTTATGATTAGGCAAAGAGAAGGGAAAGAGAGTTTGATAACCAAACCATTTCCTACAAAAACGCAAGATCAACAGATCATGCTACATTATAAAATTTCTCACTATAAGCCTATCATTTCAATTATACGGTTTTCATTTCACTGCTGTTTAGAAGGATGACAATCAGCCTAACAAAACATTTCCAATAATTATGGTTGCAACAAGAGGTTCTAGTTTTCCAAACAAAACAGAGATCAAGAGAGGCAATCTTTTCGATAATGCAAGACCTCTTAAGAACACTCACTTATAATAATACAATATAGACACATGTCATAATTTGCAACCTATTAGAAAAGATCACATTACGATCAAAGATAAGCAAAGAGCTATTACCCAATTAAAACATATTAATGCATGCACATCAAACAAGCTTTTCATTCGCACTTGCTAAACACATTAAGGTAATTCATATACCCAGAAGCGAGTTCAATGGAGCATTTGCTAAAATAAATCTTTAATCAAACTGGTTTAATGAAACTCATAAGACAATCTTTCGGAAACACATAAAACAATCTTTCAGGGAACACATTAATACTCTCTCGAAGCTACAATAAAATGCTCTTTTTAATACTTCTACAAACCAAGCAGTTTCACATAATTCAACTATTCGCATAGCAATGCACCTTACTAAGGTAGAATTTAATCATGCTACTCCTACAACATACACATACAATTTTCTTCCATCACCCAAAATAAATTTTTAAACCCATAGCCCTTTAATAATCTAAAAACATAAGCGTCATAAGGCTCACACAAGGGTTCAAGAAGTCACACCCTTTTCTCTTGCAAACAGGAAACTCAAATCAAAGATAATTACACATATCTTAATCATTTTAATTTCCAGAAAGAGAGAGAGAAATGGTGATAATCATTTAATTTTCTACAAAATAAGCATTCAATAATTTTCCATACTAGTCCTTAAAGTGGACAACATTAAGCTATATCATAATCTTTAAACAAACACAATTCGCACTTTCAAATTCAAGACAGCACGAACCAATCCAAATGGATTAGTCGAAAGAGCACAACACTCAATAAGGGAAGGTACATACGACTCTCTTTTAGAATAAGAGTAATCGTAGACCCAGACATCAATAAGCACACGATGCACATATAAGCACTCAAACACCAACATCAAGAAGGCGAAAACCAGGTGTGAACACACACGTTACACACCCGACAAGGTCTGCTCAATCACTCACATACAAAAGGAGGAAAGGCATACACATAAGGTCGATACACCTCACACCAATAGAGGGCACACACGACACCAGAGATCCCAATGTTTGCAACATGGGCTCTGATACCAAATGTAATGCCCCGCCAGGAAACCCCGAGGGATTAAGCCAAAACACAAGAATAGAGTGCAATTTTTTTTTTTTTAAAGTTACAACACATAAGATGCAACAAGATATCAAAGATTCAGATTACATAGCGGAAGACATCAACTAACACCTAAAGAGTTTCCCAACGAGATTACTTAAATTTCACAATTTACTTAACTCACACAATTAATCCAATAACTGATTATCTTAATAACGAGATAATTCTTAATCAGGATAATTTCTTTCAAAAGATGGAATTATAAATCATAAACAAAGATTCATCCATTAAGATCTATTCAAAATCTTCATTCAAGCTTTTCATTAAAAATACAAGCCATACATCTAACATTTTAATACACTAGAATTTCATCATAAACATATGAGATCTTTTCAAGCATATTTAGTTTTCTAACCACAACGGAATAGATTCCATTACTCTAAAATACATTCTTTCATACTCCATCTTATTGCATTTTAAAAGATGATTACATACGGGCATCTACAATAAATCACATCTAAACCACTTATGCATTCGATCAACATGGCATTCAAGAAAGGACTGCATATAAGCATTTAAAGCTAATTCCATTTATCCACTTAACCATTCTAACATAAGTTAATCATACATGATAAAGCTGAATAAAGGAAACATAAGAGAATACATCACATAACACCATAATGATCTCGGAGTTCACCCCTAAAGGGCTACATCTCCGGGTCTCCTCAACTGCAAGACCCCTCTGATAAATAATAAAGTTAAGAATACAAGAGGTTACACCAAATACAATTCAGCCATCAAGGCGATACATAAACAATATACAAACGACCGCATCGGTCAATAATACATAAACGATCCCTGAAAAGAACAGGATCCAGCTGATCATAATCAAAGCAATACAAGGGTCCAGAAGAGCATCCACAAAACTGAGCCATCACCACCCAAGGTCTAACATGAACTGACACTCACAAGGGCAGAGACAAAAGGACGACTCACAAAAGTACTCCTAACAGGACAAAACGACAACACACTAGCGAACGTAGGGACAAGTGTCATCACACAACCTGGTATGGTTACCATGGCAAGTCTTCATAGGTCCCGGCCCCATACACTGGGTCACCCTGGCCACCTAATCCGAGCTTTCGGCCCATCCAAGCCTCATGTGGACCCACACATCCTCTCGTGAAGACAAGGAAGATGGTTTGCCATTTCAGGCCTTCTCACAGCATGTCGAATCTATGATAGCACTCGTCCCATGTGTGAGGCACATTATCTTATTTAGAGATTACATTCTAATCTACTTAAAGGTTATCACTTATTAGACTCACTTTCGACGGGTTACCCAACAGCCACTTTGGGCGCGGCCCCCAATCGAAAGCCACTTTCGCATACGACACTAGACTATACTCGGACGAACTCAAAACCAAGGAATACACATGGTCAGACGAACGGAGTTCAAGAAGAGAGAAACAATCATCTGGTCAAACACGACTCAAGGGTAATCACTTACTGACGGTACTCTAACTAGAGACCCGACCAACAACGGTCAACCACAAAACATCATTCGACTCACACAAGAGGAAATGATCAACAACGACACTACCACAATACAACAGTCAACTCAGAATCGAGGACTGAAACAGGTACCCCAAATCATTCCATACGACAGGGTACTATCTAAACAAGCACGACTTGCCATTTCATAATTAAAAGCGAATACAGAAATTAAACTCGCATAGGCAATAAACAGAAAAGACAATATTCAATAGATGCAATCTTTCCGAATTGGTCTAAACATTAAACGTCAATCAAGTTTTCTACAAGGTCCAAATCAGGTAACAGTTATCTACCTCATCAAGGGATAAGTTGTTCTTGGTTTTCTAACTCTTGAAGGTTCAAAGCCTCGAACAGACATATAAAGCCATAAAGAGTTTTTAAACCAAATTCATATTAATTAAACTCAGACAACCGTTAATCATATAAATAGGATATTTAATCTCCAACAAAACATCATTAACATACTGGTCTAAAACCGACCTCTACAGTTTCGTATTTCAAGCCTAGATGCATTATACGGATCACGGAAATATAAATGTAGAAAGAGAATCTAAAAGGAGATAATCATTTCCAAAGCATATCGTTAAATTTCTAATGATCAATGGTACAATATTCATTTCGGACCCTTCTAGATGACTTATACCCTTAAAATCTTCAAACAATATATATATATAGGCAATAAGTACGTTTAAACTCAAAAGGATTTTTCCAACATAACAATATTTGATCTACCCAAAATACTCACAATTTGATATTAAATCTTACATCAGAATCTACATTAAATAGTATTAAAAACGTTATATATATTTTTTTTTGAGTTAAAAAAAAATACATTAAAAAAAAAACATCTTTCATTAAAATTGATACTCATATCATATGCATTTTTTTTGAGTGATAAAAAAACATTAAAAAAAAACATTTTATAAGCCACGTTTAAAATAAAAAACACATTTAAATTAAGTGGCTAGGGCGGGCCGTGCCCTAACCCTAGCCGCAGGGTGGAGAAGACTTCGCTGGCGGCGCTCGCGGTGGTGCCGCGGCGCCCTGCGGCCACCGCGGCCCCTGCGGCCACCGCCGTGAGCCGCAGGCACTGCGATCTGTGCGCAATAAGCAAGGGAACGGGGGAGGAAGTGGGGGGAACGAGTGGGGGAGGGGAGGAGGAGCGGGTGGAGCTCCGCTCCCCGCCCTCCAACCCCAAACCAAGGGCTGCGTTAAAAAAACAAAACTCGCCTAGTTCGTTCCAAATAAAAATAACAACGCACAGTTCGTAAAAAAAACAAAATACGTTTAAAATTTCGTTTGAACACACAGTTCGTTCGAACAAAAAAAAAACGCACAGTTCAATAGTAAAATTAAATGTTTTCATTTTCCATTTAAACACAGTCCGAACTTCCAAAACAAAAACGCCCAAATGAACCGAATAAATTTCGGTTGAATATAAGTTTGATTTAGAAGAACTAGGTTTTGGTACCACATTTTCTTTGATAATTTTCATTCTCCAAACACAATGGGATTCCAAACCACCCAAACAGCATTAAGGAATAACAAAACCTCAGATAAATCTCCAGCCAAACTCAAAATGGCCAAACAAGGAACTATTTTATTTTGAAACCAAATGGTTAAACAGATCCTACCTGATTTGGCATTCCTGGCAAGATCTGCCGAAGAGTCCAAATCTCCAGCTCCCAAATCCTTCCTTCTCCATCCAAAACCCCCAAAATTTCATCTCCCAAAATATTTTTTTCCCACTAAAAATTCTCCAAAATGTCCATCTTTCTTCAATTTTCCCCAAATTTTGGGTTATATGGAAGAGTTGACCCCCAAAATTCCATTTTTGGAATTAAAATTTTTATTTACAAATAATTCACAAAATTAATCCTTTCTAACTATAACAACAATTTAACTTGCTTTTCAAATCAAAAATCGATTTTCTCGATTAGTCCAATTTAGCCTTTCTAATTTCAGAATCCAACAGAATGCAATTACGATCAATCTATTGCGATAAGATATAAAACTTTCTTTTCAACAACATAAACAAAATGCATTAAATATTCAAGATCAGTCATTTAATCGAATTTACTCCCAATTAAAAATGAGCAATCCAATATCAACGAAAATCGCATAACGAAAACCCGATTACTTTAGCCCATTAATCTTCAATGCACAAACACATATTTAAACAAGATAATTACTAAGGACTAATTAATCAATTTAACCAAACACACCAAGCACGCAAACCGAGAAGGTCAACCAAACAGACGACTCGCAAACCCAAACAAGAAGGGGATACCGACGACGACTGGCGATGCTCACTTGAGCACGACTAAGGTCGACTAGGGTCTTACGACCACCTAATCCAACTCTAAGGATTAAAAAGGTACACTCAAACCTGCACATCCAGGTGAAGACGAACCTCGCACTCATGCGGCGTTGTACCTGAAATTTCCTGCAACCAAGAGTCATACATGCATACATATATAAAATTTAATGAAAGCGTTAGCCTGATACTAATATCACGAAATAGGAACACTGAATAACTTGCATATAACTAGTGAGAAAATCACATCAACAGCTATGCGTTAAATCAAGCACCTGACTGTAACATCATATTAAGATAAACTAATCAAGATTAAACCAAAGTTAGAGATTGATTAGGGTAGGGGTACTACACAAGAGAGAAAAGGAGACTCTATAGTGACCAAAATTCAATTAGGGTTTTTAGATTATTAAGAGCGAGAGATAGATATGGGAAAGGGGGAGGAGGGAGATAGAGAGGGAAGGGAGGTTGAGAGAGAGAGAGATGTTAGGAAATAATTATTTAAACCTACATGTTAATAATCCATTTCCTACATAACCCATGAGAGAAAAACATGCATAAAAGCTTACAAAATCACCATAATGCAAAGATCAAAATAGACAAGCCACAAGATAACACAAGATATATCCTGGGAAAACCCTCATGAGGGAAAAACCCAACCTCCAAAAGAATCCATACTCCATTGTATTAATCAGCCATAAAACAACATAGAGTTACAATGAATACCTTTGAATCATCAAGCCCTACAATGCATTCCCATGTGTCCAAGCATGAATCCATGCATACCATGTCATGCTTCACAAATGAAATCCTCCAAAGGACTCAATACAATGATAGCCCAAAACCACTAGAAAACCTTAACCACTAAACATGTGGTTGCTTATATAGACCCAAGCTCACACAAAAACAACTAGTGTTAAAGTAAAACCATGTGCCACAAAATCATGTGGTCACAACTACCCCTTGACCCCACATTTAATATTGGGTACTAAGTTTTCACTTTTTAAATATCTTTCCCCAATATTAAATAATTACAATATAATAATCTCAATTTTACAATACAAATCATCAAGTGGCCCCGAGAATATTCCAAAGGAATATCTACATGCTACACATCCATGTGCAACATAAAATGAATAAATATTACATTACATGTCCATGGAAAACCACATAATAAATAAATATAAAAATTACAACATTATTATGCAAGGTGTGCAACACCTATTTTCCCAATGTGTGTGTGTGTGTGTGTGTGTGTGTGTGTGTGTGTGTGTGAGAGAGAGAGAGAGAGAGAGAGAGAGATTTTGTAGTGAGAAAAGAGAGAAAAGGAGAGTCTATAGTGACCAAAGCCCAATCAAGGTTTTCAAATCATTGAGAGAGATAGAGAGGGGAAAGGGAGAGGAGGGATATAGAGAGGGAAGGGAGGTTGAGAGAGAGAGAGAGAGAAAGCTCAGAATAGAGGGATAGGGAGATATAGAGTGGGGGTCAAGGAGAGAAAGAGGATTAGAGATAGATAAAGGAGAGAGGGAATGAGATAGAGAAAGAGAGAGAGGGAGAGGGAGAGAGAGCTCGAGATAGAGGGAGAGAGACAGAGAAAGAGGGATAGAGGAAGAGAGGAAGAGAGAGAGGGGGGATTGAGAAGAGAAAGAGGATTAGAGATAGAGAAAGAGGGAGAGACAAATAGGGAGAGGGAGAGAAAGAGAGAGAGTTTGTGTGAAAGATATGGAGAGAGAGAGAGAGAGAGAGAGAGAGAGAGAGAGAGAGAGAGAGAGAGAGAGAGAGAGAGAGAGCTCAGAATAGAGGGATAGGGAGATAGAGAGTGGGGGTCAAGGAGAGAAAGAGGATTAGAGATAGATAAAGGAGAGAGGGAATGAGATAGAGAAAGAGAGAGAGGGAGAGGGAGAGAGAGCTCGAGATAGAGGGAGAGAGATAGAGAAAGAGGGATAGAGGAAGAGAGAGAGGGGGGATTGAGAAGAGAAAGAGGATTAGAGATAGAGAAAGAGGGAGAGACAAATAGGGAGAGGGAGAGAAAGAGAGAGAGTTTGTGTGAAAGATATGGAGAGAGAGAGAGAGAGAGAGAGAGAAGGAAGGGAGAGGAGGGAGACATAGATAAATATATAGATAGATATATATAGATATATGAATATATGTATGTCTATATATATGAATATATGGGTATATAGTTAAATTTGGAAGATTAAAACTATTGCAAAACCATAAAAGATCCAATCACATAAAACCCTAGTTCTACAACCAAGAATCCACCATACACAAATGAAGAACCTAAAACATGCAAATCACAACAAAATAGAAATATTATACCATTCACATGCTTGGTAGGGTTTGATATCCATTGTTTCCTATCTCCATTGATCTTGTTTGGTATGGTTGCTCTCAAATTTTATGTGTGCACAAGAGCTCAACAAAGAATGGATTGTGGTTGTGTAGACACTTGATTGCCTGATCACTTGAAAGTTGATTGATTGCATGAAGATTGATAGATACATTATTTAGGGTTATGAAAGGATGAAGGATCCTCTTATACATAGAACGCCTTGGAAAATGAAGGGATGGGATTAAGAGGTAAATGGATAAACGACCAGCTAGGATTAAAGGGTAAGTGGAGAAAATAATAAAATAATAAAATAATAAGAGGGTAGTTAGGATAAAATCAAGAGATAAATGACAAGTGTCATGGAGGGAAAAAGCCAATGAATTAATTAAATAAATGAAGATATATTTAATTAATAGAGGAAGTGGGACCATTTAAATAAAAAATTATTTATTTAATTTAGGGAAAGGATAATTTAAATAAATAAAATATTCATTTAATTAGGCTAGGACAATTTTAGGAGACTACAATATCTATTTCTAGATATATGAATATATGTATGTGTACTTATATCAAACTATATATGAATATATCTATGTTTGCATATAGATGAATTTTAAAGAACATAACATGTACACATTATTTTAGAAACAAAACCATGTACGTTTTATTATTAAGAACAAAACCCTGAACGTGTTAGTATATAGAATAATAACCCATACACTGTTGGCATTTGCATGAAGATTGCATTAATGAAATGTTATGTTTTCATTGATGTCAATTAACCAGTAATGATGTTGTTATAATATTGTTTTATAACCGGTAGGAAGAGCTAGTGAAGGGAACTGTAACTGGTAGGTGAGTTTGTGGAGTGAACCGATATTGCTAAGTAGTGGAGAGTTGAACCAGTAAACCCTACCTGTTGATTTGATAAACCCTAACTGATGAAGTTTGTTATGTTGGTTTATGATTCGATGATGAGTGGTAATGATTATGACACATATGCATATTGTATGAGAAGAGTTTAAAAGTATTTTTGGTGCATTGAGTTAATGTTTTTTGTCTAGGGAATGAGAAAGTATATTGCATGTAATGTAAAATGCATGATGAGTTACTGAATTCGATGAAGCGGTGATCAAGGAGTGGTCGGGGCTATCTTGAATGATGTGCAAAGATTGTTATGTAATCCAATGGTCATACTTGAACCGACTTGTTTGTAATCTCTATGAGAGAATTAGGTTTTTGTTGTGTTACTGACCTACTGATTTGTTTATAAGGTCAATGAGTTGTTTTGTTTCAGAGTTGGCAAAGGTCTAGTTGAGTGTGTGGTTGCCGAACCAGATGATGTATCTATAGTTTGTGTAAAGGAGGATGAAGCATGAAAAGGATCTGAATAAGCAAGTGTAGTGCTATTCAAACAGATCAACAAACCCCTATTGTTTTCTAACAATTACAATAGTAAAATCCCCTAACCAGGTAAGCTCTAACAATCTTAATGTTATTCAAATCCTCTAACTAGGTGGTCCATTAGCTTGGATTTCAAATCCTCTACGGAGGTTACTCCTCACAGGGTATTGCTTCTAATAGGGCATTATAGTCAATCCCTTAACCGAGTGGTCCCTAACAGGATCTGTTCTTAACAAGACTTTTTGTAAAAGCTTTAATAGGCTTGGCTCCTAACAGGGCAAACTTCAGAAGAGTTTAGATAGTTAACTTGTGAGTCTCATCTCACCATGGTTTTTCCCATTTGGGTTTCCATGTCAAAAATATTGTGTCAAGTGGTGAATGTTTTTTTAGTTATGTTTACTATGGTTGAATTACTTAACTGCTTAATCCACTTAAATAAGTTATGATAAACCTGAAATGAGGTTTTACTTATGTCAGTAAAGTATTTGGATGTTTGTGAGTTTCAAGTTGTTTACTGTTAATCTATTGTAACAATCAACCAGTTAAACTTGACAGTGATATTGCATTTATAGTTCAATGGTTTAACTTGTCAGTTCTAAGTTTACTTTGAGAGGTTGATTCTGAGATTGGTGAAAGTTTATATCAGTTTTTCTATCTATTGATTCACCCCCCCCCCCTTCTTAGTAGTTGACCGAATCCTTATTCTTTCATCATACCATCATACACATTATTTAAAAATTAAAGCCCCGTACACATTTTGCATTGTACTTAGGCTTAGATAGCAAGGTTGAGGCTTGGCAGCCTTATTTCCCTCATTTTTATGTGTTTTCTTCTTCCAATCTGGTTTCTCAACTTCATCATCATCAGTTTTACATATTATCAAGTAGGTATTTGTAAAATTGCCACCGTAATTTTACCCATCTTCTGAGCTTTCTTACCATATATTTTTTATAATTTTGAACATCATTAACATATTAATGTTTAATTTCTCTTACCAATGTATCCAGAGGTCTTAGAGACAGACATGTACCATTTTTTTTAATAACTTTTAAAATATATATATATTATTGTTCTACATTTCATTCTTTACAATTTCAAAAAAAAAAAAATGAAATTTTGATTATTTTTGTGCAAGTTATGTGATGTGCACAAACAAGAGCCTAATTTTCAAAATGCATCCACTTTGAAAAATCGATTAAAAAAAATACTTAATAGAAACTTAGAAAAAAATACACAACATCTAGTGCTCACTCTTAGCTATCTTTCTACCAAAGGGTTTTTCAAAATAATAAATACAACTATAGCTTTTTTGATGTGCACATTAGACACTATATTATTTTTCCTGAAAAAATTGGAACACTTTCGTATGCGCGAAATATTTGACCCCCTTAATCTTATCCAATTTTAAAAAAACTTTAATAGTAGTTTAGAAACTAGATTCAAAGTACTACAATCTTTGTTCTTTGGGTATCTTCAAATTTTGAGTGGACGAGTCTCAAATTGCTCCTCCAAGTTTAGGTTTAGCTGATTTCAGAAAAAAGGTGTCCACTTATACCCCATTTTTATTCACCATCTTGGTGCACTTACCCATGGTGTTTATTATGTAAAGGGATTGAGACATAGTCTATTGAGTGTTAATTAGATGTACAATAGAGGCTATGAAGTTGTGTTAATATAAATTTGATGTAAGATTAGAAAATGTAGAACCATAGAGTTGGTAGCAAAAGGAATCAAGACAAGTGGGAATGTTTACTACACAAAGGACAAAAGTGGAAACATGTGCTATTTGAATTAAAGTAATGAATGCTAGTTATGGCATAAGAGGATGGGACATGTAAACTTTGATAACATGGTAAAGATCAATAAAAATAAAACAATGAGGGATTTACCATTGATTATCAATCCTATTGACATTGTGTGTAGGGAATATTAGTTAGAAAAGCAAACAAGGAGAAGTTTCAAGAACAATGAGCATTCTACATCACACCCATTGGAGATAATTCACCCAAAGTTATGTGGTCCTACAAGGACATGAAAAATCAATGGTGAAACCTGTATTTTATGTTACTCATTGATGACTACTCTAGAATGACATGGGTTACATTTTTTACAGAAAAAACTGAAGCTTTTGAAAGATTAAAGTTTTCAAGTCAATGGTAGTGAATCAAGTTAATGCTAGAATCAAATGTTTGAGATCTAATAGAGGTGGATAATTCACTTCAAATGAGTCTGACAATTCTTGTGAGAAATATGGTATTAGGATACATCTTTTTTCTTTGAGAACACCTCAACAAAATGATGTGATAGAAAGGAAGAACATAACAGTTATTGAAATGGCTATAACTATGATGAAAGATGGTAACCTGGCTAATTTTTATTGGAAAGAAGTTATGCATACTGTTGTTTACATTCTTAATACGGTTTAGTTAAGGTTAAATCATATGAAGACACCTTATGAGTTGTGATATGGAAGACCACCTACTGTGAAATACTTTAAAATCTTTGGAGACAAGGAGTGGAGAGTTAAGGATGTGAGAGAGAGATGGAGAGATAGGTCTAGATTTTGGGAGAGAGGAGAGAGTGATATAGAGAGGTAGAGAGGGGATAGAGGAAGAGTGATATGGAGAGAGATGGGTCTAGAGCTCAAGGAAGATAAAGAGAACAAGACAATGTTGATAGGATCCTACTAATTAGTGAAATTTGACTGTTTGAAAATTTACTTAAGGATAAAATCACCTCATTTTTTCATTTTTGATATTATAGGAAAAGAATATTTGTTTGATTTTTAAAACGTATAGGTTGTTGAGGCCAAAAGTAATCGAGTATGAAATTTCCACGTCTTTATGTGGGTTGGTAAAGGCTATGATTAATTATGATAATGTGCCCATTATGAGGGAACTTCAAGCACTTATGGATGCTAGCCAAGGATGTCCCAACTTCACACAAAATTGATCAGAGGTATGGATGATAGCAAAGGTAATATATAAGCACTTAGTACCAACCTCAACTGGAAGAGTGATAGAACCTATAGTAGGACAAGTGAAACCATTGTACACCTTAATCTTAACATCGGATTTGTCATATGTTTCTTGATGAAATTGTTGAGTAAAGAGATGTTCTTTAGTAATGACACTCACCATACATATTGGATCAATGAGTATGCTTCATGATAGATTTCCTTTAATCTTTGTAGTAATGCATAGTGGTCCATCGAGTGCTTCAATAGTCTCCCTCAAATCAAAGGTAGTCCATGGTTTAAGTTTAGGTTTGGACTGTTCAATAAGATTGGCAACGATGATTGACTCTATGCCTATATCATTAGGAGTAAGTTTAAGTCTCTTATGCTCAACAACATTAGTGGAATGAGAAGGCAAAGGATAAGTAAAGATTTGTAAATTTTTGATTAGGAGGTCTCACATACTTGTTTCCTTTATCATTCACTCCCTCAATGGATATGGTATTGGAATAAGGCTTTATGGTCAATAGAAGTTGGTAAAGGATTAGAGGGATCTATAGGTTTGATTGGAGAAAGTTGCAATACATTAGCATTCATCAATGCAAGAATTATACTATGTGAAGATTTAAAAAGTGAAATTAATTCTCTTTGAAAGTATGATAATAAAGGGGCCACACCTGGTGTTATGACTACCAGTGGTGTATATATATGATTGGAAGAGTTTTCATTGATGTATATGAAGGCTATGTTTTATTTTTGAAACTTGTTGAATGATTGTTGAGAACTCTCATTCTTATCAACTAGAGCCACTGAAGAAGAGGATTTAAATTGGCTTACTTGAAGTTGATAATTATGAAGCATTGCACACAATTGTGTGAAAGATTAAAAATCATAAAATAGAAGCTTATCTTTAATATCTTTTTACAAATTAGTAATGAAAATTATTTGAACATAACCATCAGGCATAGGATATACAATTTTTGAATGCAAATGTTTATATCTACCAATGAAATCAGTCACTTTTTTCTTAAACTCATTGCCTACAATTAATCAAATTATTCAAAGTAATTTGAGGACCAATGTTATTTTGAAATTGTTGAATGATTGCATTAGCCAAAATCGTGAAAAATAAGTGATAGAATAAGAAGGCAAAGAGCAATACTATTGCAAAGCTTTATCCCTAAATGTGCGAACAAATATTTTTCCCATGAGTCTATGATCATGAGAGAAATCACTATAGAAGGTTTGAAATATTTTCGCATGAATCAAGGGATCAACTTTTCCATTATATAGATCCAATTGGGGAATTTTCACATTCTTAGGAGCAACTGCATGAACCACATCATCAAATAGTGGGCTAACTACGTCATATGTGGGGACATTGAATTTCGATTGGGTTAAAGTGTTGGACCCATGGCAGGACTGAGAGGGCGGTGAATCAATCTGGATCTTGAATCTCTTATTTATCAAACTTAAAGCAATATTCAACTACTTTACAAAAATAGTAAAAACATCAACCACCAACACATGAACTCCAGATATACGTGAAAAATCCAACAGGGAAAAACCACAGTAAGAATCACACTCACAATATGAATAGAATTGATTACAATATTTTAGGCTTATTGCCAAGGAGAAATATGCACATGCGAGTACAATTTATAACTGTACACTACCTAAACTAGGTAGTGATTCATTAGGATTCTTCCACAAGCATCGAGAGAAAACCAAGAAACTACTTCCCCTTGTGTATCTATAACAGTAACAAAAAAAATCTTAATCACATTACATGACCATGTCTAAAGCAACATACCACATCATTGGTGCCACATTGGGAAGAGAATTCCAATATGACTTTCCTTATGTGAATAATTTCACAACCCTTCTCTTTTTCTACTTTTACAAATTCCTATATAGTTAAAGTAAACTTACGATTCATGCATACTTCATTCATGTGATAGAAGTTACTCATTGCATATACTTTTTTTATTTATCAAGTTTGCATACTTCATTCGTGTGATAGAAGTTACTCATTGCATATACTTTTTTAATTTATCAAGCTCCTATGGAGTGCTTATTTGAAGAAGAGAACCATATAAATAAATGAAGATGTGTCCATTACTTTGGATAGAACAAGCATATCCTTTACTGTATACATATTTACTTTTGTTCATGTTAGAGAATCCTCATATACTTTAAAATGTATTCTCATCTTAGAATTCATATGTTCTTCAAAGTTAGGGGCAAAATGAAATAGATATTTTTTCATACCAATATCAATTTCCCTTAGTTTTGGACCCATTTTGATAGAATATATTAATTCAATTACATAGCAACCAGTGACACATTCTTGTGCTAAGTTTGTGCCTTTCCTTGATCCTTTATGCATCCCCATTTAGACATACAATTTTCATACATTTAACCTTACTTTATCCCTTTTAGCACCCATCCACAAACATTCACCATTATTATTCATGTATTGCACCTATCATCACATTATTATCCATGCATTCATTCTATGCCTTGAGATCTATGCCTTCTTGTCTTGGTTCAATCTCAAAATGCATGGGTTCAACCCCAAGCTACACCAAAAAATTTAAATTTCTATCTCCTCCCCTTTCCCACTAGTCATTGGGAGTCAACTTGTTATATTTATTTGTGTGGCTATTCATTATGCCTTGGTATTTTAAAACATTCATTTGTACAATTAATTCATATGGTCAAATAAGAAGCATTCACCCTAGGAACATTTCAATTCAAATCTTAAAATGAACATATCTACATTGGAATTACAACACATTTATATCTAGAATACGTGAGTGTTTGGAAGTGATGTCTTCAATATTCATTTAGGGCCATAAGCTAGTCTATTAAGGGGGTTGACTAAGAAGAATTTGACCCTCACAATCAAATAGATCACCTAAGACATTTCTTAATATTGCGAGTCCCAATGCATCATCATAGAACAAAAATCATACAAGACCAATTCAAATAATATTGCATTTGTTCATATCATAATGAGACATTATAAATTATTTTTATAACACACCATATGAAATTGACTCATTTAGACTTGATCCACAATTTCTCTGAGTATATTAAAATTTCAAAACAATCAACACATTAAAAAAAAATACTAATTTATTAATATTAACAAATCGATTCCACATTTTCTTAACATGTATCTTCTCTTAGTTCCAAAATACCTAATCCTTGGTAAGAAATTTGTATTTTGTAAGAATCGAACAAAACATTTATATGCCCTTTACATATTTAAACATTTCTTGATTAGGTATATTCAATCAAGTTAAACTTTAAAAAACCCTATTTCACACATTTCCGGTCTCGATTTCGACCAAGTGGCGAATTGCAAGACTGTTATGACGCACAAAACCATTTCACACTCTGTAAAAACCATGTCCTTCACACTTGTATCATACACAACATTGAACATAAAGCCAATCAATAGCTGTAACATTAGCACTTGGGGAGATCTTTTGGGGGAGGCAATATGGATTGTTCGGGCCCACTTCCATTCTCCACCACGAATGCCATCTTCAATCCCCAAGTTGTGTGCACTTCCAGATGACAATGCATGAACCAAACCCCTGTGTGCATATCAATTCAACAATCAGATACAGAATTATATATAAATTTAAAGGAGATAAGAGGAAAATGAAAGAATGTGATTTATACCTGGATTGTCAGCGGTAAATCGAATGGCAGTCCACCCGCCTGTTGGCACTCCCACTGTATTACGCTCTGGAGGGTCTACCAAATTGAATTTGGCTGGGTTTTTATTTGGGTTGTAGTTGCCGAAACCTGAACCCACTATGAAGAAATTGAAGCCATGGAGATGAATTGGATGGTTATCCACAGTCAGGACGCTGGTATCCTGAAGAATTAACTGCACTGTTGAATTGTATGAGAGACGAGTGAGTCTTGTTCCTTTGGAAGTGAATAGATTCTTTGGCGGTGTGCCTGTGTAATTGAAAGGACTGGGAGGGTTATCTGGGAAATCTTTAGTGAAAACCCCATTGATGTTATTATAATGTGCTTGCAGAAGGGCAATGGTGGGCATGACAAAGCTTACATTGTTGATTGAAGCAGATACACGGGTGCCATTTATGCAGGATGAGCATGAGTCCAATGCAAGCCCTACTGTGAACAACAGATTGCGGTCTACTGTCTGTGGGACTTTTGCAGGGTATTCGGCAGAATTTAAGCTCCTGATAGACTTGCTAAAGTTGGTGGCAAATGCGGTATCATTTGGAGCTGGGATTTGGGGCATCACAATCATGTTGGAGGAAAACGATGAATTGGGTGCATTGATATATTGCAAGATTGCAGTGGCTGTTCTGTTGTCTACAGGAACAGGGGCATCCATGAATGGGCGAGCAGCCATGAAATACCTGTCTGGGTTTTTGTTTGCATGGAGCAAAACGTTTGTAGTTTGCCCTGGAGCAATCACCACAGATTTGGTCTCAAATGGTTTGGTGTACACTGCATCCACCTCTACCACTTTGAGGTGGTGACTTGCCACATCAAAGAAGAGCTCATCATTCAGTGCAGCATTGATTATTCTCAGTAGGTATGTTTTGCCCTGCTCAACTGGAAGCACAAAAGTATCTGCAATACAAGGGAGATTGCAATCTTTGTTATAAGATTTCATCATTCATAACACACAATTTTTAGCAAGAATTGTGAGAACCCTTAGGATTTGTAATTCTTTTATTCAATTTTGCTTGTATGGTAAGTCCCACTTTATAAATTTTTTAGAAAAAATCTGATGAAAATAAAGAATGAAACTCAGGAGTCTAATGAAAAAATCCTTACTTGAGGCTGACCGCTTGCTTACCTTTAGTAGGACATGTGAAGGTGCCTAGAGGACCTGGTTTTCCATTAATGGTGTGAGTATCGGATACATTGGGTGCTCCTCCTGACTTGAGTGCTGCATTTATAACAGCTTCCACATCTGCATTCCACCACTCCCCTGCATCCACAAGAAACCATTACTCACTAATTGTGATACTAGTCATGAAATCAAATCAACTATAATCCAACAGTTGATTAACCCTTTCACTGACCTAGAATCAATGTGATTTCCTTATCGGGTTTGGGGAATGGATAAGGCACATTTAGTTTGGGTAAAATAACAAGGGCTCCATAGACTGTTGCTCTCAACCATAGAATATGAGCATGCCAGAAGAGTGTCCCTCGTTGCCCAGTAATGGTGAAGTTGTAAGTATAAGACTGCCCAGTTTGAATTGGGCATTGAGTGATATAAGCAGGCCCATCAGCCCATCCTGTCCTCAGCTGTCTTATACCATGCCTGCAATGACAATTCCAACCACAATTCAAACCCACCACAAAGCATATATAAATCTGAATCAATAGTAGCAATACTATAGACCATACCAGTGGATGGAAAGGTTGTATTTGACATGATTAGTGAGGTTGATGAGCACTGTGTCACCCTCCCTAGCATAAATAGTTGGCCCAGGGAACTGTCCATTCACTGTGACAATGGGCTTGCTATGACACAGTCTGCTAACATTCTTCAATTGTATCTGCACCATAGATTGCAAAGCCATTCATAGTAAGATCAAGGTGAATATTAAGATATAATCCTTGTAATTGTATCTGCACCATAGATTGCAAAGTCATTCATAGTAAGATCAAGTTGAATCTTGAGATATAGTCCTTGTAAGGTTCGGTTGAGGTTGAGTTCAATTCTAGATGGTTTTGGCCAAATATAACTAAGAATCAAATACCTGTGAATTTTAGTTCATATCAAATCAAGATTAAAAAGTTCATTTTTAAAAGACTTTGTGTTTGTATTAGCAAGAACAAATTATAGAACTGTCGAGCTTTGAAATCAAACTCTATATTTCTAATAGGATCCTTCATTAGTGTGATTTAAGATGAACCACCTAAACAAATTGAAACTTAAAATGTGCTGTTTAAATCGAATCTATAAAATGTATGTATGCTAAACCCCAACATACAATGCTTACAAATTTGAGTTCCACACCAAATAGACTCACATTGTAACAACCTCAAATCCATTGATTTTTAGAACAGACATAACTCAACAAAACTTACATCATATTTATAATGCCTGGTTTTTCCCTCTACCATCCAGACTGAAATAGAAAGAAGCACAAGAAAGACTGTCACTGTTGTCAGCACTGAGTTCACTGCTCTCCCCATTGTTTCTCAAACTTCTTTTTCTTCTCTTCTTCTTTTTCTTTTCTTCTTTGTTACTCTCTTTACTTCACTAACTTTGACTCCTTGGTCCTTTATACACAGAATAAAGGAAGCCACAGACGTAAATCTTAATAAAATGTCCGACAAGAGTTTGTTGGGTAAGCATAAGAAATATAAGGGAAACGTTAAAGCAAACATATAACTTTGGGTGGACTACGTAACTTAGTATCACACGTCTGGTGCGACCTCGAATTACTATGTTTCATCAAATTTAAACCTACATTTTCTGGAAAACAAATTGTATAAATTGTTTTGTCCAGCGAATAGTCCTTTAAAAAAGATTAAATAATGTTACAGATCCCTCAAAATCTACCACCTCAACCTCCATTTTTGGAGCTTAAAGCAAAAGATTGATTGTTATGATTTGTCAACCTCTGGTTTGGTTAGATGCAATTTTCTCAACTTTGAGGTGTGTGGCGTTTTGACTTGGATAAAAAATAAAGAATGTGAAGAGCCACATCATAGAAGTGTACATCCCAGATATGACACAAGAAAGTTATTTAGAAATAACCAATGTGGTAAAATTTTGTGAGGTTAGTAACATAAAAATTCAAGCATTAAAATTGATATTGTTAAATTCATTTTATAAGAAATTTATAACCAAACAATTTAAATCAATTAAAAATACAAGAAATTTATTTTAGAGAATGTAAATTTCAACTCTAACACAAGTGAAACAATCGATAACCTTGTACACTATATCTAATAAAAAAAATACAATCTTTAGCCTCTTGGAGAAGCAACAACAACATCTTGATGACGTTAGTAGTATTAAAAATCAAGCATTAAACTATAATAAAGATTTCCAAGCACAACAGTAAACTATAATAAATATGTATATCAGATAATTGAAGAAAGTTGTTTAGAAGTAATTAATGTGGTAAAATTTCATATTCATATGTTGAATTGTAATTAAGTTCAGAAATTTATGATGTTGAAGTCATTTTTTATTCATTTTGTAGGAAATTTATAGATTAAATTTGAAAGAAAAATAAACCAAATAATATAGATCAATTAAAGACATAAGAAACTTATTTTAGAGAACCCGAATTCCAAGACAAAACTCTAACAAAAATTGAGACAACTGACAACCTTGTACATTATATCTAATGAAATAAATGAAAAAAAATTGGCCTCCTAAACATGGAACCATTTTGAAGCAATGATTTTAGTCTTAGAATCACTTGAGAAAACGCTATGCACTTTACTAGAACTCTATATCCTAAATATAATCTACTCATGCACTTGTGACACTTGAATTCTCTTGGAACTTGTTGGCTATGTCCCAAAAATGTATTTTATGGTTTCATGTTTGCCTAATTGATTCTTTGTTTGGCCCTTGTTGATAAATGATATAAAATTTATTTTGATGAGCCTTAAATTAATAATTTTGTGCTCCATGTCTTAAATCATATCCCGATGTTTTGTTGCATATCTTGACTTCTTGTTTGTTATGGTATTTAGACTAAATATCTTTCTGCCCACACACATATCTATGTTACTTTTTCCTAGATTTATATCTTGTTGTCATGATTCAAGTCTAGATTTGTGTTTCAAATTATCTTTATTCCTAAAGGCTTCTCACATCTACAATTTAGCTCATATTATATTGTTGCCCTTGGTGGACATCGAATTCCCTCTCAAATGTAGTTGAGTGAAAGGCTTGATTTCTATTGTTGGTGTAGATTGATCATCGACTTAGTTGGCATGTAGTTATGCCTATGTGGGAAGTTAGTAAGGGTTTTAGGTAGAATATTTCTCCTTTTCTATATAATTTCAATTCTAATGTAGAAACCCACTCAATCAATCTTCTATTTTGCCTACACCTTACTCTCATTTATTGTTTCCATCTTTCTTAGTATTCTTAGCAATTTCTACATGGTATTAGAGCCTTGTTGGTGCAAATAATTTTGCAAACAAGTTCATTTCAAAGATTTAAAGTGAGTGTTGCTAAATAGAGTTTGAAGGTTGCAAATTCAGTTTGGTTTGTGCAAACTCAATATAAATGTGCAATTTTTTGGTGAAATTTGTTTAGTATTTCTAATTTTTTTCATACTTGTAGCAAATATTTGCAATTTTGTGAAAACGTTCACAAAATTTTGTAATTTCTTTTTTGTTTTATGAAAATATTTGCCAATATTTGAGAATATTTGTTGGAATATTAGAGTAATCTATCTTCATGTTTAAATATTTGTAAACAACAGATCAATATTTGTAAAATGTCCTAGAATTTTTAGAAAGTGTATTGCAAAGATTGCTCATTTGTAAATTAATGTGAACTTGCACTTGAATTGGCAAATTCAATACATTTCATTTTGAATGTTTGAAACCTACATTTTTCCCTCCTAGTAGCAAAATTGATAGTTGATTTACAATATTTGACACCAAACAACAATATGTAGGCATTGGACTTTCTATTTTGGCATTGAACTTTCTCGTTTGGTGTTGATTTGCATTAATTTGGCATCTTTTGGTGTCGACCTGGCTATTTGGATTCACTTGACATGGATATGGAGTAAGATCATTTGATAGTTATTCCTCTTGGTGTTGTTCCCTTTGTATTAGCATTGGTTATTACACTGTTAATTTCAATTGTAATTGTTGATCGATTTGGCATTTGGAATTATGCACATCGACTTGCTTTTGGTCCTTTCTAGCATCTTAAGCTAGATGATGAATAATAGAAGTTTACATGTCTTAACAAAACTGATAAGGTCTATATTGGACTAATAGGTATTAAAGTTTATGAGATATATTTTCATCACATAGAGCACACTGAGTGTCCTTTCACTCCTTGGACCATCATCCAATAATTGCATGAAGACTTTGAATCTTCATCAAATTGTGATGTTACCTTGGCTAATATTGAGACTTTTGTTACTCCATCTTGTGTGGATGCATCTCGCTAATCTATAGTTGAGGATATTCCATCTCCTCCACATTTTGTTCATCTATAGTTGAGGTTATTTCATCTCCTTCACATACTATTGCATCCACAATTGAGGATACTTCATCTCCTAGACATACTATTGCATCTACAATTGAGGACACTCCATCTCTTATTGCTTCATCCTTAGATTTCAGTAAGTTGGTGCAATAGGTTTAAATCATTCTTTCAAAGTGTAATGTGGGAAAATAGGGATTCACTAGTTTAAACATAAAAATTAGGAATCAAAGCCAATCCCATTAGTTACATTAGAGAAATAAACAATTAGGCCTCAAATTCAGACCTATTGGTGAGATGAACACTTGAATGATTGTTGCTCTTATTGATTGATTTGAATTGATTGAATGAGAAATGAATCAAATGTAAAGAACTGGGCTAAAAGGTGCAAACCAGTTCATGAACAAACAAATGTAGAATTGGTAAACGAAGAACAAACCAAGATCTAGAAAAGGGATGTGGAGAGGAACTTGTAACAAAAATGTGAGATGAAATTGTTGGTAAGTGCCCTTATCCACATAGGTGTCCAAATGCTAAACATATACCAAAATGATCTCAAGAGCTCCTAACCTTCTTTTTGGTCAATTCTTAGGTCAAAATGCCTAGACTATGGCACTAGCTACTTTAGTCCTAGTGGATAGGGGTGCTAGGCACCCTAGTCTTCTTATTCTTTGGTGAACTAGGTCTCTTCGAGTCTATTTCTGTTTGTATTGTGCTCTTGTGTAGTATGTCTGAGCCTATAACATGTTTCTGAGTTTGGATATGCACACAAGAGGAGAAAATTGGTGTTTGGGGCTACATAGGGATTTGCCTTAGTCAAAACGCGGGTTGGGAGTCAACTTGACAACAATGATGAATTGAAAATAGAAGTCTAAATTGAAATGATTATACCTTAAATTGATGATGCAATACTCTTAGGATAAGTCCTTCATTTGTTGATGCACAATAACATGATAAATCATAATAAAACACATTGTAAATTCATCATAAAAATATAATTGAAGATGCCTTGTTGTAGCTAGCCACTTCTTAGACTTAGATATGCTCTTGAATTGAAATGATAGCTCTAGAAATGGAACTTGTGGATGTAATAATGAGATGATTTATATTGGGATCTCAAAGTAAAATCACCTTTTGTCCAACTTAAAATAATCATTTTTTCACATTGGGGATAGTTTTCGAAATGACAAGGTCACCGTATTATCCACCCAAAAATTTAGCCAAATTGTGTCGATCAACATTGCTTAGTGACATTGACCCAGCAAAATATGGCCAAATTTTTAGGGTCGTGAGATAATAGGGCCTTGATACCAAAAATGCAATTTGTATGAAAAATGAGAATATTTAAGTGCAGGAAAAAGTGCATTGAACTTTAAAATGGCATAGGACCCATATAAGCATAAAATGAAATAAGATAAAGGGCACACTTAAATTAACGGCCCAAATAATAAAGTGTTGATGTATGAAAGTGAAATAGGACTCATAATATTGAATTAAATATTAATTTACTTCAATAAAAGATCCTATATTGCATAGAAGAATGTGGAAATAGAATAAGTGCAAAGGAGAGTTATTGGAGTTGAGGAAAAATCAACTCTACAGCTCCTAAAGATCACCTGCATCCAAACCTGTCACAAAAGGAGAGAAGCAAAAAAAGCTATGGAGGCCAGAATTCAGAAATCTTGAAAATAGGAGTCATATTGATTGTGCCACAAGAATGCAATTTAATAATTACAGTTGTTATGAAAATACAAAGAGAGAATCCTTATAAGAGGATACTCAAAACCCTAAAGGAGAAACCCTAAAAAATTATAAGATTCCTAAGTTTAGCTTAAGCATAGAGTATAATAGACTAATAATTAAATAAATAATTATTAGCTAATAAAAGATAACTCTAACACCCCCCCTTAAGATGAACTTAGGGAATAGCTAAAAAACAACTAAGGACTAAAAAAGCATGTAAAAAATGCAGGAAAGCAACAATGGGTCCTGACAACTAGCCCTAATGAGATACCCAAGTGCAATAAAATCTCTGTAAAGTGGAGAAAAAGGAGAAAACCCAGTGGGAACAAAACTCCTCTCCAAGAAGAGATGAAAGCTCAAGTGAAGGACTAAGAAGCCTCCAAACAAGAGTGTTCCAAAAGATAGGAACAAAAAGCAGAGAATGAAGAACACCACTGAAGCACGAAATAGCTGCAAACATTGTTGAAGAGTAATTGCTGATCTGAAGAACCTCCACTGAAATAGAATGTGACCAGGTAGAGAAGACTATAATTTACATGAGTGTCTTCAAATGACACTAGTCAAATCAGATGGCAAACAAAGGCAAACAAATGAACTCAAAGATACAGATGGCATGAAACATGAAAATTTGAAGAGCTGACCAATCGAACCAAGGAAGCATTAGAACAATAGGACAAACCTCCCCATAATGCTAAAAAGGGAGAGGGACAAGTACACTGAAAAAAATGACCAACAAGAACTTCATGATGAAGAACCAAGAACATCGAAGGTGCAGAAAAAAGTACATAGTGTCGTGGAAGGAACACTCACTTGACACACATCATGAGGATAATGTCGTGGAAGGAACACTCACATGACAAAGGTAGATGGAAAACAAAGGCAAACATCAAACCCCCCCGTGGCACTTTATAAGTAGTGCATGTATAGTAAGGCAAAAGATGTGCAAGATCCCAAATATATAATGCATGATGACACTTTATCTTAGTGTGTTTGCATAAATAAAATGCTACAATGATAAGGAGAGACAGAAGACTGGAAACAGAAAGCCAAAGACGAGACATCCTACTCAAAGAAAGAGATCCTAGGACCTGAAACATCCAAGATATTCACTAGAGTGCTAAAAAGCAAAAAACTGAATAAAATATATCTAGAGAAAAATCTGGAAAGAACACTCATATGAATAGAAAGTACACAGAACAAGCTTTCCAACAATATAAATTTTTCAAAAAATGGAGTTTGGATGCTCAAGCGATGTCTCTCGAAGTGCAAAAAGGAACCTCTGGCTTTGACAGAAAAAAATTCCATCAAAAAACAAAATCAAAAGTTCAAACCTCCAGATCTGGATAGAGCTCAGAAAGAGTTTCCTGACGATATAAGGTTTTCAAAAAACTGCCTCTGTATGACCAAGTTACGACCAAAAGAAAAAAATGCCTTTTGTAGGGCATAAAGAGGGTATATATATATATATATATATATATAGATATAGAAAATTTTCTGACGCATTTGCAAGCACAATCGTACGGATTTTTGTGCCTCGAAAAACTTGCCAATAAAAAATCATGTCCCAAATGCCACTGTCATCGAAAATAGGCAAATTATATATCAAAATTCATGGAATCAACCTTCTGAATCCAACCGTGAGGTCCTTTTGGAACCAAAATGTACCAAAAAAACATCTACCCCCAGAAATAGAAAAAAGCAACTGCACAAACCCCCGAATACACAGATCTTAAGAATAAGGCCCAAAATCTCTCATGAAGAGAACATGGGCATGCAGATCTAGAGCTCTGATACCATATTAGAGTTGAGGAAAAATCAACCCTACAGCTCCCAAAGATCACTTGCATCTAAACCTATCACAGAAGGAGAGAAGCAAAAAAAACTATGGAGGCCAGAATTCAGAGATCTTGAAAATAGGAGTCATATTGATTGTGCAACAAGAATGCAATTTAATAATTACAGTTGTTATGAAAATACAAAGAGAGAATCCTTATAAGAGGATACTCGAAACCCTAAAGGAGAAAACCCTAAAGAACTATAAGATTCCTAAGTTTAGCTTGAGCATAGAGTATAATAGACTAATAATTAAATAAATAATTATTAGCTAATAAAAGATAACTCTAACAAGAGTGCGAAATTGGAATCATTAATTAAAGGAGTACAATTTGTGACACTACATTAAGCCCCCACTTTAGTGGGACTATGAACATACACTCATACTCTCAGTAAAGTAGAAATAAAGAGAAAGAGCATCTAAGAGAAAGACAAGCTAGGGATAGGACGATACTGAGTTTGAGAGATGATCAAGCCCCCAAGCATAGAATAAGATCAATCAAAATGATAGAATGATTAAAACTCTTGAATTGTAATGATAGAATGAGTTAACTAGATAGTATTTTTGAATGGTAAATGATTTCATTATATAGGGTTCTCAAGATATTTCTCAAATTAGGTCGACTTCTAATAGTCAAATGAAAATATCAAGATCGGATCACAAATGGTAGGAACTGACACTTGCACACATTCAAATTTGGTCCCTTTATGGAGGGACTAGGGTGATAGGTGTAATAGTCCACTCAATTAGGGATTAAGAAGGGTTGTGGTAGAGTAGCAATGTATAGGACATAGGATATGTTCTCAATATTAATATATGAAAACAATAGGACGTGATAAGGCCCAAAAGGCTTGAAATGACTCAAGAGGAGGCATACTAAAGAAAGGTAAAATAGAGTGCAATTGTAACAAGATACAATTTATGACACTGCAATAGGTAACCATTTTGGAAAAAAGATATGAGTAGTCATTTTAGAATGGATAATTATTTTTAAAACCAAAATAGGTACCCATTTCACATGAGTATAAATGTTGGTTTGGGATATCAAACCTAAATGGGTACCTGTTTTTTACAAAATGGGTACCCATTTTGGTCAACATTGTGTCTAAGTTTGAAACTTCCCCTGATGTGGACAACTTCTTACACTTGCCCTATTGGCATGTGGCACATATCCCTTAATTATTTATATTATTTCATGTGAACAACCTATGTAATTAATTTTGGGGGATGACCCCACAATGCAGTGGTTAGCTACGAGCCTCCTACATGGGAGGTCTTGGGTTCGAGTCTACTCGACTGCTTGTTAGCTCCAGGGAAAAGCTAAATTAATTCTTCGGTTGTGGACTAACAAAAAAAAAATTATGTAATTAATTTTATTAGGTTATGTGTAGGTATTTATTGGGATTACCCCTCCATTATGTTACTAGGATGAGATTTATATAATGGAGGTGATTTCCATTGTAGGGATGTGTGATTAGTATGATATTGTGTTTGGAATATCTTAAATATATAGCATGAAATAGATTCTCCAATAAGGAGTATTGTATGGTTTTACCCTAGCTTAATGTTTTTTTCAATTTATGTATATATTAGATATTAGAGCATCTTGAACCATAAATATCTCTTTTGGTATGTGTAATATTTATTATATATATATTACATTATTATAATTATTATATGTGTGAATTTTATCAAAATCATTAAACTTGGATACATGTGTATTTTTGACAAGTCTTGGGATATGAAAAACACTATAAATAATTTTCACTCTTTCGTCACTAAAACAGAAATGTACCTTTCTCATACAAACAATTTGATGTGTGTTGTTTCCACCAAGGAAAAAATTTCCTCCACAATAAACTAGATAAGATTCTAAATCCTTATATGGATTCATATGGTAGGAGTAACTTAAATAAATCAAGTAAGAGCCATCACTAGTAACATTAGCATAAAAAATAAAACCACGACTCCCATTGCGACCCTTGCATCTGATCCTACAATGGCTAATTTTGACTGTGTCTGCTCTCGCAACATTTCCCACTCCCCCTACGGTCTCTAGCCTACTTGGTTCTAGGCTTGCTCTGCTTGGGGTGCTCTTTTCGGTTGGAGTTGGGTTTGGTCTTGAGTCTTATCTTGTGATTTTGGTGGGTGGTGATGTTGCATCTACTTCTACAAATGGTGGTCTTTCTAGGGCTCCTGATGATGGTGGTCTTGTTAGGGCTACTACAGGTATCGGGGTCCCTCATGGACCTTATTCTACTGTTGGTGGGTGGAGCTTTGCCCATATTGCCATATTTGTTACTGCTCATCCTCCCATGGGGAAATATTGCCCTCCTCCTTGTGCCAAGACCTCCCCTATTGTGGTTTTTGGTCAAGATGTGATTGAAAATATTGATTTCTACCAACACTATGGGTTGGTGTACATATTTGTTGCGTTTTGGCCTTCTCTCCCTAATCTACATCATTGGGTGAGTGATTCTTGGAAGCCTTTTGTTGCTGGTAACATTCAACTTTTCCCTTGTGCTAAGGGTTTTTTCATTACTTCCTTTGCTTCTTCTAATGGTCATGACTTGGTGTTGGGCATGTTGTGGGCCTCGGGAGTTAACTCTCTCTCAATCAAACCCTAGATAGCTTCTTTTAAACATCTTACTGAACCACTCAATGTGCATCTGGTGTGGGTTCACCTTCCCAATTTTCCTCTTCATTTTTGGGAGTATTCTTGTGGCAACTCTATTGGCTAATTCTTTAAGCTTGATGATTCCACATCCTTCATGGGTCAATCTACTTTTGCTTGCATTTTAATCAATATTGACATCTTTATGCCTCTCCTTAGGGATGTGTAAATATGGTTGAGGATAGGCCATGGACTCAATCGTTGGATTATGGGGGTCCCCCCTTTCGCTATTGTAGATGTTTCTCAACTGGTAACTTAGCTTCAAATATTTCTCTCTCACACCATAAAGGTATTTCTACTTGGTGGAAAGATGCTAATGCTGATCATTTGACTACCAAGGCACCTACTTCTGGTGACTCTTCACATGCTGATGATGATGACTCTCAGAATGAGGTTGTGTATCTTACTGATGGTGTAGCCTTTGCTACCCCTAGATCCTACTAGTGTGGCCTCCTTAGGCCTTGAGATTTTTACTCCTATTGCTCCTATTTTGTAGAAACAATCTGCTCCAAGTGTTATTATGCAACAATAGTCTACTCCAGGTACTGATAAACACTCTAAGGGGATTTCCTTGATTGATCCCTCTTGAAATTATGCTCCTAATAATAGTACTACATGAATTGTTGTTTGTCGTAGGTGTAAAGGTAAGTCTTCTCCCCCCCACCAAACTCTTTCGTGTTGAGTTTTGGGTGATTCTCCTCACTCTTGAGGTGGGTTCCTAGCTTTCTTCTTTGTGTTGTTGTTGGTTTGGTAGGCCTTTAACAAGGTCTTTTCTTCTATTGATATTGGCATGTTTACCCTAAGCTTGTACAGGGTCAACACCCTTGTTTTGTTGCATTTATTTTATGTCGCCTATGAGTTGTTTGTATTCAGGGCCATCACCCTTGTTTTGTCGGTTTTAATAATAAAAATCATTAGCAAAAATAAATTATGTTTCATTATGACCATCATAAGAGAATTTATTTATGGAGAAATCGTTGAATCTCTTCATCTTGTTTCTACATCCCCTCTTCACATGTCCTCTATTTTGATAGTTCTACCACATTATTCTACCCTTTCGAATGGCTTTGGACTATTCCCTTTTTACTTGGATTTAGATTTCTTTCATTCCACTTTAGACCTACCTTTGTCCATAGGATTTCTCCAAACATAAAAAACATCATTAGAAGCTTCATTATTGGAAGCAATTCTCATCTCTTCACTAAGATATGTAAAAATAATAGTGACAATATTTATCTCCACAAAATTTCCACTAATAACAATAACTAATTTATTCCAAGATTTGGGCAAATAATATACCAATAAGATACATTTATCTTCCTTTTCAATTTTAACATCTACTAAATCTATTTAACTCAAAATCAAATTAAAGGAATTAAGATATTTAATAATAGAATAAACACTCTTCGATTTTAAACAATGAAAATATCTTTTGAGATATAGCTTAATAGTTAGCTATCACCTATAATCTTTCCATAGGGTTGTCTCCTCTAAGGCATTCAAGGGGATAAAATATAAAATAAATAATCAAATAGTTAGCTATGCCTTCTTGTCCTTACTCCAATCTTCATCAAGCATATCCTTAGGTTTTTATTAATCATTGGATGAGAAGTAGATTTCATGGTTCCAACCACTTAAAAATCTATCAAACCACTAATTCAAGAGCTCCCACTATCTCTAAAAAACCAACAAAAGTTCAACAAAGGCATCTTATTGTCTAAATAGAACCAAATCTTTGATATCAAATAGATAAAATTGAACAGAATATTATAAAAAATCTAAATATCTAGTGATTTTTTTGTAACTTGTTTATTATAACAATTTAAATTTTGTGGAGATACATAAAATTAGCAATATGAACAATAAAATCATCCAACACATTAAATAAAACTCATAAAATACTATGAATATAGAAAAAAGATCTTAAGAAAAAATCCCACCATCAAATAGAAGAAACATTTATATTGATCCAATAATAATGCTACATCAATACATCAAACTTTTTCACTTTAGTCTAACAAATTTTTGGTAGCAAAACAATTCTCAACCTATAAAAGACCATTTTACAACTATCTCAATCATCCAATTTATAGAGAAATAGAAATATAAATCCATACATATTTTTCCCTTACCAATGTCCCCATGTACAAATCCATTAATACCCTCAAGACTAGCAAGCTAGAATAATTGCATATTTTATCCATAACTCTCATAGCACACATCTCCAAAAGTGTCACTCTGTTTTTAAGACTAGAATGCATGTACCTAATTTATCTATCATTGCAAAGATGCTTCACTTTCTCTCATAGTGCCTAGAAATGAGAAATATGTATAAATTAGTATTCAAACTGTGAGGTAGGAAATAGGCATAGGCATCAAAACACAATAGTTAGGGAACCACAAACCTAACAATGCAATGAGAATAAAGTCCTATCACACTCAATAGAAGAATTGAAGACAAGATGTAAATAAAAAATGCAAACCAACAAAAACATCTATTTCAATTGGCCTCCATTGTTTTTCTTTCTTCTTCAAATTTGATGTTTGTAGATCTCACCTACAAAACAAGTGCAACTAAAAAGCAAGATTACAAAGATAGAGTGAAATCGATAGAATAAGGGTACTCAAAATGTGGTTCAAATTGAATGAGAGAAGAGTCTAATTTATAGGCAAACTAAGGATTGATTTGAAATTGAAGAAAGTAATCAATAGACAAGATTAAATGAGATGAGTTGTTAAGTGAGGATAAAAAGGAAATTGCATTTCCAATGTTGAGGAAGAAATAGAAATAAAAAAAGTAAAGTGAAAATGAAAATTAGAAACATCTATTTTCACTAAAATATGCCAAAATGAAATAGAGTTAGGTGAAAATAATTATTGGAAACATCTATTTTCACTAAAATATGTCAAAATGAAAGAAGAAAAGACTAGTTGAGAATTAGCAAGTTCATTCCGAAAAGCAAAATAATATAATCGGCACAAATATTGTCTCAATGCACCATGGTAAAAAACCTTATGACTTGTGACATGTTAGTACGAAAACAGAAGATAACTCATCTTACACACCAAAACATCATATATTCTATCGTAATATGCCACCAAGTCTAATTTCTTACTTCTATGTGCTTCTTGAGTGCAATAATTGCATTGTCATTATGTAAATTGAGAAAACTATTTCATATATGTCAATCTGTGATCTCTTTGTAATCTCCCTTATTTCATATATCTCAATCTGTGATCTCTTTGTAATCACCCTTATTCAATGTAATCTCCCTTATTATATGTCAATCTGTGATTTCTTTGAAGACTAGTAATAACAAAATAATATCCCTTAACTCCTTAGACATCCAAACTAGATCCATTCTTTAAAAAAAAATTAGACACCCAACTTTCTGAATTAGGATTTAAATTCAATATCACTGTATCCTAACATTCTCTTGATCTAGATAAGATACAAAACTTAAATGTTTATAGCACAAAAAAAATATTACAATCCTATAATGTAGAAACAATATTAGAATATCAAAGAAAAACAACAAATTGTCAAATCCTATTTCTAATCCCAAAACATTACATTCTGCAAGCTCTTTAATTTCCCATTGGAGAGCAATTTCCAAATTCTCCTTTCTCACAGTATTAATTGTTTTTCTTGGTAGCCTCTTCACATCTAATGTCCTCTTTTTTATGGCTAACCTCATGTCCCCTTAGGGAATCTTCACCATAAAATTTGAGAAGTGCAGCATCAACATCAGCACAATCTATCACCCGAGTCTCAGACTTTGAAGAATCATCCAATGCTACACGAATTTCAAATTTACATCTCTTTTCAAATAACTCACCAATTTTGTCAAGCTCTCCTTCTGTGTCTTTAATGGGCTCCTTGAAAGGTTCCAAAAATGATTCATCTACACCCCAAAGTTCTGCCACAGAAGGAATCTCTGCACAACAAAAGTAGCATGGTATAAAATCTGTGAGAAACAAATCACTTAGTCTGATCAACCATCTAACTGCAAATAGCATAGCAAAAGGTTAGAAGTGAAGATTTATCCATTTTAGAAACACTGCATGCTTAAAATTTAAGCCAAATCTTGTGCCAAGGTACTTAAACTTTTACCTTCATTGTTCAGTCCTTTACTGTTCATTTCTATCAGTAGAAACTCACCACACTTTGCTATAGAAAGTGGGTATCAAATCTTCACTCTAGCCTTGCAGCTTTTGTGGTGTTGTGGATCATTCAATCAACATGACAATTAATAAGAACATGAAATGAAATGAAAGATGAAAATTAATTATTGTTACGAGTAAAAACTGATCTGATATCATAAGGAATAAGATTGGATTCCAATATCAATATCGCACGATCCTTTAAACTAAATCAAAAGACACTAGACCTAATGCAATGTCCTTAACACTAAACCAGAAGAAGTTAAGATATAAATATGGCAAGGTTCTTAACACTAAACCCAAAGAAGTTAGGGTATAAATATTTTAAATAAGGGTTTAAATATAAACAAATTGCAGGCATAACCAAAATGTGAGAATGGGATAAGTTCTAATTGTTAGCAGGTTAATTTAGTAAAGATTATAACTCCAAAACCAACAGATTTTGGACAGAAAATCATTAAAGTTGATGAATAATTTGCCCAAAACTAATCTGATGGGATTTGTGAAATGGAGTGGAGTAGCGATAGCCCATTCTTGTACCTTCCTCTCTTCCTGATGTTGTCAAATCTTTCTTCCAAACAAGAAAGAAGGCCTGAATTGTTCTATGGATTTCTGTAATGCCAACATCTTTTATAATGGAATATGTGTAGATAATGCTATTGTAATGTTGGATGTGGGCTTTGTGCTGTAAGGCTGTAACGAATCTGCTCAATTTAATGGGAGAATGGTTTCTAAAACACAGAAGAAATGGTTTAATCTGCCATGATTAACTATGAATGATGCAGAGAATGTAACTGCTATGTCAGATACCAATTATCCTGCATATTCTCCATTCATTTTCTTCTTTAATCTGACTGTAACGCCTCTGCTCAAGAAACGTAGCGCTGCTTTCAATTTCCACTCCTTAGCTCATCACATTCCAACTAACATTTCATTTTTAAATATTAAAAAATATCAAAATAATGTAGTTTAATTAGTTGCCTATAGTTAGTAAATGTGAGATGGTATGTTTCTTGATTACCTCATCTATCAAGATTAAAATTTCAAATGTATGATTCAAGGGATGAGATTGGGATTTTTCCCCAAACAACTTTGGTAGAATAGATATCCCTCAGCTCTTGACTCTTAGCATACACTTGTAGTACCACTTTCAATTTTCACATCTTAGAATGTATCCTACATCAAACTCATAGCATTCTTACTAACAATTCATTTTCAAATATTAAAAAATTAACAGAAAATTGTAATTCAATTGGTGTGTATAATTGGTATAGGTGATGATATGTTTCTTGATTATGTCTTCCACCAAGATTCAAATCCCAAAAGTGTGATATAAGGGATGAGGTCGAGATTGTGCTCTAGACAACTTTGACATAATCTCATAACTTTGCTTTTGATTTCCACATCTTAGCATGTATCCTACACAAAACTCATAGAATTTCCCACAAATGGTTCATGTTTATGTATTAAAAAACTATCAAATGGTTGTAATTCAATTGGTTGAGCATTATTGATGAAGGTGATTATATGTTCCTTGATTACGACATCCATCAAGGTTCAAATCTCAAAGGTATTCAATATAAGGGATGAGGTCAAGATTGTACCCTAGATAACTTTACATAAAAGACGGGTTAAAATTTTTTCAAACAAAAAGAAATACAAAGCACGGGTATCTGTAAGAATTTGATGAAGATAGTCAAGATCAAGAGCACATTGAATAGCACAAGAGAGAGACAAAATAGATTGATAAGAATAAACCGCATTCTAATCAACATGAAAATACTAATCAACTGGATCATCAAGAATTGTTACATACAATGTAGATGAGCCTCCTTATAAAGACAAGGCTAAGAGACAAGAGAGAGCACAATGATGACATATGGCTCAATGAGATGCAAGGGTATGTAGGGATAGGTAGGAGAAATAGTAAAATATTCCACATGAGGTGGATCACCCACAGAAGGTGGAATGTAACAACAAGATAAGACCACAAAAGGTGGAATTTCTCCTACATACACACTCCCAATGTATGTACATCCCTAAGTGTCTCATATGCAAACTACAATGTGGTGCATGTACCTAATTAAACTTAAGTGTAATTATATCCAACATGAATAAATAATTACACCAAAACCCCCCTTAGTGCAACTTAGGGGAATGCACTTAAGTCTACAATGCAACTAAGTAATGCATGATGGGTCTCGGCTACAAGGCCATGTTAGGTACCCATGTACAAATGCAAATACAGTCTCCCATAAACCAAGGAAAGAGAGAAAAACACAATGGGAAAAAACCCTCTCCCGAAAGAAAAATGAAAACTATACAAAGATCTCTCAAAGAAGCATGTGAGAAACAAAACCCCATGTGAGGAAAAAGTCCCCCCCATATGAGAGACGAAGAAGAGAGGCTAAGTAACCCTCCCCCTCCCTCAATGGAGAATCTGCACCAATGGTAGAAGCTCAAAAATGAATGAAGAAATTGCTCCACGATGGTTGAACCACGTTCCTCCCCTTAGGAATAAACACAACCAAAGGTGTATCCATGAAGTCTCCTCAATCATGAAGGGAATATGTAGGAAAAAAACTCATGATGAATGGAATCTCTGAAAAACTGCTCAAGTGTTCCCATGTCGATGCTGAAAGTTACCCCCTCCAAAGGTGGTGTACTGATCCACACTGCCAAAAAAGGCACTCCAAGATCTAGTGGAGATGAATGTAGAACAATATCCAAAGACTCGCATGTCTCCTCTAAGGATAAAGAGACCTCCTCCAAATGTTGTACATAAGTATCCACAATCATATCAACTTCGAAAGAATGATCATGTAGAGAATGCACAAGAGGGTCAGAGTGTTTCCTTGCAACAATCAAAGAAGGATCATCTTCATCAAAGAGAAGACGAATGTCATCAATGATGTCTCCCAAATTTGCAATGTAGGACTCCACAAACAAACCTACAATGTATGTCAAGTAGTCATCCCAATGAATTGAAGTTGGAAGACAAGGAATATCATGCTCCAATGAATCACAAGAAGGCAAAACTGTCGCAACATTTGCATCATCAGGTGCAATAGGTGGTGCGATATCAATAAGAGGAGATGAAATGCAAGGCTCAAGAACGGGGTCACATGTCGAAATCCCCAAGTTCAAGTACCCAAAGTTCTCCTCAAAATCTAAATCATCATGTGAAGAATCAACCTCATCAATAGGACCAAAATGTGAAAAGGAGTGCAACTGAGATGCATGATCAACCACCCCGGTCGCAATGATAGCTCTAGTCTCCAAGTCTCTAATGATAACTGAATCAGGTGTGAACTCCACAATTTTCCTCGTTTCCCCATGTGTGATTTGATAGATGGAAACAAGATTGTGTGTCAAGTGGGGTACGTGTACACAACACATCATTGAAGGAGTTATCCCCAATGACAATATATTATTTCCTAATCACATCCATGTATGTATGATTGCCCATCAAAATTTGCGACATGGTGCAAGGCTCAAATGAAGAGAACATAGACTACAAAGATGCCATGTGATAAGAAGCCCCTGAATCTAGAAGCCATCTCCTTGAATCATGACTTGTAGTAGCACAAAGAGCTTGTCCCTTTCCTTTATCTATCCCAAAAGTGTGATCCTTTCCTTTATCCTTTTCTTTGGAAGAAGAAGCCGATGTAGACATTCTAAAAGGTAAACTGATTTTTTTCTTCTCAAGAAGATGTTTCAATTCATAAATATCCTTCTTGTAACAACGTTGTTCATCATGTCTGGACTTCTTGCAATATGCACAAAAAAGATTGTCCTTATATGATTTCCTCTTAGGTGAGGATGTAGAATCACCTTGTTGTGGAGAGGATGATTGTGGTCCATCTTGTTGTGGCTTAGGCTTCTTTTGGTTCTTGCCTTTTCCTTGATTGCTTTGATTCCCTTTATTAGCCACCAAAGCTTGTGACTTTGAAGATTTGAGAATCCCCATCTTGGTCAACTTAGATTGCTCAAGTATCAACGTCTATGTGAATGCATCAAAGGAGGGAGAAGTGTATGAGGAACCTTGAGCTAACCTATGGGTGTGAAATCTAGATACAAAGGTTGCATACTCTGATGGAAGCTTGCCCAACAAGTTGTAAACCAACTGAGCATCCTTTTTGTCAATGCCACAATCCTTTAGCTTTGCTCTTAGCTCATTTTTTTTTTTGACAAAATCTTGGATTGTATTAAAAACCTTGAGATCCAATGTTGTGAGTTCACTATCAGGCTTGTAGCCCTTAATCTCATCAACTTGGCCATACAATTTTTCATAAATATCCCAAGCCTCTTTGATTGTTGTACACTTTTCAATGTGAAAAATGAGGTCTTATGATACATACTTTCTTAGTTCTCCAAGTGCCATACAATTTTTAGTGAGCCAATCAACTTGAGCATTAGGATCAGCCTTAGGATCAAGTGGTGTTGTTATTGTTCCATTTACATAATGAATGAGTCATTTTTCCATTAGTTTACTCCATGCCTTAATCTTCCATGATGCATAATTATGAGGAGTTAAAATTGGAAATTTAGGAGAACCCATAGCACCAAAATGAAAAAACACAAGATAGAGAGAAGAACAATCACACAAGACATCCCCCCCAAATTAATCAATCAAGAAACCCCCCCCCAAAAAAAAAAATTAAAAATTAAGATTTGACACTTTATACTTAGTGCGTGTACAATGGGCCACTTGCAAAGAAGGGAAAAGTGGAATTTTGATTTCAACTTTACAACTACCTCAAATAGGCTATAAGAGACCCCAAAAAATTACTACAAGTGATCTAAACTAAGATCCAAGCAAAAATACATGTACCAAATAAGTCAAAATATGAACAAATACTGAAAGTACAATTTCTACTCAAAATCACTGCAAACTAATGGCAGATTATGAAATTAGACAAAAAATATGCACTTTAAAAAAAACGGCACCTGAAAATGAGGTCGTATGACCCCAAACGAAGCCTCTGAAGTTGCAAAATTGAGGATTAGATAGGTACAGTCATAAAAAACTAAAAATTGTAAAAAATATGTCCATAAAAATAGAAAATTCCTCCACCACTGCGAAGAGAACGAAAAATTAGCCCAAATAAAAAAAATTGCACCCAAAAAGGAGCAAAAATGAGTAAGATACGACCTCTTGAAGTTGAACTACAAAATCAAAAAGCTCAATGAGAGGGGGCTCCACAATTTTCAAACTTTATTGAATCAGTGCTGATGTCAGTAAATGATGGGCTTAAATTTGACGTCCATCTAGTTGTCACAAAAACTTCACCTCCCCTGCTGACATGGTGTTCGTACTGTACGGATTGATGATGTGGCCAAAAGAGATATTGACATGTGTCATATAGTTGATGGCGTGTCCGGTACGGATGATGAGTTGGTGGCTTGATGGTAGTACAACAAAGCTGACTGTGCAGGTGACTGGGTCATCTGTATGGTTGATATGTCCAGTATGACTGACTGACGTGGCAAGTCTGTACGACTAACTCGTTGCCTGACTGTGGATGTTGGCAAATAAGATAGTGTCACGTGTCAGATCGGTGAAGCTGGGAGGCAGCTAGGTGGTGCTCAGGTGGCACTATGCAGGGTTTCGTGTGGCGCTACCTATGAGATGACATGGTGCCTATGTGAGAGCCTGCGTGGATGTCATGTGGCCTATCTGTGTGTGTTGTCCAGTGTCAAAAGAGGATAAGGCTAGTGGGCCCTGCGTTTCAGCCAAAACCGCGGGCTTCGGGATGTAAATCTGGTAGCAGTCGAAGGAAAGGATCAGCGGAGCTGACACAGGGCGGTGGTGGGGCCTACAGTCGGTATAGCCCTGCACAGGCTGACACAAGTTACAATGAAGGGAGGGGTGATACAACCCCCCCGCCCCCCCCCCCCCCACAATAAAATTTTTATTTAAAAAAAAAACTTTTACAATTTCCTTTTAAAAAACATCTATGAATTTTTAAAATAATAATTGAAATAAAATATTATCCAAAGCCCCGAAATTCACTTTTCACCAAAATAGGTTGAGTTTATACTCAAATTTTATGGAAAAGGCCTCTCGGACTCAACCGTGATGTCCAAATTACCATAGGACGTGCCTATAATGAGAAGCTCCCCAGATCCGAAGAAGCAAGCCTCCAAAAGCTCTCTAAAATGATTAATCAATGAATCCCTACTTGCTCTGATACCATGTGAGATTCTGTTGAAGATAGCCAGGATTAAGAGCACATTGAATAGAACAAGAGAGAGAGACAAAATAGATTGATAAGAATAAATTGTATTCTAATCAAGATGAAAATACTGATCAATTGGATCACCAAAAATTGTTACATACAATGTAGATGAGCCTGCTTATAAAGGCAAGGCTAAAAGATAAGAGAGCACACAATGATGACATGTGGATCAATGAGATGAAAGGGTAGGTAGGAGAAATAGTAAAATATTTCACATGAGGTGGATCACCCACTGAAGGCAGAATGTAACAACAAGATAAGACCACAAAAGATGGAATTTATCCTACATACACACTCCCAATATATGCACATCCCTAAGTGTCTCATATGCAAACTATAATGTGGTGCATTTACCTAAGTAAACTTAAGTAAAGTGTAATTATATCCAACATGAATAAATAATTACACCAACAACATCAAACAACCCTATCAAAATCCACCAAATGATCTAACTTTGATAGAATAGATATCTCTTAGTTCTTGACTCTCAGCATAGACTCGTAGTGCAACTTTCAATTTTTATACCTTCATGCCTATCCTACATAAAACTCATTGCATTCCTACTAATACTTCATTTATAAATATTAAAAAATTATCAAAAGCTTGTAATTCAATCAATTGAGCCTAATTGATAAAGATCATGGTATGTTATTTTATTATGTCATCCATTAGAGTTCAAATCCAAATGGTGTGATATAAAGGATCACATGTGAGGATTTTGTTTGGGACAACTTTGATAAAATAGATATCCCTCGGTCTTTAAATGTTAGCTCAAAAGATATTAGTGTAGATTCATGCTTATGTAAACCAAGTAGTGAATAATATAAAATCTATCAAAAAAAAAAAATTAATTTGTTGAGACCAAAATTTAGAATAGCTATAAAGAAAGTCAATATAATAATGACATATAATTCTCTTCTCAATGGAAAGTGGTTTATATGGGTAGATGGAGTAGAGTTTCTTAGAGTGAAAAAAAGTACAAAACGCCAATTTCCCAATTCTCTAATGAAGAATATTTTTTTAGAGTCTTATTACTGGATGTGAGTTGAAAGATGTAGAGAAAATTCTACTTCTGACACTTTCACCTAAAATATTCTCTATTATAGAAGAAAGTGGTCTAATAAGAGAAATAATTTCCTTTAAGTTATTCTGGATTTGACATACTTGTCTTCTCAGATCTGATTATAGCATCCATGTCTAGTTTTGCATGGTAATTGATTTACCTTTACGTAGGGTGACAACTGGGAGATGACTTCATGACAAATTTAATTTTGGCCCAACTGTCAAATTTCATTGAACATAGTAAACTAACAATTGGCCAATTTCAGTTGGTCTTGTAGGGTCATAAAATTGTGACCTTACAATTTTTGACCGCATTTGGGTCTTTGCATTAGCGGATGAATCCCTAAACCTGATTGGAGACTCAAGACATTCTCAAGACACCTGAAACTTGCACTCCGTACTGCTTTCTGTCACTGTCTATCCTAAATTAGGGAAGGACAGGGGCGTGACACCCCTGTCCTCCCTAGGACAGGAGTGCCACGCCCCTGTCCCTTCCCTATTTTGGGCCTCCTTTGAGCCAACCTTGCATTGGGCTTGTCAATTGTGAGTAGGAAAAAGTTTTCCTATGTCAGCCTAAGATGGGAAATCAATTAAAAACCCCTAATTGACAAGTATATAAGGAGCACTTCCCCTCCTATTTGCACAAGTTAGTCGATGATAAGCGAAGTTGATCACAAGAGAAGTCAAGTGCAAGCATTCAAGTATTCAGTCAAACATTGAGCATTTCAAATCTCCTTTCAAGGCTAGGTGTTGCATTCAAGTCAAGGATTCAACCATTAAAGAGGAGATCTCTACCAACATTCAAGACATTCTATTCCACATATCCTTTCAAGCAATTTCATCAACATTTCAATTGTGTCCTCTCTTGAGGTGAATTTTACTTCAGATATTTCCTTTCATTACTTGCAAGTATTTTCAATCACTTGGTTAATTCAAAAATGGGGTTTGACCTAAAGGAAAACCCCCAATCCCAACAACATTTCCTCTCTTTTATGTGTGTAGGTTGTAGGTGCGTAGCTATAATTGCATGTTTAGGCTTCATTTTCAAAGACAGAAAAACCCTTTTTGGCATGCGGGTTTTTTGCAGGACCAGGTGCAACTTCAACCCGGTCCTACCAACTTTTGCTCAAATTTGTAAGGAAGCTTCGTCTTGACATTTTACTGCTAATTCCAGGTGCACAACTTCATCCTGCATCTCTATCTCAAGATATAATTGCTTCTTTGTCATCTCCACACTTAGTCTTAATTCGCTTGATTCAACTTGTCTATTTTAAAAGAGGGTTACTTTACTTTCCAAATCCATTGTCAATTCCCTACAATTCACTTATCATTCAATCTCTTTCCATTGGGATTGAATCTAGTGAATTCAACCCCCTCTTTTAAATGTATTAATGTGCGTGAGAAGTTGAAGGGAATCCATTGTGAAACTTTCACTCCTTTCTTGAGGAGGGTAAAGCTTTCCACTTGATCTCCCCTCATCACATTTCACCACCGTTATATTTTGGTGAGCCCGACGTCTTGCATGCTTTACAAATTATTGCATATTTTTCATTTACAAGTTTAATTTTCTTGCAATTTACAAAACTTAGTGGTTAATTCAATCAAACCCTAGTTGTTAAAATTGAAATTGAACTTGTGTTTTGCAAAAATTGCTATCTATTGTCTTAGATCTGAAAATTGCATTGCTTGTAAAATTTAGTTTATTCATTGTCTTGTTCAATTTGCAAATCAAACTTAGAAAATTAAGTGGTTGATTGTCAAAATCCTAATTTCAAAAATCAACTTGAATTTGTGCAAACATTGGATTTACATTTAATTTTCAGATTTGGAACTATTTTCAGATTTGTCTTCTTGCTTAAAATTCAAATTTTCAATTTCCCTCCTTTTTTCCAAAATTCAAAATTTTAAAATTTAGTGGTTAGGTCCTAAAACCCTAATTTTCAAATTTACTTGGATTTTGTGCAAATTTCAATCAATTTCAACCAATTTTAGTTTTCTAAATATTATTCAAGGTGGCCCTATCCATTAGGTTTGACCTTTTTCAAATTTGCAATTCAATTTCTTATCTTTTTCAAAACCCTAATAGGGTCCTATTTTGGCATTCAAACCTTAATTTCACCTATCTAGAGATCTTAAAATAAATTAGTTTTTTGGGTGGACCAGGTACACTTTCAACCCGGTCCCTAACTTTTTTCTTAAAATTTTGGGAGACTGTTATGACTATATTTAATTGCTTAAATCCAGAAAATTGGCTAATTTTGTCGAATTTTGATCCCTCTAAAATAAAAAATACTTCCCAATTTCAACATCACAACTTTCAAGGAAACATTTAAAATTAAGTGGTTAATTATAATCTCCCCTAATTTTAAAATCTCAATTTTGTCAATTTTAATTAAGCAGTATCCCATTGGCCCTAATTTTAAATTTCAATTTCTTTTTATTCATCATAAATTTTCTTGGAAATTGTGTCCTTTCTTCTTTCCACAAATTTCAAATTGTATAATCATCATTATCTTGAATTTTGCATTATTCAATTTGGCAAACTTTGTTCTTCAAATTCAAAATTCAAAATTTCCCTCTAGTGGATGAGTTTTACAACTATTAGTCCTACCTATACTATCCTCGTTAGACGAAGCATTAACCTATACTATCCTCGTTAGACGAAGCATTAGAATTAAGGCTTCCCAAGGTTTAAGTCTCGAAGAGATGGAGCCTAATTTGGGTGACTTCTATAATGAGGATAATGCTAATTCTTCCCATCCTAATAGAATCCCTATCTACCCAATTGATGATTCCAATGATGAAGAAGAAGCTTTGACTAGAGTTTCCATAGATCAACTTTCAAAATTGGATAATCAATTCGACAACTTCCAACAATGGATGTCCCAAGAATATCCTAATAGTGAAGCTCTTCCATTAATTTGAAGGTCTAAAACACATGATTCAAAGCGATAAGAATGGAATTGATATATTGTGTGGTATTGCTCATATTGTTGATTCTAATGTTATGCCTATGAAGAGTTGTGCTAAGAAATTAGGTTATTCGCAACCTTCTACACAAATCAATCATTCTATTCCTTTGACCACTTCAATGACTAGCATTCCTACTTTCACTTCAAACATCATGGCTACTTCAACTCAAAATATCATACATACAACCATTAGTCATGGGGGAAACCCCTCTTCCTCATTCAATCCTCCATCTTTATCTATGCCTTCAATGAGTATTCCTTTTGTCTTTCAACCAATCAATGTGACACAAGGGGGCAATTCATCCAATCATTTTACTCCTCCTTTTAGTGTCCCATTTCCTACTCAATCATTGCCTATGCCTAATTACCACTGTGTTCCACCACCCTATTCTCAATCAATGCCTTCTTTAAATAACATCACACCACCTTCTCAATCAAACATGTCTAACATAAATTCCTCAACCGAAGCAACCATTAACAACCTTACTCAAACTGTGTCATCATTGCAACAACAAAACGCTTCTATGAGTCAATCCAAGTTTAGTGTGTCCCCATTCTCTTGATATTGTTAGATATGTCCCTCCTAAACATGTTGAAGTCCCTCAATTGGAACTCTATAATGGAAAAGGTGACCGTTTAACACATGTTAAAATATTCCAAACTTTGTGTACTGACTTTGCTTATGATCAAAGATTGCTTGCCAAATTGTTTACTAGAACATTAAGAGATAAGGCTTTATAATGGTATTTCTCTTTGCCTTCCTATTCTATTACTTCTTTTCAACAATTTCAAAATAACATAGGTTCTAAAATCACTTTGACTGATTTAATGCATTGTAAACAAGGTGTTAAAGAAAAAGTGAATTTCATTGGTGGATATAAGCATTTGTGTTCTCAAATTTATTTTCCAATGCCTAATAATGATATTCAAAGAATTCTCATTTCTAATTTTCGAAAAGACATTAGGGAAAAACTTCTCCTTTCTGAGTTTACTTCATTTTCGCAATTGTGCGCAACACTTCACAATTATCAACTGATTGTGAGTCAGCTAGAGCAATTTACTCCTAGGGCTCCGAGTGATAAGGGTGAGAGTGCTCAACAACTGTTTGTGAAGTTCAAACCGAATAAAGGCTTCATCAAATTCAATGACACCGTCAACAACAACAATGTGAATGCTACAATAGGTGTACCTCCTATTTCTAAATTTTTCAAAAGAGAAAGACAATTTACTCCTTTGAATGAATCTTTGCATAGAATCATGTCTCAGTTGTTACAAATAAATGTTATCAAACTTCCTTCAATAAAACTAGCTGACCCTTCTAAGGCAGCCTCACCTTACTTTGATAATAGTTCTTTTTGTCAATTTCATTGTCAACCTAGTCATGATACTAAGAAATGTTTTGCATTAAAAAGTAAGATTAAAGACTTGATTGATAATAATACTATATATGTGGCAGGTGTGAATGATAAGGGAAATAAATTAGTAGCTCCTCCTAATCAAAATCTTAAAATTTTAACTGATCCTTTACCCACTCATACCTCTAACGTGATTGAGACTGAACATACCTCTTTCTCTCCCTCTTATTTTACTACCATGACTCCAAATTTGGTGAATATGGTAGAGAAACAAGAAACACCTAATGATCCATGTATCACATTTGACCCTAGTGAGACCATTAGAGCACCTGATGGCCCATTATACATAGTTGCAAAAATCCAAGACAAAACTTGTCGTGGTGTGCTTATTGATCCCTCTTGCATGGTTAATGTCATCACTGAAGAATATATGTATACTTGATATTTGCATAAACCAATCTATGATGATACTAATGTTCTTGTTAAGTTATTTGATGGTGTTTCTTGTCCTAATATTGGTTCTATCACACTTCCCATTGAGGTTCATCCTAAATCTATAGATGTCAACTTTGTTATCATTCCTTCATTTGAACAATTCCATGTGAAGTTAGGCTACCCTTGGTTGTCTTCCATGAAGGCTATTGCTTCTCCAATCCATAAGTGTTTGAAATTTCCCCACAATGGAGAAATCATAACTATTAATTATAGCTTATTTTGACCAACCGAAATAAGCTCAGGTGTTCCTATTGATTACTTTTGGCCTCAACAATTTCAATCTCTTCCACCAAGAAGCGATGATCTCTTTCAATCTTATCAAAAATGGAAGAAAGATATGATCTTATCCTTAAGCCAACCTCGCACTCCAAAACTTGATATTCCAATCAATCTTGAAGATGAAGTTCTTCCCTTGATGGATAGAACTAATCTTCCTCCTAAGGAAGATTCTCAACCTATTCCTATGGATGAAACTATGCCTTCTCCTAAGAAAAATAATAATATTCTTCCTAAGGTTAGACCTGTACCTCCTCCTCAGGATGGACCTGGTCTCCTTCCTACACCAAACATTCCTCCTATATATGGTGCAGTTCCACCTCCTTCCTCTTATAGAGAGAAGAGACCCACCTCTCCTCTTGTCCAACCTAAAAGACCTCAACCTAAACCTCAAACTACCAAAGATGAGAATATTCCCCCTTCAACAAATATTCATCCATTTTTTCAGCCTTCCGCTAAGACTCGACGAAATCGTTGTGCGAGAGAACGCTAGTGAAAATGCTGCGCTCGAGCTTGTGAAGCTATTCCTCAAACTATTCAATCTCCCAAAACACCAATTGTTGACATGATTCCATTTTCTCCTCAACAAGATGTTGAACCTAAATCTCCAAATCATAAGTTGCAAAAAACATGTGATGGTTTTACTTCTATTCATGTTAGAGCTCCTCTTTCTATAAATCTTGATGAAGAAATAGGTGAAAATGTTATTCATGATGGCAATACAACTCCTAATGCTTCTAATAGTGACTATGAATATGTTGATGTTGACAAACATTAATCTATAGAATTTTCAAAAGCCTTAATCCTAGCTCCTCGAAATGAACAAAGTGATTTAGCACATGAGCATAGTCCTTGTTTGGATCTTGTGATAGCTCCATCTGTTGTGCTCGATGTCCATCCTCTGGTGTGTTTCCCACCTTCCCGAAATAGTGATCAACAAGATCGGGAGGTGGATGTCATGCTAGACTAGCTACATTAGCACCATAGATCCTCTACTTCTCTCTCTTTTCTTTCTCTTTTGTGACATTTCTTCTATGTGTATCCATGTTATTCTATTTGTTGTCCCTAGTGATGTCTACTTCAGGATGATGCAAAGCATTGAGATCTCTTGTGGTCTCTTTCATGTTGACTCAAAAGACACATGTGTTCCCTTTATTCCAAGGTGGTTTCTTTTCTTTGGGGAATGAGGACTATTCTATTCATATATATACATGATATACATGAGTTATCATATAGCATACTGACCTCAAGGGAAGTGAAGCCACCTCATGCTTTGTATTTTCTGTTCATTATCCTTGGGTTTATTCCTCGAATGGGGGCTAAATCCTTGCGATAACATGCTTCCTCTCTTTCTCTCTTGGGTGTATCCTACCTTAACGCAACCTTTCCTGATAAGGCATGTGTGACCGCTTTAACGTGGGGGCATACACTCTGCTCATATTTTCCTTCTTGATACTCAAAGTTACTTAGAGTACTTGGCTTTGCTTTGTAATTTTTGGTATCCTTGCTTTTCATGACTCATAGTGAGGGGAACCTTACTACTTGCAGTCATGGTTCCTCCCTTTTGATCTTCCCTTTTACTTTGTCAATCGAAGTCGTAAGATTCTTATTCCACTAGGGGCTTGGTGTATCTTGCCTCTTTGATGCATGGTGAAAGTCTTTCAAGTCTTTTTTCCTTGTACTTTATCGGTAGTATTGGCATACACTTATACTCCCGCTAAAGTGGGGGCTAAATGCAGCGTCATAAAATTGTGACCTTGCAATTTTTGACCGCATTTGGGTCTTTGCATTGGTGGATGAATCCCTAAGCCTGATTGGAGACCCGAGACATGCTCAAGACACTTGAAACTTGCACCTTGCACTGCTTTCTGTCACTGTCTGTCCTAAATTAGGGCAGGACGGGGGCATGGCACCCCTGCCCCCCCTAGGATAGGGGTGTGGCCCCCCTGTCCCTGCCCTATTTTGAGCCTCCTTTGAGCCAACCTTGTATTGGGCTTGTCAATTGTGAGTGGGAAAAAGTTTTCCTATGTCGGCCTAAGATGGAAAATCAGTTACAAACCCCTAATTGGCAAGTATATAAGGAGAAATTCCCCTCCTATTTGCACAAGTTAGTCAATGATAAGCGAAGTCAAGTGCAAGCATTCAAGCATTTCAAGCATTCAAGTATTCATTCAAACATTGAGTATTTTAAGTCTCCTTTCAAGATTAGGTGTTGCATTCAAGTCAAGGATTCAACCATTAAAGAGGAGATCTCTACCAACATTCAAGACATTCTATTCCACATATCCTTTCGAGCAATTTCATCAACATTTCAATTGTGTCCTCTCTTGAGGTGAATTTTACTTCAGATATTTCCAGTGTTTCCCCCTCCCAAGCCCAAGTACCCCCATCCCCGAAACCCATCCCCCAAACTTTTTCCCTTTCTCCCCCCATCCTCGAAGCCCGTCCCCTCGTCTCCCCATCCCCAACAATCATGGAACACTGGATATTTCCTTTCATTACTTGCAATTAGTTTCAATCACTTGGTTAATTCCAAAACGGGGTTTGAATTAAAGGCAAATCCCCAATCCCAACAACATTTCCTCTCTTTTTTGGGTGTAGGTTGCAGGTGCACAGCTGTAATTGTTGGTTTAGGCTTTATTTTTAGAGACAGAAAAAACCATTTTCAACAGGTGGATTTTTCGCAGGACCAGGTGCAACTTCAACCTAGTCCTGGCAACGTTTGCTCAAATTTGCAGGGAAGCTTCATCTCGACATTTTACTGCTAATTCCAGGTGCACAGCTTCATCCCGCATCTCTATCTCAAGATATAATTGCTTCTTTGTCATCTCCACACTTAGTCTCAATTCTCTTAACTCAACTTGTCTATTTTAAAAGAGGGTTACTTTACTTTCTAAATCCATTATCAATTCCCTACAATTCACTTAGCATTCAATCTCTTTCCATTGGGATTGGATCTAGTGAATTCAACCCCCTCTTTTAAATGTAATGTGTGTGAGAAATTGAAGGGAATCTTTTGTGAAACTTTCACTCCTATCTTGAGGAGGGTAAATCTTTCCACTTGATCTCCCCTCATCACATTTCACCACCATTGCAGGTCTAATCTAATGTTTCATGATATCTCAGAGGTCTTTTGTATTATTTAATAACTATTTTTAATTTGAGAGTTATTTTATAATATTTTTTTTTTTAAATATATTTTGGTTGTATTTTAGTTTTTATGAATATTGTAATTATATGAAACTTCTTAATACTACTATAGAACACCTATCAACATTAGCACTGGCAAGTGTAAGTCTTTTTTTATTTTCCAATTTCCTTCCTTTCAACTATCATCGGATGAACTTACAAAAAAATGGAGGGAAAATTGAATTCTGTGAATGGAGGGAAATGCGCGGCTGGTTTCCTCTGGTTCTGCAACCTCTGCAGCTCAAGGACAACTCGTCTCTTTCGGATCTATGGGGGATGATGAGGATGGTCAAAAGGATGGGGACCCATGGCATCAAGACCCTCCTCTTGACTTTAAAAATACTGAAGACTCTACAAAGTTGGGTCACAAGATCTTAAACGCGGAGCTGGGAAAGATGGCTGGAGACAAGGTGGTCAAATCCTGGAAACATTTCTTTGCAAACAAGCCTACTGGTAAATATACCTTTCCCTTTGTGGAAGATATTTCTGATAGAAAGGTAGGAAGATTAGCTATTGTTGTATCGGACGTGGTCATAGATCACAGTATTTCTCTTATGGCATTTTCTCTTGTGGGGAAATTTGTTGGACCCAAACCTAATATTGAATTTGTTAGGTGTTTTGTGAAGATAAAATGGTGGGTGAAAGGACAGGTTGATGTTTTAGCCTTGTCAAGGGTTTTTTTAATCTTTTCCTTCTCCTGTGGTGAAGACTTGGAAATATCTCTAAGCGGAGGACCCTGGATGCTTGGGAAGTCTTCTTTATCTTTAAGAAAATGGTCTCCAAAAATGGAGCTCAATGACTCCTTTGAATTTGATCCGGTCTGGATGTGGCTCCCTGGTTTGCCACTTGAATTTTTGTTGGAGGATGTGTTTTCATGCATTGCTAAATCCTTCAGGGAGCTTGTGGCTATAGATTCTATGACATCAATGTGATAGAGACTGGTGTATGTGAGGATATGCGTTAATATCTCACAGAACATGGACCTTCCTAGCTCTGTCGAAATAAATTCCAAGCTAGGTAAGTGGGAACAAGTCATACAGTTTGAATCCCTCCCTTTCATGTTCTTTTCATGTAAGAAAGTTGTACATTGGGCAAAGGCTTGTCCTAGTGACCTAAAGAATGCTCAAAAGAACAATAATCATTTTAACAGATCTAGAAAGAGAAGCTGAACAAAAATGAGGAGGGTAGATCGGAAGGAGGAACTAGATTCCCTAGTAACTCAAAATATATAACAAGGGATGAAAGGAAAGATATTCCTTCCAAGGAGATTCCTCAGAAGGAAATCAGAAAGGATGAAGAGAATGTATTTGAAGTTAAAACAAGCAATGGCTTTGAAGCTTTACAGATTCAAGAAGAAAAAAATGTAATTATAGAAGAAATTATTGAAGACGATGAGATTGGAGACACAAATGAATCAAAATATGAGATTCCAAAAGAAACAAAACATGAATGTAATAAAGTTTTTTCAAAGGACTCTGAAACTCCAGATGTAATCTTTGAAGAAAAGACCCAATTTAGATCGCCCCAGGTTAACCTTAACTCTCTATTCCAGAACTTTGGGACTGATTCACCCACCTCATCTCAATGAAAAGGAGAACCTTAGAATAGTAAGAAGACTGCATATAAAAATGAAGAAGATGAAGAGTTAATAGAAGTGGGAAAAAATAAAAAATAAGAAAATAGGGTGTACTAATGGGGTTAAAACTAGAACTAGATCTAAGGCGGATATTGGACTTTCCAAATCTCCATAGGTTCACAAAAATATGAAGTGGCACAGAGACCAATAGAAAAAACAAAATATAGCTGATGGAAGACAGCAAACCATTAAGGAATCCTACTCCCAAGTTTCCAAAAGAAGGTAATCTCTTGGAACATTAGGGGCCCAAATGGTCTCCATAAGCAGGATGTGCTCAGGAATTTTATCAGAGATCATAAGCCGAACATTATCCTGGTTCAAGAAACTAAAATGAGTAAGGAAAAAGTAGAAAAATTAAAATTCTTTAAACTTGGGGGTGTGTGTGGCAGTAATTCTAATGGAGCGTCTGGTGGGGTTGCCATATTTTGGAATAAGAAAACTATTGATGGAGACCTGATTGATGAATATGGTAATATCGTTTCTATGAGAGTCAAATGCATTGGTGAAGGATAGGACTGGGTGGTTACCAACATTTATGCCCCAACTCTAAAGCTGCTCGGAGCAAGTTTTGGGACAAAATCCAGTAGAAAAGAGGTAATTTTACCCAAGATAGTTGTCTTTTGATGGGAGATTTCAACACTCCCTTGCAGGAAATTGAAAAATTTGGTAGAACCCAAGCAAAACAGGATAGCAGGATTGATCTTATGGACTTTATCAATGCCAATGCCCTCATTGACATTTCCCTTTCTGGAGCTTCCTACACTTGGTCTAATCGAAGGGATGGAGGAGAACTTATTGAGGTAAGGCTTGATAGATCTCTTATTACTCCTAACTGGGTCCTTAAGTATAGATGCTCTCTATCTGCTATTAACAGAATTGGATCAGACCATTATCCTATTTCTTTTGTTGTTGATTCTATTAAGGGCAAATGTTGCTTTCCCTTCTGGTTTGAAAAAATATGGATCTCACACCCTTCCTTGGAAGCTTCCATTTCCAAATGGTGGAATATAACTGTGGATGGTTCTGCCATGTTCAAAGTTGAAAAAAAGGTAAGAAACATCAAGGTTTGGAATAAAAAGGTTTTTGGGGATATTTTAAATCTAAGAGGAAGCTCAAGGAGGAATTAGAACAGATTCAAAATTCTATTTAGAAACATGGTTTTAAGAATGTCCCCAAGGCTAAAGAAGATGAGGTTCTAGCCAAATTACACATCACTATTTCAAGAGAAGAAATTTACTGGAGGCAGAGATCCAGGGCAATTTGGTTAGAGGTTGGTGACAGAAATACTAAATTCTTTCATATGACATCAATGAAGCATAAAGCGGCAAGTAGAATTTACAGATTGATTGTTAATGATAAAAATCTTGTCAAAGATGATGATATAGTTGATGAAGCTGTAAGGTTCTTCTCTAACCTTCTGATTGGTAGCAAGGAACTTGACCTTGTTAAGCAGCAAGATCTGGTTGAAAATATTTCTAAGATTATTGGACCTAATTAGAATAGGATTTTATTTGCCATCCCCTTAGTTGATGAAATTAAAAGAGTTGTTTTATCCTTCCAAGGGGATAAGGCACCAGGCCCAGATTGCTTCCCCATATTTTTCTTTCAGGAATATTGGCACATTGTTGGGGCTGATGTGGTCAATGTTGTCAAAGAATTCTTTGGTTCCAGAAGAATTCTTAAAGAAATCAACTCTACCTTCATTGCTCTAATGCCTAAGGTGGTTGGAGCTGATTCTATGGGTAAGTTTAGGCCAATAAGTCTATGCAATTCTTTTTACAAGATAATCTCAAAAGTCCTTACTTCTAGATTGTTGGTTGTTCTTCCTCTTGCTATCTCTAAGGAGCAAAAAGGATTTGTCTCGGGTAGGCATAGTTTGGCCTCTATAATTCTTGTGCATGAGAATATCCATTCTCTTAATGTTGCAAACAAAGAGGGATTTATCATATATCTGGATTTGGCAAAATCCTTTGATAGGGTTGAATGGCAAGTTCTTTTTAGGATCATGGAAGCCTTTAGATTTGATGAGAAGGTTATCAAAATCACTAGAGAGCTGATATCTACGCCGATTTTTTCTATTCTTGTTAATGGATCTCCTTCTAGATTTTTTAAGTCTTCAAGGGGTCTCAGGTAAGGAGATCCTATCTCGCCCATTCTTTTCACTGTTTTGGTGAAATGTTTGAGTACATTGATTCAAAAGTTGAAGGAGAAAAGGATCATCAAAGGATTTCAACCCTCTTCAGCTGATTTCTTCTGCATTCATCAACAGTTTGTTGATGATACTATATTATTGGGATACTCTTCTGTGAGTGAAGCTTCTGCCTTGAAAAATTCTCTCAACTCTTATTCCCTTGCTATTGGCCAGCAGGTTAACTGGGAGAAATCTGCTATTTACTTCATCAACACTCCCTTGTTGAGGTAGCATAGGATTGCTAACATAATTGGCTATAAGGTTGAGCTGCTCCCCTCTACTTATTTGGGCCTCCCTCTTGGTTTGGCTCCTCCAAACTCTTTCTAGAATTCTTTGATTGATAAGTTCAACAAAAAACTGGCTGGATGGAAAGGCTCTATGTTGTCACAGGCTGGTAAGCTCCAGCTTCTTCAAGCTACCCTTCAAAATCTACTTGTTTATGCTCTTAGTTTGTCTAGTATACCGGTCAAATTTGCAGAAGCGTTAGAAAGAATTCAGAAAAGATTTCTTTGGTTTGGTGTGGAAGATAAGAAAAGGATTGCTTTGGTTGCTTGGGATAAAGTTTGTGGTCCTAAAATTAGTGGGGGGTTAGGTATCAAATCCCTTAAACCTTTCAATAAATCTTTGTTAGCCAAATAGGTTTGGAGGACCTATGGTATTAAGAGAGATTGGAGTAGGGTGTAGTTTGACAAATACATCCATAATCAGCCCATTCATTCCCTTCTCTATTCTGAAGATATCCCTACTGGATCTTTTATTTGGAATGGTATGATAAAATCTATTAAAGTTGCTAAAGCTAGAGCTAGCTGGGTCCTTGGCAAAGGTAACAAAATCAAATTTTGCGAGGATGTATAGATCAAAGATGAGCCTCTTTTTAACTAGGATTGCAGCCATATCATTGAATATTGTAAAAGGAGGTTTGGTTCTATGGTTTGTAATTATTGGGAGGAGAATAAATGGGTTAGACTTGATGTTGTTTATGTTGGATTCTCTTCGCTCCAGCATGATTTGTTGTCCTTTTCTGTCAGCAAAGACTCAGATGATGTCTTCTTATGGAAGAGTAATCCTAGGGGTACTTTTACTATTGCTTCTTCTTATAAAAAGATATCAACTCAAGCTTTTAACCCTATATGGACTAAATTTGGAATAGATTCCTCATTCCTAAAGTTAATATGTTTTTTTGGCTTGCCACTCATAACAAGATTCTCACTATTGATAACCTAGTTAGAAGAGGATTTATGATCCCTAATAGGTGTGAGTTATGTCAAAAAGAGGCTAAGTCTATGGATAATTTGTTCATTCACTGTTCTTTTACCTGGGAAATCTGGGGTAAAGTGTGGATGCAATGGAAAGTTGATTGGGTTATGCAAAATAGTTTTAAGGAAGTCCTTTGGCATTGGATTTTCCCTACCAAGATTCCCATCATCAAGACCCTTAGGTCTTTTCTTCTTCCTATGACCTGTTGGCATATTTGGAAGGAGAGAAACAATAGAATTTTTAGGGAGACAAAGTGTTCTTCTCAGGTGGTCTTTGAAAAGATTTGTAGGGCTATTAAATAAAACATCAACACCATTCACAAAAGCAACAAGCAATGTAGTTATATTCATATGAATGATAATGATAAAAGGATTCTTACAGAATGGAAATTATTGAATAATGTTTGGAAGTCTGCTCCGAAGAGTACAAGAGATAATGCGGTTTGGAGGTTCCCTCCTCATGATTGGGTGAAGGTGAACTTTGATGGTGCAACTAAAGGAAATCCGGGTAATGTTGGTGGGGGAGGTGTTATAAGAAATCCTCATGGCTTTTGTGTTGCTGTGATTGCTTCTCCCTTTGGAATTCAAAACAACCATGTTGCGGAAGCTCTGGCAATGTTAAAATGTCTTCATCTTGCTCAAGGTTTCAATTTAAAAAAAAATTGGCTGGAGGGGGATTCCCTTAATATAATTTAGGTTATTAAAGGTATTAGTTCCCCTTCTTGGAATATCCAAAATATCATTGATAAGGCAAAAAAAATGTTAGATTCTTGTGATAGTGTGGTTATTACCCATACCTTTAGGGAAGGTAATAGGGTAGCCGATTTGTTAGCTAATGAGGGGGTCATTTTAGCGGAAGATTCTAATTATATTAGAGTCATCATGTAAGAACAAAGTTCGAGAGCAATTATTTTATGACAAGATCAATGGTGCATATTAATGCTGGAGCTAAAAACTGATAATGTGGTTAAGGATATTAATGATAAAGGAAAAGAGGAAAATTATGAGGATAATAGTGAAGAAGAGGATGAAAAAGAAATTCCTGACTGGTCGGAGGGTGAGATAATAAAGGGAGATGTGAAGCACCTGGAGGATGTGGTGAGGACTCTCAAAGAAAAGGGTGAGTCTGATTATGAACTGATAAACAACATGGTTCAAAAAATCAAGAGTGCTCTAAGGAAAATCATGGACCATAGCTTGGCTGTGGTGAAGGTGACTTACTAAAATATGAATGCGTTGGTTGCCTGCCTAGAGAAGGATAACCAAAACAAAGATATTGTGATTGTTGATGATGAGTCAGGTTCTAGCGCTATCCAGCATTCTTCCAAATGCAGAACTAGGAAAAATGCTAAAGAGTTGGAGTTGAACACTAAAGGTAATCAACAGGTGCAGGAAAGAAAATACCTTAAAGAGGCAGAAAATGCAATGATGATGCTTGTCAAGGATGCTAAGGAGACCATAAATATTTTCACCTAGATGTTCTAGTTTTGTTTTAGGTGTGCCAGTATCTCGCTGGTCTTTTGTTGTACTTATCTCTGGCTGCTATCTTGTGTGCTGATCTTTTGTTGCCTTTCTTTCTTCATCCTGTCCTTTCTTGCTTCTCTAATGCTTTTCTTTATGATATGTAAGTGGGTTTCGGGTCCCTTAAAACTTGTTTTTCCTTAATCAAAAACATTAGCACCGGCAATAGTGATGAGACATAACAAACATTAACATGATATTTTATCCTATGTCACCTTCAATCATGATAGATTGTCAATTGTAGTCATAATGAGACCCACATTTAACTAACATTTTCAAATATGGAGAGATTTCAAACAATTTTCTAATAACTCTTCTAGGTAGGTTTATGTATTCCATGTGAATATGTGTTTTCTGTATAATTTGTTGACATTGCGAAGAAGTAGAGTTGAATTCATGTGAAAAGAAAGTAACAGTGTCATGATCCATTTTTGTAGATGCCTTTGACTACAACATCATGAGGGAGAACTTGTAGATGAATGACATCCAAAAATAAATTGTAAAAGCTCTTACGGGTTGGTGTAACTACTTTTTCTCAATACGCATTTTTGAGATATATTACTAAAGTTGTAAAGAAGTTGAGTTCAATTCATGTCAAAAGCAAGAATTAATCATGCAGTGCTCTATTTATCATCCACTTTACCCTTGTCATGTCACATTTTAATTTATGGTAGAGTACTTTTATTGAATACTATAAAGGCAAGGGTTTACTTGTGGGTTCCATGAACTTGTTTTGGATATTTTCTCAATGATTCTCATGGAGCTCTTTCGGTGTTGAAAGTCTCTTCTTCTAGTTGTCTTCGTAGATAAAACCCTTTTTGTCTATACATTTTACTTTATGATAGAGAATTTTCATATAATATTATTAAGGTGAAGAGTTTTTTGTAGGTTCCATGAAATTGTTTAAGGTATTTCCACAACTACTCTAATGGGCCCTCTATATCTTGAAAATCTCTTTGTATAAATGCCTTGTAGGTAAAACTAATTCAATCTAGATATGCTTTAAGTTATACTAGGGAATTTGTTTGTTTAATACTACAAATGAAAGGATTTACCTATGGATTTCATGAATTTTTTGAGGGGGTTTCCTTAATGGATCTCGTGAGATCCTTTGGGTCTTGAAAATTTCTTGTGCATAGATTTTCTTGTAGGTAAAATCAATTGGGTTTGTATGTTCTAATTTACAATAGATAAGATTTGTTTAATACTACAGGTTCTATGAAATTGTTTCAGTGATTTCCCCAATGGATCTCATTGACTCTCTACATCTTGAAAATAGTTTCTTTTGGATATTATTGCAAGTTGCATTTGTATAACCCATCAATTTAATCACATAAAACATGGCCAATATATCTTGTGGTTACTCTATATAAAATAAATTAAGAACTCTACAATTAAAAATATTTGTGTCTATATATAACCCATCAAGTTAATCATTTTCTTAAAAATTCATGGATGTTGGGTGGTCTCATTTTATTTTTGAGTCGAAATAAAATAATATTTTTGAACATTCATCCTCTATTCCATAGAACCCCTTCTCTAATTTCATAGCCTCTCTTGATGTAGTTAAGCTCTATATGTCCAAGTGTAGCTCCAATTAAAGTAGCTACCTAATTTTATACTGGTAGGGTTGTATAATAATTATTAAATTTGATTTGTGTGTTAGGATTTAATTTTTTAATAAAATTAGTGTAGAATATGCATTGTATTTTTCAACTTGCACAGGTTTAGTTTGTGATTTTTAAGATACAAAAAAACCTGATATTTAATTGAGATTGGTTGCATTGATGGAAGGGGTTGTCATTTGAGGTTATCTGAAAGGTATTATTGGATTTCATAATATTTTTCTTGATGTAATGGAGCTATCTGCACCCAACTAAAGTTGTAGATTAACTTTATTTTTGTAAAGTTTTGTAGAAATTATTAGATGTGGTTAGTTGTGTTATGATTTCCTTTTTATATAAAGTTGCAAGTTAAAACAAACATAAAGGATGTGTTTCAAATTCCTTTCTTAGTTTATCCATATCTATTATAAAGATATAGAAAATATGGTGGTGCAGGAGCACCTAGCTTCATTCTCAGCTTCATTTTCATCACAGGTTTGAGTTTTGTTAGTTTTAAGTTGGAAATTTGTTTAGGATGTTTTTGAAGTTGTTCTAGGTTGTTTGGATGAGTTTTGAACTCATTGTGTGGTTTTGGTTTCTTGTTTTCGTCTTTTTGCTCAAAGTTGCCAGTTTGGTGTTGCCTGACAAAATGATGGAAAAATGAGTTTTTTTTGTGGTTTTTGTTTTGAAAAGGTTTTAGACATGTTTTATGCTTGGGTTTTAGGTATGAGAAGTATTTTTAGGTGATGGTTAGTTTTGGAGGTCAATCTTGCATTTTCTAGGCACCAAAAGTTGTCATTTAGGCATCAAAATGTCAAAATTGAGTGCCCTTGGACATGTACCTATCCATACAAGAGGTTAACCAACTTGGAGAGGTATTTAATCTCCTATTTTAACTATTGTAAGGGTTGATCATTCGAAGTTATGAGACATTTTGCAAACTTGCACTAGTTTTACTTGGTTTTTCTCTAGTTTTTGGCTCCATGTGAATCGTAGTCTGTACACCAGCTGTACTTGGCCGTACTGCTCTTGCATTTTCAGTTTCTAATATTTTTTCTTAAGCTTTTCCCTTTGGTGGCATCTGATTTTATCAATTTTTGAGTTTATAGCAAAATTAGTTTGATTTGACAATTTCACTGCCTTGTCTAGGAATTGGCAAGGATGCTTGACCAACTTGGCTTCTTGGAGTCCTAAAATTTTCAAGGCTTCCCAAGAACCAGTTGGTCAACTTGTATACTATGTAAATACATGTTTTTTTTTCAAGAATGTAGGTGTAAGGAGTTTTGTGGCCATTGAGCCCTAGGCAAGTGTGCCATTTGGCTAGGGTCTTGAAGAAATGTAATGCTTTGCTCTTCTATAGCAAGTGCATTTAAAATTTGAATAGACTTGCCTTGATGATTAAGTTTGTATACCAAGGCAAAGAGGCTTTCTAAGCCATGAGGAGAATGTTTTCAAATTTAGTTTGTGAAAATAATGTAAAAGACAATGAGTCACTGTTTTAGAGTCAATTTCCTTTCATTAGCCTACTCTCCATCATACATTGGAGCTTGTAAGGTTGTTATACATCCTTATAATTGCTTGTGAACAAGAACAAGAAGTGAATTTGATGTTATCTTTTAGTTTGAAGTTTCCAAGATCAAACAATGATCTTTGAGGCAAGATTGTAATGCCAATTTGCTGTCACAGTCAACTAGGACTAAGTTTTACATTTCCTTTTGAAGTTATATATGTAATCTTCTCCCTCTAAATGACAACTATGAAGCACAATAAGCCATCAAAGACTGAGCCTTGTTAAGGAGCACTAAATAAACTTTTTGTAAGGAGTTTTTAACAGTGAAAGTGCAGGTCACAGTGAACAAAAAACAGTGAAAGACAAAGGTGCAGCAACAGTTAGCATTGATAGTGAAATAATCCTTTATTTGTAATTGCCTAATGCTTGTATGCAGGGCTAACATGACTCTTCTTTGTCTATAAATGGTAGACATGTTTACATGTTGAATGTAATTGGATTTTTCTTGAAAATGGTGTGTTTGTAAGAGGCAATAATGGGAAAGTTGTAAATTGTTGCATTTTCCTCATAAGCAACTTTTTGTAAAAACTTGTTCTTCAAACTTTGAAGTGTAAATCTTCTTTATTGTGGCCTATTTAGATAGTAGTATGATGGCACTAAGGTCTCTTGTCCATATTGGATGTTTATAGTTTGAATCTTGGTTTTTCACCATCAAAACCCTTCAAAACCCTCCTTTTTCACCCATTTTTGGGACAGTCATGGAGAAGGCCTGAGAGACCCTAAAAATTTGTGAATCTTCAATTTTTCCCAAAAGGGTATCAATAAATTTTAAGCTTTTGTTCTGGAAGTCCATCGTTTGAACAGGGTGAGCACAAAACCCCAAATGGAGGGCTAATGCCTAGTAGCCCGTTTTAGGCCTAAAATCAAGTTTTTGACAAATTGGGTATGCAAATGAAGGTAGCAAAGCATGAAATCCAACAAAACAAGTTGAAACAGGTCAACCTAACATTAATTCAACCTATTTGGTGAGTTTGGCTTCATAAGGTGGTTTTGGAGCCCTTGGAAGGATGTCATCAAACTAGGGAGTTGGAGCTTTTGAGTAGCCAAGAAGAGTTTGACATAGGGAGGTGGAGCAAGGTGAGTTGTTAGACTGCCTTTTAACTATTTGCACTCTAACCTTGGTGTTTACACCTTGAAAATAGTAAGGAACTTTTGCCTAGCAAACATACTAGCCACTTAACAACCACCCAACACTATTCCTCACTATCACATGGTATTAGTCAAGGTTAGTGGTATTAATGAGGAGTCATTTTCATTTGAGGTTATCTCAAAGAAATAATTAGATTTCACAATATTTCTCTTGATATAACAAAGCTATGAGCACCCCAACTAAAGTATCTAACTAATTGTATATTTTATAGGCTTGCAGATAAATGTTAGATTTGGTTTATTGTGAAAGGATTTGATTTTATATAATTTAAAATTATAGGTTGAAATACTCATTGTGTATTTTGAAACCTACACATTTTAAGTTCATGATTGCTATGATGGCTCTCAAATTTATGTCTTTCTTAGTTTATTCATATATTGATTCATAATGTGTTGAAAATATGTATAAACATAGCACTCAATTGAGGTTGGTGGCATTGATTAGATGAGTTTTTATCATTCAAGGTTATCTTGAAGGCATCAATGTATTTCATAACATTTATTTTAATATAATGGAGCTATGTGGAACCCAACCAAAATGACAACCTAATTTTATTTTATTTAAGAATTGTATAGAAGTTATTAGATTTAGTTTGTTTTTTATTAGCAAAGCAGTGTTAACTAGGGTGCTGACCCTTAACATAGTAAAAAACTATCAACCAAAAACAAGCAACACCAAAAAAACATGATGTTGGCAACAAAAGAAATTTCCCAAATGCAATAAGAAACAAAACATAGTCAGACATGCAGAAGAAAGCCCTGTCAAACTAGAGAACACCCAAAACCCCGATCAAGGAGGGGGAGAGACACCCAAACCCCGACAAAGGGGGGTTTGGGTAAGGCGAGAAGACTTCCCCTTCTGCTTGCGAACAACCACTTTCAAGCGATGTTGTCATTAGGACCACCAAAAGAGAGATCAAATGGAAGGGACCTGCAGGGTTACAGTCAGTGATGTCAATAAAGTTTTGCAATAGAACAACATGAGGCTATTGCATACCAACAATAGGTTGTGATGAAACAACACTAGAAGAAGGTTCAATAGGAGTAGATCATGGTTTCTAAACATTGGAAGTTGTAGTAGGGACCTTAGAAAATAAGGCCACAAAGGGAGGATCAACAGGAGCCTCAGTAGCTGTGAGGGGCATGACTTCGTCTTGAGAGGAGATATCATCCTCATGAGAGAAGCTAGGGGAAGTAGAGTCGGGAGCATTGATTGTTAAATGATCAGCAATAGCACTCTTCCACCAAGTAGAAACACCTTTGTGGTGCAAAATAGAGCAATTCAAAGCAAGATGACCCGTAGAGAAGCATCTTCGACAATGAAAGGGGAGGCCCTCAAAGTCTAATAGTTGTGTCCAAGTCCTATCCCCTACCATGAGAACGACATCTCCCGGGAGAGGTGAGGAAATGTCAATGTCCACAAGGATGCATGCAAAAGTAGTGTGGTCCATTGAAGATCTTCCTTCATAGACCTTCAAGAATAGGCCAATAGAGTTTCCAATATGGTGCAGTCACGATGGGAGGTCCTCAAAGAGAATAGTCTGAACTGTGCAGCAAGAGTTGCACAGCAGGAAAAACTCAAAGTACTAGAGGAAATGCAAAAACAAACTATTTTAAATCATGAAAATCAGTTACAAACTTCTGACAACATGTGGGCTCCAAGATTTGGCTCACAGACCTGAATACAAAACATGTGTGTTATGCAACATCCGGGCTCTAACAGAATGCGAGCCAACTCCGGACCTCTAACCTAGAGATCAATTTTCTATCTTCTTAAACTTGATTCTAAATGCTTAATTACTTTTATTTATATGATCAAGGGTGATATGTGTCAGCCCAAGGTGAAACAATCTGTGATGAACAAGATGAAACGTGTAAATCAACAAGGTTGGCCTTCGCCAAAGAGATCCATCTAAAAAATCCATAAGATGAAGTGCAGACCTAAGCGAAGGTCGATCATATGCCAAGGAATGTTGGAAATGAAGAATTGAAGCTCCGCAAGCTACGAAAATGATCCACAAGATTTGCCAATAGAAGAATAGGTCCAAGTGGTTTTGGATTATAAGCCAAAAAATTGTCTTGGATTCCAAAAGTGATAACTTGTCGAGAAAAGATCCAAATGTCTTGCAGACTTAGGATAAGGCAAATGAACATGTCCACAATCAAAATCCAACTCCACAAGATCCAGTGAGCAAATGCCAAGAAACTCATAATGAAATGTTGAAACTACAAAATAGGAACAAACTGAAAGAAAATGTTTTTGGTTGATGCAAACTACCAAGAACCAGGGGTGCTCTTGCATCACAATAGCTTCATAGAAAGAGTGCTCTTGAAAGTGAAGAGGGATATTTATGAAGCTAACCCAAATTGGATGCACATTAAGCGGTTCAATGAGAGGGTTAAAAGAGGTTGTCCAAGTCTTAACAAAGAGGGAGTGCACTCCCCAAGCCCATAACATGCCCAAAACCAAATCTCAATCAGCTAAAGATGTGAAGGAAGCAACGAAAAAGCCTTTAGCATAGGGAAAAAGCTCAATATTACATTTAGTTTGTTATTTTATATTTTTATTTTATATAAAAAAATTAAAGTTTAAAATTAGTTCCTGATTTGTAAGATGCTTTTAAAATTTATATATTTCTTATTTAATTCACATATATCTATATATGTATGTATGTATGTATGTATGTATGTATATGTCTATGTCTATGTACATGTATATGTATGTAAATACATATACATATACATATATATGCATATACGTATACATATATACATACATATACATATATACATATATGTGTATATGTGTGTGTGTACATACACACACACATGTATCTACATGTATATAATTATTTGCTTTTATTTTTGGTTGATTATTGTTAATTTCTTTCATTTCTTTCTTTCTTTTGGTTTATTTTTATTGATTGTTTTTCTTAGTTTTAGTTGGCCTATTTGTACATTTGGTCTCTTTCTCTCTCATCTCCCTCCTCTTTTTATGTTTCCTCTTGGTCTCCAACACTCAACCTTTTGCTTCTTTTTCTCTCATTCATCCTAATGATGGATCACGAAGTTTGATCTGAAACGTTGATCCAAAAAACTCACACACAATCGATTCCAAAAGTTTGCTCACAGAAGAATTCTATGGATTGTGAAAATCTCATATCATTAATTAATTATGTGTTGAAAAGATGTTGAATACATGATATTGAGTTTAGGCTAGTTGATGAAAAGATCTATTAGCATTTGAGGTTATTTCAAAGGTATAGGTAGATTTCATATATGTAGATACTAGTGATGGTGTGTCATATCCTCATCAATGTAGATATTATTGGTGCAACTTTGAATGATAATAATAATTGAAATGTGAAGCAATTTTTTTGTGCACTTATAATTTATAATATGTAAATGGGAACTCCAAATAATTCTATAAAAATTAGAAATAGAAATTAGTTTTATGTGATCTTAGTTTAGTACTTTCATATAATTTCATTTTCATGCACTACATTGTTTCTATTTGTTGGAATCAATGAACACTGAGGGGGGGGGGGGGTGAATCAATGTTTTATAATTTATAAACTTGTCAAGTTGATTCTTAAACCATCATATGCATATGAAAGTAATCAAAGTGCAAAAACATAAAATGAACAACCACGCAACCATAACACCAAGATTTTTACATAAAAACCCAGAAAGGGAAAAACCATGGTGGGATTGAGTACCCACAATATTATTATACTATGGCCAGTAGTAGAACAATAATACAAAAAAGGAATGCACTTGTATTCAGGCTCACTTCCTAGATCTCACTGCTCAATTACGAAAGGACTACAACCCAGAGGAAGGCTCATTGCCTTATAGGCTAATACAAAATGATTACAATGATAAATGAATTGAAGTGTAGCATCTAACTATGCCAAAATATAGTGCCAGTTAGGCTCATAATGTCTTCTACAATTGATCTGATATTCTTCTCTGTTATTTTGCTCTGTCACATATCGGAGTGACAAAATCTTCACCAAACTTACAAATTCACTCACACAGACTTCCTTCACTTATTTCACACACCGAATCCATTAACCAAGTCAATCTTATATATTTGCACCATCAAAAAGAATCATTTACTAAGTTGGCTTCCAAAAACCGCATAACATGCAACATGAAACGTGTTCCACCAAGTCAGCTCAATTCGATCACAAATCCAATTGTGGACCAAAACAAGATGATAAAATGCTTCCCACAAGTTGACCCAATCATCTCAAACACAAAACTGATCACCCAACGAATTCACAATACACGTTACTCCAAAATAACTCTGCCCTAACTAAGTTGTCAGATACCGGAGCTCTAAACTTGCACACAATTCAACACCGGATATTAAAATCACTAGATAATTTGTCATGAACCTCAAACTAACTGCCTTGATCACCGTAACTCAAAATACATCACCAAAATCAAGATGTGCACCATGATCTCATGCTCTACCAGTAACTATGTTCCACATTTCAAACTTATGTCTTATGAATAGAATGACTTCCGGTAAACCAATTCTATGTACACTGGATGTGATCTGCAAAATGAGTTGATATCAATGACAACCCCTAAGAATCTATCATGCACCAATCTTCACCAAAATCACTAAAGTAGTGTCTCTTTCCAACAATCTCCCCCTTTGGAATTGATGGCAACATTGTGAAAAATGAATTGTACACTTAAGGCTGGAAAATTTCAAATTTGCAAAGAATATACAAGCCCCCCTAAGAATTTACAATATTTTTCACTCTTCTCTCTCCCCCTTTGATAGAAATGCCAAACATAAATGATCCACCAAAATTGATAGACAAGGGTATGTACAACTGCTCTCAAAAAATTGAAAATGTCTGCAAAAATTGTCCTAAGGGACAACAAATGTTTATCCCATGCTTTCCTCAAGCTCTCCAAAATGTTGATCATCTCACTGAAAAGATAAGAAAATGTTTCAGATCCTCTTCTATCTGTTGTAACATTGGAATCCAGAGCATCCTTAGCATCTTTCATGTTGCTCATTAGAGAATCTATCTGGGGAGTGATAAGACTCCCTAACTTAGCTACTCTACCCAAAACTCTTTCCTTTTCATGGTTTAGACTCTTGATTTTATTCAGTATAAACAAAACTTGGGGTTCAAAATTTTTAGCCAAACTAGATTCTAGAGCATATGACTATGATATGCTTGCTAGCTGATCTTCACATTCCCTTATTTTCTTGTCAATGTCTATAGTGAATTTGGGAAAAATTAGACATGACTTGTATATATTACCTCCTTCATCAATTGCATCTTGAATATTCTTTAGTAGGATAACTAGACTGACTCTATCATCTTCAATCATTTTTAAAAATGTTTTCAATCTCATAGCATTAAATTGATTCAAAACTTTAGTATTTATTGCCTTCTCCAAAGATTCAAAATAAAAACCAACAACACTTAACAAACCTTTGAGCTTATAGAAGGGATCAGATGTATCTGGTTTGAAAGATGGCATAATATTATCCAACCTGTCCCCTGCCAATGATATTAATTCCTTGTCTATAGAATGGGACTTAAGCAAGTCGTTGCTGGCTTTGGCTTGAGCTAGAGTTGCCAATTTAAGTGCTTGAATGGGAGATAAGGAACTTAAGTCAATCGTCCCTTGACCAAAATCTTTTGGATCAACAACAACTTGTTACCATTTAATAGCACCAGTGTCTCTTGCCACTATTGTTAGAGCTTGTTCTTCCTTCTCCTCTCCTTTCTCCTTATCTGCAACTTCTTCACTCTCACCCTTTCCATATTTCTCACAATCATCTGCATCCTTCTCCATATTTACTGTCTCCTCATCTTCTTTTTCTAATATAACTTCAATAACTGGAGGATCTTGTACAACTTCACCGAGGATATCATTTGCACCATCCATATTATCAACTAGAGTTTGATCATTGGACTATCCTTCTAGAGTGGCTTTCTTAGGTGACTAGACCTTTTGCTTACCGGGGATAGTTGTTTTCACTTCCAAAACATATGTGTTTTGAGTTGGTTCTTCTGAATTCACGTCAACCCTCTGATCTATCAAAAATTATCTCAAGATTATTTCAATTTCCTTTATCACTTCATCTTTCTTCCCTACCATGAGTTGATTCACCCTCTTCTTGATTTGGAATCTATCCTTGGCAAGTTTCAATAATTTGGTGACTTCATCTCTAGAAATAATAGAAGATAGATTTACTAGCACATATTATTTTATTTTCTCATCCTCTTGACTAGCTGTAAGCCTTCTTGCATCCAAAATATCATATAGACTTAGAGATTATAGATGCAAGTTCTACTAATATCTTACTATATGCATTCATATATTCTACAACTACTTCTTCAATTGCCCTCTTATCTTTATCATCAAAATTTTCATAATATGTAGATACATTATTCAGATTCTCATCCTTAAGAATTTCATCAATTAACTCCTTCAAGGTCAATGGGAGCACTATTTCAAATGTGCCTTCGATCTTACAAAATTTAAGAGCTGCATCTATCTCAAATTTTTGTTTTTTTCTCGCTCTGGTCTTTCCAGATGATTCACTTTCAGCTCTTGGCTTCTTTGTTTGTTGAACTTCACCGGATTGTGGCTTCTTTAACACTCTTACATAAGTGGCTGTCTTTTTCACCTCTCTCACTGCTTCATCAAATTTTGTCTCTATGTCCTTAATAGTGGAAGCAACATATACTCTCTAAGGTTTCTCCTTCTTCCTCTTCTCTACCCCACCATTTGATGACGTAGAGTGAGATTTGGGTGGAGGAATGGGCTTCTGTACAACAGAAGTAGGTACAGATTAGGACTGTTTTGGCTTGGCCTACTTCAAAGGGGTTGAAATAAGTTTAGTCTTGGGTTTCACCATGTCTTCCTCATTTAGAATATTTTGTTCTCTTTCCCTTTTCACAGCCTCCTTGGATATGCCCATTTGTTCTGCCAGCTCCTCTACCTCTTTCCTTACTTTCCTCTTTCTAGCAGGTCCGGTGAACTTCTTGTGCAAATAAAGATCTTTTTCTTAATAGGTACCAAACTTCCCTCCTTGTCATCTACCAGTTGACTCAAAAAATGTTGAGCATATGCATCAAGTGTGACAACATCCACCTCATACCCCATGGGAATGATCCAGACAATTATTGTCTTAATTGCCTCCATATGACATTGGTCCTTGTCAACCATGAAGCAAATAGTTTTCACATACTTCTCTACAATCTATTTAGGAATCCTTTCCCTATTGTGCATTGATTCCTAAGAGGATTTCAAGTATCCCCACAATGTGGATTTATGAGCAGCAGTATCTCCTAAACCATGCAATCCTTAATCCGAACAACCACCAGTTTATCATATCCCCACTGAATCTTCCAATACCGAGGATTTCATTCAAGAAATACAATGCCAGGAAAACAATCAAGGAACCAAACTTAAATACATGCTTCTTTTCTTGCTTGATCTTCTTCGGGTTGCTTAATAATTCACTAAGAAGAACTGAACAAAGATCATACCTTTTTCCTTCCTTCAAAATCTCGTAAGCTGCAAATATGATCATGTCGGATATAAAATTTTGCTTGTTGGACTGATATACCTTATATCCAGTCACCGTCGAGGCAAATCTGACAGTGTACTCTATAATGTCATTGATTGTCATCGGTTGGCTATCGAACTGAGATCCAATAACCTTTGTCATCATTGTATTTTGTACTTTCCTCAATCCAGGGACCTCATCGGTTGCACTTAAATAGGTAACTACTTCAATGGCTTTCTTAGTGATCTTATAAGGTCAATATAGCCATATGAATTGATCATGGATTTGGCTCAAAATGTAACAAACCCATTCAGGTTCATCAAACACCAAGAAGTGAATAAATTGAATGAAACCCTTATCGTGAAGTGCCTTGAATTTTGGCTTCAAATTTCCCAAACTATCCATCATGTGCTTGGTGTAAAGTGAGAGAATATCTGCATTCCCAAGATCCTCAATGTTACAATGGATATATGCCCTAATATCTTTGTTGTGGAGTACATCATATGGGACAGAAGAAAATGCACCTTCCAGATCATTCTCAGTGGATTTGCATGGATGCCTATTTAACATGGCCCTTGCTCTCTCAAAAATTTCAACCACCAATGAATTCACAATACCAAATGCAAATTCAAATGCCATTTTGAAATATGGATATGAAAATATAGTCTTCACAAACGGAAAATACCTTTTTGATTCGCAACCAGGTGCATGAAATCGCTAATAGATTGCTTCAAGCTTGGATTTAGCTGCTAAAACTCCTTCACTCTGTTGCTTTGCTCTTCTTGCTCATTTGCATTGTGAAGAATGAGCTATTAAAATGCCTTTTTATCTACCAAAAACCTATTTTTTAGTTGTAATAAATGCACAACCCTAATGACTTCCAGATACACTGTTTTTCAACAATTTGCTCATCAGAATCCCAAACTGCCACAAGATCTTCCAGATAACAACAAGAAACCAATCTCCATCATCTGAAACCCATCCTCAACTGATTACAGATCTCTGAAAGGGGGTTTTAAAGATTTGCATGATAATCTCCCCCTAAGGCCAAAATGCCTTAGTTACCAAATGAGGTTCCATCACTGGATTCAAGTGTGGAGCCATTTTGAATAGTAGTCTTCTTTCTTTACCAACATCTTCTTACACTGGTCTTTGATCTCTTCCACTTTAGATTTTCCTTTTTCATCTAATTTATTCTTGTCTACCAGAGCATTCCTTCTTTTGCAATATCTGGCAATATGACCAGGTTTGTTGCATGCATGACAAACAACATTCCTTTACATAGGCCTGAAGTTTATCTGATTAGGTCTCATCCTGCATTAGTTAGAAACATGTCCAAACATACCACAAGCATAGCATCTCTTATTCTAAAAGTTGTTTATTAATGTTATGCACATGTTTGACTTGTGACAAAAATTGTTGCAAATGAAACATTGACCGATAAAGGTAGGACCGTTGTTCATCATTTTATTCATCATTCCATTATTCATCCTACTTTTGCATTGACTTGCCATATGACCAAATTCACCACAAAAAAAAATTACAATTGAATTTATAGGCATTAGGCTATCTTACCAGAGGTTTCTTGTTCTTTTGTTGATGATTGCTTTGACTAGAACCAGAGGATTCTCCTTTCTCAAATCCAAGTCCTCACATGTCCTTCCCATGCCTCTGACTTCCCAACATCTCATCCAACTGAGATGAACTAGCTTTGAACTTTTCTTTGTACTCATTAGCAGTAGTCAACTCATCTCTCAAAATTATAATCTGCCTTTCAAGTTCTTGTCCATCATTCTTTGTTTGCACCAATTCAATCTTTAACTGGTCATTCTCATATGTAATGTACAACATTCATCAGATCTATCATTCAATGACTGAGTCGGGGTTTCTTCATTCTTCTTTCGGTCTTCAATATCCTTTGTTAGCTTCATGACAATAGATTGCATTTCATTCTTGAAAACTGCATTCTCCCTAGCCAGCTTCTCACATTCATTTGTTTTGTCTTGTAGTGCTTGATTATTAATGTTTTGTTCTTCTTTCTCCAACTTATCCATTAGCACCTTTCTCTTTTCTCTAGAATTGCTAACTTGATCTTTTAATGTCTCAATGAAATCTTCAGCTGCATTCAAGTTTCTTTTTAGGGAGCTTACTTCTGTTATAACTGCATCAAGATCTTCAAGTGCCATGCTAAGTTGTCTCTGCAAACCGGAGTCCATTGTTCAATCTTCAGGATCTTCCTCATGCTATTAGGCTTCTTTCGAGGCATAAGGCTCTGATACCAATTGTTGGAATTAATGAACATTGAGAGGGAGGGGGTGAATCAGTGTTTTATAATTTGCAAAGTAATCAAGTTGATTCTTAAACCACCATATGCATAAAAAAGTAATCAAAGTGCATAAACATAAAAGGAACAACCACACAACCATAACACCAAGATTTTTACGTGGAAATTCAGAAAGAGAAAAACCATGGTGGGATTGAGTACCCATAATATTATTATACTATGGTCAGTATTAGGACAATATTATAAAAGAGGAATTAACTTGCATTCAGGCTCACTGCCTAGAGCTCACTGCTCAATTACAAAAGGGCTACAACCTGGAGGAAGGCTCACTGCCTTATAGGCTAATACAAAATTATTACAATGATAAATGAACTGAAGTGTAGCATCTAACTATGCCAAAATACAGTTCCGTTTAGGCTCATAATGTCTTCTGGAACTGATCTGATATTATGCTCTATCACATACTGAAGTGACAAAATCTTCACCAAACTTACAAATTCACTCACATGGACTTCCTTTGCCTATTTCAAACACAAAAATTATTAACCAAGTCAATCTTATATATCCACACCATCAAAAATAATCATTTACTAAGTCGGCCTTCAAAAACTGCATAACACACAACACGAAACATATTCCACCAAGTTAGCTCAATCCGATCACAAATCCAATTGCGGACCAAAACAAGATGATAAAATGCTTCCCATAAGTCGGCCCAATCATCTCAAACAAAAAATTGATCACCGAAATTATCCCAACAAATTTGCAACACACGTTACTCCAAAATAGCTCTGCCTTAGCTGAGTTGTCGGATACCAGAGCTCTAAACTTGCACACAATTCAACACCAGATATCAGGATCATGAGATAATCTGTCTTGAACCTCAAACTAACTGCCTTGATCACCACAACCCAAAATACATCATCTATATCAAGATGTGCGCCATGATCTCATGCTCTACCAGTAACTGTGTTCCACCTTTCAGACTTATGCCTTATGAACAAAATGACTTCCAGTAATCCAATTTTATGTAAACCGGATGTGATCTACAAACTGAGTTGCCATTGTATGCTTAGAAGTGTGGAATCCTACAAATGAGAAACAAATCAAGCACACCAATGAAACATTATATTAGTGATTAAAAATCATAAACAAGTTACTGAAACAAGATATCTAAAGTCGTCTCATTGTTCTCTATCTCCAAGGATCCTTCAAATCAAGGTGGCTCTCAGCTTGGAAGAGCACTTGATCTCTAGGATGACTACCTAAAGAATGAGGGATATATGATAAAAGATCTAAATGCAAATGCAACTAAGATCTTAGCATGATATGGATATGAAACTAGCTAATGGTATGGTGCAAGCTAACAAGATTAGTATGATATTAAGCTAGCATGAGTATGATATGAAGATGATATTGATCTAGAATGGAAATTAAACTAACATGATAAGCTAAAACATGATAAAAATATATGCTATGATGCTTATTCAAATGATCTAAAATGCTTACTCTAACAAAGAGAGGCCAAATGCTTAGTGTTATGTGACTATAGTGTAGATGCATGAAAATTTGGATATGAATTATGAATAAAGTGAGTCCTATTTATAGGGAAAGTAGGGATATGGATGGTTAAGATTCAATAATCTTAACAAAGGCTAAGATTGAAAGTTACTCAATTCATGTTTACAATTTTCACCAATGAAATGGTGACAATTTTCAACAAGGGGTGGCTTGAGAGGATATGTAAGAGGCATTAAATGCCTAAGAAGACATGAGGGTCACCCTAGGAGAGTGTGGTTAGGGTTAATTAGGATTAACCAATGGATAAAGCTTATACCCAAAGGGTAAACTCTTGTGCAAGGGTTAATAGGATAACTAGGGTCAAAGCAATGAGTGCTTGATGAGACCCCTGGGTTAGATGAGGGTTGAGTTAGAGAGAAAGTCTATAATCATGTGGTAAGGTTGAGTTAACCATTAATGGTTTGGGAGACTTTAGAGATAAATTTGTAAGAGCCTTACAAATTTGGGGAACTCAACAAGTTAACTTGTTAAAGAGATAAAGTCGTTAATGCATTTAGAAGACTTTCTTCCAAATTTGGAGAAGTGACTTCCCCAAATTTAGGGATGTGACATGATAGAAGGATTAAGGATAGCTAAGAGGGATTAGAGGGGTTCTAGAAGAATGCTTAGGATGTAAGGATTTTGTAGAAGGATGCAAGTGGGAGATATTAGGATTTTAATTAAAATAAAATGTTTTATTTCAACTAAAAATGGATGCAACTTGCATTTGTAGGAAAGTGCAAGTTGGGGGGAGGGGAGGGGGGTTATAAATAAATTTGATTTTTTTATATACAAGGATGATTTTAATTAAATGTAAATTTAATTAAAATGGTGAAAAGAGGATTCAATTAAATAAATAGAATTTATTTAATTAATGGATAGAAAGGGGAATTAATCAAATATTTGAATTTGATTAATGGTTGGTCTAGAAGAAAAGGGATATATTAAATAAACCTTAGTCTAATTAATAGGTGGATAAATGATAATTAAACAAATAAAATTTATTTAATTAGGTGCGCAAGTTTTAAGTGTCTACAAACATCAATGACAACCCCTAAGCATCTATCATGCACCAATCTTCACTGGAATCACCGGAGTAGTGTCTCTTGCCAACACTATTCATTTGAATCTCATTTTTTATCATATGTGTAGTCACATAAATCTGTCCACTTAATTAAATGAATATTTAATAGTTATTTTATTATTTAACCATCAATAATCAATTAATTAAATTAATATTTAATTAATTCATCTTCAACCTCTTCTCCTATTAATTAAATAAATTATTCAATTTATTTAAATTAATTCACTAAGCCACACTCAAAATCAATTAAATAAATAAAACACATTTAGTTAATTTAACCCCCTTTCCTCTTTTAAATAAATAATAAAATACTTATTTAAATCCCTAAACTACACCCCCCCCCCCCCCCCCCACACTTGCATTCTCCTACAAATGCAAGTTGCACCTATTTTGTTGAAATAAAGTAATTTTATTTTAATTAAAATCATATTTTCCCTCACCCACCAAACCCACTTGCATCCTAAACCCATTCTAGATTCTTCTAAACCATTCCTAATTAGCTTAATCACCCTCCTAATTATTGTCACATTCCTTAGCGCAACTTGAAGTCACTTCTCAAAGCCTCCAAAGTCTTTGAAAACCATTAAATGCTTTATGTCTCCAACAAGTTAACCCCTAAAGTCTTCCAAACCATTAATGGTTCTTACATGACCATTTATGGCTCTTACATAACCAGTAATGGTTAAACTCAACTCACACACATGGTAAGAGGCTTTCCTTCTAACTCAACTTCCATTTAACTCATGGGTCTCTTCAAGTATTCATTGCTTTGACCATGGTTATCCCCACTAACTCTTGCACAAGAGTTTGTCCATTGGATAAAGGCATTATTCATTGGATAAAGGCTTTTATTCATTCAACTCAAGCCTAACCTTACCTCCCAAGCTAACCTTCATGTCATCTCAAGCATTTAATGCTTCTTCCCTCTCCTCTCAAGCCATCTCATGATGACATTTTTCATCCTGGGATTGGGTTGAAAGCCCTCACATGGATTATAAACCCATCAATCCTAACCCTTGTTGAGATTACTCAATCTCAACCATCCATTGCCTTGTTTTTCTTATAAATAGAGCCCATTTCCTTCATATCCGGATCCAAAATTCTTGTATGCATCTAACCTATACTAAAATTGAGAGAGCATTTAGGACAAAATCATATCTAAATTGTTATTTTGGCTAAAATCAATATAGATTAATTAGGTGTTTTCTCATATCTAGTTTGTTTGCATTTGCATAGTCTTTTATCTTCATTATTCATAAATTTTGAATCTCCATAAGACATCCATAGTAGTGCAAAAGTTGAGGGATACACTCATGTGGAACTTGGAGAGGAAAGGAACAAGGGAGGAGCAACTATGAGCATGTTTGAGAGCATATGGGAGGGTTTAGTGTCTTTTCTCCATTTTTGTATGCTTTCTATAATATGTTTGATATCTCTCTTGATATGCATGCATAGGATTGTAGTTTCTTTGGTATGTCATTTATGATTGATACTACTAACACTAACCTTTGACTTGTCTTGTGTTCCTAACATCCTTTTTGCAGTGCATCATTTGGTGAACCCGACGTGAATCGAACATGCAACTTTCTGATCAAAACTACTAACTTTTTTTGAAAAATTGTCAAAATTTCCACACACAGGTTGCGCTTTAGCACTATTGAACGCATTTTAGCACTTTTGTCAGAGTTCTGGTGCTTCTGTCAGAGAAGTAGTGCCTTTGTCTGAGTTATAGCGCTATTGTTGGTTAAATAACGCTACTATAACTCTTTTAGTTCTTTTGCGCTCTCTGTCTGATAGAGATTTCATTTTGTTTAATAGTTTTAATTAGCGCATCCGTTCATATGGTAGCATCGTTGGTGTTCTTTTAGTGATTTTGTCAGTCTTTCGACGCGTCTGTATTAAAGTAGCGCTTTTGTGTTTACATAGAGTAGCACTTTTGTAACACATAGTGAAAAAAAATATTATGTAACTGAAAATCAAAATTTTAGGCTTGTAGAAGCCCTCCAAAAACTTTCTTTTTCACTAACTATTTTTATTTTTCTTGTGTAGGTTTTCTAACTTCTTGTTGTAGGATTCGCGGAGTTAGGGACATAAAGTTTATTTTTCATTTTTTACTTTCTTTCTAAGCTTTGCTTTCAAAGATTGGATTAAAAAGAATTCACTTTCCATTTTGGACTAAAATCAACTTCATCTTTCCTTTTGGACCAAAATAAACAAAATTTTCAATTTGGGCTTAAAAGGAATTTCACGTTGCAAAAGTTATAAAGAACCACAAAACAAACAAACAAAATTTGCTTTCTTTTGCAAGTTAGGAAAAAAAAAATTCATTTTCATTTTGGTGCTTAAAATAAACAAAACAAATTTCATTTCTTGCAAAGTTAAAACTTCACAATCAACTTTTTTATTTTGTAAGTTAAAAAGAACAAACAACTTGTCCATTTTTGTTACAAACTCGCTTTTACTTTGAGCAACATGCTTTCAATTTGGTTGACCAATATTTTTGAATTTCCTAGTTAGAAAACAAATTGTCTTGAGGTTAAAAAGAACACCATGGTTGTTGGAGCAAAATCTCCAAATAACATATAGATCATATTGCAATAAACTAGTTAAAAAGAACAAGAGTTTTCAATGTTTGGCACACTTGTGCAAAAATATGTAGAGTGGTCCCACTTCTAACAAACACTATCCTCTCCCTAGCCTCTCATGGTCCTAGGTGCAAGAGAAAAGTGTTAGTAACACTCAAAATTTTTATTTTTAATAGAGGCCTGCCAAGAGACACATCACTCTTGGGAACGACCTTGCACGGTAAATCCTTCGAGCCACTATATAAATCAGGTGAGAGTGAAAGTTGTAGCCTTGGGTGTAGTTGTTCCTACAGTGTAACTTGTCAAAAGGACATATAGGTCCCACCACAAGTTACAAGGCTCTTAAGTGAGTCACTGCAGGATGAACTTACGTCTAAAGATATCAAACATTACTAAACACCTTTTATTATAGAATTCTACCCATTCTATTGATTGAGGATATTTGGGAAAAGTTCAGTGCAAGAGCATAGATGGTTTTGCTCCCAAGATACTCACCATACATATTTCCTTGAGTAGAAACAAGGCTTTTTGAAAGGCTACTTGTAGCTTGATAAAAGTGGTGACTCCCCCATCATAGGGAGCATCTATCTATTATGCTCACGCAAGACTTAGTATATCACATCCTTACTTGCCATGGCGGGATTCATAAGGTATGTAGTACCAAAGTCAAAGAAATATCAAGATGTGGGCTAAAAATATCGCAACTAGCCATTTGACCTTAGGGATAAAGTGTGTTTGAGTTGTATTCATCTTGTGTTAGACCAGTAACAATTTGAGCTGACTTCAGGCTTTGGGAAACATAAATACATTTGTAAAAAGGGTCAGCAAAGTTCATGATTGGGTTGATTTAGACCTAGACCTATTTTTGCCTTTTAATGATAAGGGGCAAGGTTATTGTGCTTGTGTGCTTGTTGTGTTTTCTTGTCAAAGAAATTCAAACAATTTTAAACCAAGTATTCATCCAACAAATTTACCTCAAACATTGATAAATAAAACAACATCAAAAAGTGAAACAAGTATCAAGTGTGTATGACCAACACTCACATCTTGATAAAAAGGAGTCTTCATCAAAAGACCACATTGAAAAAGAGACAATTGAGCTCAATAGACAAATTTTACTCTCACACAGAGCCTTCTTGTGCCATATGCACTTGTATCTTCAAGGAAAATCCAACAAATTCGACAAAGAGCCTTTGAAAAATAGAGCTTTTACTTAGTATAGAGCCTTGGATTATCACAAAAATAAAGGAGGCAAGATCAACCCTACTTTATTTCCAAAAATTTGTATCACCTACAACGTAGCTCGAGGGGAACCACCAACCCCTGAGAGAGAGGAAGAAGTAGAAACCCCCTTTGTGAAAGAAAATTTTATTGAGGTCCATATTCTATCCACTTTCACCTTCACACGTCACAAATCCATTCAACTCTCAAAACACAAAAGGGTCTTGTCCTAAGTTCTTTTAAAATGTTGCTTAAATCAAACCAGTAAATCACTTTTAGAGTGTCTCTACATCTAGGATCCATCATCCTAAGAGGCATTTCTACACAGGTTAAAACTAGTTTATGAGTGCATCCTCTCATTGCTAGGTAGCTTGGTTTGTTACACATCTCAAACCTTGCTATACCTTATCACATCAAAATTGTTGAAAACACAAGAGTAATTCACAAAGAACTTTGGTAACATCCAACCTTCAGTGTTAGAGATCCATCTTCTAAACATTTCACAAAACACTTATCTTCCATCAAATATTTCATCACCAACTCATAATCACTTTCACCAACCTCAAAACTTTAAAAAAACATGGCTCAAACAAGATCAATGAGAAACCAACAACCAGAGATCGAAGACGAGGAGGAAGAAAACCTCAACGATTTCCATGAGGTCGTTGGAGGAGGCACAAATGATGAAGATCCTAGCACTCCAACTCTTGAAGATATAGAAAGAGCACAACACAATCCCAAGTTCAATAGACTCTTTGATGAAATCCTTAGAAACAACGCAAATGCTCATTTTCTGAAACTTGCTCAAGAGGGTGCCAAAATACCCTCTAACTTTGATACTGCATAGATACGGAAGACATTTGAACAACATAGCCATAATGATGGTGGAAGAGGTAGGGATTACTTCTGCTATGACCTTAATCATCAAGGGAATCCCCCACCACCTCCTCCTTCAGAAATAGACATGTTGAGACCACAAGTAGAAAATCTCGCTCAACAACTCAATAGTGGTGTGAAGACTATTCGGTTTTCACTTAATGATATTTGTCCCTATCCTTTTGATAGGAACATGCATATGCCACCTTTTCCGTGAAGGTTCAAAACACCTAAGTTTGAAAAGTATAGGGGAAAAGGAGACCCTAGATATCATGTAAGATAATTTCACTCAGCTTGTTTAGAGGTGGCCTATGAGGATGCCTATCTAATGTGCCTCTTTCCTCAGAGTTTGGGAGGCACAACCACACAATGGTTTTCCCAATTACCAGGTGGCATTAGAACATTTGAGTAACTGGTTCAAAAAGTCATCACTCATTACGTACATAACATAGAACGAGATATTACCATGGTAGATCTATGCAACACCAAACAAAAACCAAGGGAGTTGTTCTCAGCTTTCCTACAACGGTGGAGGCAACTATCTAGCAGACGTTCTCTTCATTTTCCTGAACAAGAACTAGTGGAAATATTCATTTCCAACTTGAATGATGAGATGGAATTCCATTTACACATGAAGGGTACCGAGTCCTTCGAGGAGATGATCACTCAAGGACTAAAATGTGAAAGAGCCCTTATGAAAAAGGGACATCAAAATCTACAGTGAACCCAAAGATGGCCCTCGTCCACGTTATAATAGTGATAAGCCCAATTTTTGGAACAAGAAAAAGAACATTGTCAATGATGGGATAGTGGATGCACGAATAGTAAAAATCGCACAACCTATGGTCAGTTTTGCAGGACAAAATCCCCCTCCTAAAAACAACACCATCACTCATCCACAAAATCAAGGTCACAATGCACCACAAGAGGAACCAAGACAACGGCAAAAAAACTACAAACTAAAATGCACATACACACCCTTAGGGGAATCCATCAAAATAATATTGCATCAATTGGTCTCTTCCAATCCTGTGACCCTACTGAAAACATCTAACTATGAACCTCAGGTCAAACCTCCATGGTGGAGAGATAATAAACATTGTGAATTCCACCAGGAAAAAGGGCATAAGATGAGCAATTTCCATCGACTGAAAGATCTTGTTCAAGATTTTATTGACAAAGGAGAAATTTAAATAGAAGGACATGACCCTAAAACATCTAATGACGATCATCTAATGTTCAATATTCCACTTCCATCACATGATCAAAGGGGTCCTTCCACCTCAAGATGAAACACAGATACTACAACTAATTATACACAAGATGCCTATAACTATACTGTGAATCACCTCTATAACATTGACGAACAAGTTGCAACCCTCACCATCAAGGATCCAAAGCCTGCATGCAATGTTGTTACGCGTCATAGAAAAATACCATTTGAGCAGCACCACAAGGAATGACACCATTGCCCAAGCAATATAATCTTGTGGAACAATTGGATAAAGTGCCCGCACTCATTTCCATATTAGAGATTTTGTGCTTATCCCCCTCACACAAAACAATCTTGGATCAAGCTCTCCAAGAAGTGTCAGTCCCCGCCAACCTCAACACAGATCAATTTCAAGCCATGGTTGGCAGCCTCAGGTCATCACCATGCCTCACTTTTTTTGAAAGTGACAACGCTTCATTCCAACAACCACATAATGCATCCCTTTGATAACTCAATGATGAGCAAATGGTACCAAACTGGTACTAAGAGGGGGGGAGGGGGGCGGGGGTGAATCAGTACAGACAAAATACAATCCTAAACCGGTTCAACAACAATTACTCCAAATGACTAGGAAACAGTGACACTGGTTTGAAATAGAGTGCAACTGGTAAAACCCGGAACAACTAAAACAATCATAAACTGATTACTTACTGAGTTTTCCACTCAACTCAAAACTACACTACCATTTCACCCTTATGCATGAACAAGTAATCTATCATCATATCTTCACAATAGCTAGTTCAACATGTTTTATTGACAGGCATAAAACACCGAACCATCATATAAGCATCACAAGATAAAAACATCACATATGACACACATATTTTTCACGTGGAAACCCAATTGGGAAAAACCACAGTGGGGATGAATACCCACAAGCTTGTTGTTGAACTCTTTGGAAGTTCGCTCTATTAGAAGCCTTGTCCGGTTAAAGACATTACAAAAGGTTCTGCTAGGAACCGATCCTGTTAGAGATCACCCGGTTAAGGGATGGCTACAATACCCAATTAAGGGTTAAACCCTGTTAAGGGTACCTTGTTAAAGGATTTCAAGAACTCAATAGCTAAAGGATTTCCAAAGCTCTCTAGCTTTCTAGATCTCAATAACTTTGAGTTGCCCTATTAAGGGCTTTACAGCTAGCCAGTTAAGGCTATCCTATTAGGGGATTTTCCAACTGTTGAGGTGGTTAGAGATCAACAGGTATTTTAATGATCTGGTAACAACACTCAATGCCAATGTAGATCCGCTTAAGCTCCTCTTCACCTTCTGCACTTACACTTTGCAGGTATCACTTCTCTCCTCTGGTCTGGCAAGAATCATGTATCCCTTCTCTTGGATACTCACACACAACTTTTGCCAAAAACCTCTGAAAGAGTCACAACATCGACCTTATAGGACAACAGACAGGTCGGTAGCATAAACCCTAAACCCTAGACCTGTTAGGTTAAGGAATTCAAACGGTTGAATCCTGACCGTTGATTATACTGTATTGAATGCAACAGTCTTGATCCAATCTCAAGACATTCTCCATCATTTGTTTTCCACCGATTTTATGGTGGCTGGTAACCCATCACACGTTATCACCATTTACAGACTTTGCACATTCCTGAGGTAGATAGGAACAATCTCCTTTATGCAAGATCCTTCACACGCACAAGGCTGACGTGGCAACATGATCTGTTCTTCATTACAATGCTAACTCATCACACAATGTCACCGGTTGAGCCATACAGGCTTGAAGCACTTCAACCGAAAACCCTGAAATTGAGACTACCAATCGGTAGTCATACAATGCTTCCATGTGCCGGTTTCCATAACCATATGCCGGTTCATAGTGTTATACCGGTTCTCACATATGTCGGTTCATACCTCTTCAACATATTGACATCAATGACAACATACAATGGCATTATGTCCACATACCAGTTCACATAATCCCAACAATCTCCCCCTTTGGCATTGATAGCAATATACAAAGATATCTCTCCACTTCACATTTTCTCCCCCAATTTCTACAGATATCTTCTCCACTTGACATCTTCTCCCCCTTTGACAACAATGCCAAAGTGGAGGCACAAGCTTCCCTGTTTCATTATGTTGCTCCCCCTGAGGAGTAGCATCCTTCAACACATCAATCCTGAAGAAAGATTTGACTATACAATACATGACTGATGTGGAGCATATACCTTTAGTTCACCTCCTAAAGGGGCAGTACCCCTAATTCACCTCTTAAGTGTGTAAATGTAGTCTTTGGGAGAGGCTTGGTAAATATGTCTGCTAATTGCTCCTTACTGGACACATGCTCCAGTGCAATCTCTTTGTTCTGAACCTTTTCCCGCAAGAAATGATACTTAAGCTCAAAGTGCTTGGTTCTAGAATGTAAAACCAGATTCTTTGAAATATTTATAGCACTTGTGTTATCACAGAATATACTTACTGGCTCAGATATAGGGATTTTGAAGCCTTTCAGTACATGCTTCGTCCAAATTGTCTGAGTGCAATTCATGAAAGCTGCAACATACTCCGCTTCCATTATAGACTGAGAGATACAACTCTGCTTTTTACTCATCCATGAGACCAATCTACCACCAAGGAAGAATGCACCACCGGTTGTGCTCTTCCAGTCATCTACATTACCAGCCCAATCAGCATCTATGAACACTTTCAAGTTGAAGTCCTTGCTATATGGATACCACAATCCATAGTCAACAATTCCCTTTAGATACCTAAGAATCTGCTTGACTGCAACCAAGTGGGATTCTCTTGGACTTTTCTAGAACCTTACTGTAATGCCAACCGCATGTGCAATATCCGGTCTTCTATGCACTACATAATGCAATTTACCAATCATTGATCGGTATTCCTTCTCATCAACCAATGTTGAGTCATCCTCTTTGGATAGTTTACAACCGGTCACCATCGGTGTACCAACCGGTTTGCTATCTTCCATGCCAAAGGTCTTCAACACCTCTTTGACATACTTGGACTGAGTGATAAAGATTCCATCCTTCATCTGTTGGATATGTAGTCTGATGAAGAACTTAATCTCCCCTATGAGTGACATCTCAAACTCTTCCTTCATCTCATCAGCAAACTCGTGACTCATCTTTTCATCTCCACCAAAGATAATGTCATCAATAAATACCTCACAGATCAGGATCTGATCTCCTTCAGACTTCAAGTAGATATTACTATCTTCACTTGTTCTCTCAAATCCAATCTTCACAAGATGGGAATGAAGACGCTCATACCATGCCCTAGGTGCTTGCTTTAGACCATATAAGGCTTTATGTAGCCTACATACCATGTCACTGTCTTCAAATAGGGAAAACCCATCTGGTTGCTCAATATACACCTCCTCTTCAAGTACATCGTTTAGGAATGCCAATTTTACATCCATTTGATATACTTTGAAGCCTTTAAAAGCTACATATGCAAGAAGCATATGAACTCCTTCCAATCTGGCTACAAGAGAAAAGGTTTCTCCATGGTCTTCTCCTTCTTCTTGAGCATATCCCTTGCACACCAATCTGGCTTTGTTCCTAATCATTGTACCATCCTCATTTATCTTGTTTCTGAACACCCATTTGGTGCCAATGACATTTTTAATCTCTGGTCTGGGTACCAAGGACCATGTACCATTTTTATTCTCTGGTCTGGGTACCAAGGACCATGTACCATTTTTCTCTATCTGGTCAAGTTCCTCTTCCATTGCCTTGATCTAGTCTTCATCTTTATGAGCCTCTTTGAATGATTTAGGCTCAAATTCAAAGATCATACATGATTTTTCTCTGATCTTTCTTCCTGTAAGGATTCCTGCATCCTTATCTCCTATGATTTGCTTAGGATCATGATTCAGCTTGACATACCGAGGAATAGTCTTGACTGGTTCTTCTTGCTTTTCCTCTTCATCCTCATATTCATCAGTATCATCATTCACCGGTTCAGGAACACTGTTACTAGTACTTGGTTGACTGACAATTGGTTCCCAGAAGGTTGCAACCGGCTCATTTACAGCTTGCTCACTGTTGGTTTCCTCCAGTTTCTCAGAGGTTTCATCAACTCTCATATTGATACTTTCCATAATTCTCTGAGTCCTATTGTTGAAACACTTGAGAGCTTTACTCTTGGTGGAATATCTTAGGAATATTCCCTCATCACATTTTGCATCAAATTTGCTCTAGTGTTCACTCCTCTTGATGTAAAATTTGCTACCAAACACTCTAAAGTAGCTAACCACAAGTGTCTTACCAGTCCAGTACTCATAAGGAGTTTTATCCTTACCCTTCTTGATGAGTACCCGGTTCATTGTGTAGACTGCAGTGCTCACCACTTCTCTCCAAAAGGTGTGAGCTACCTTTCCTTGAATCAACATGGTTCTAGCTGCTTCAACCACAGTCCGGTTATTCCTCTCTGCTAGGCCATTTTGTTGTGGAGTCCAGGGGGTAGATAGTTGCCTCTTGATGCCAAATTCTTCACAATACTTGTTGAATTCACCGGAAGTGAATTCCCCTCCTTGATTAGTTCTGAGACACTTGATCCTTTTACCGCTTTCCTTCTCCACTAATGCTCTGAAAGCTTTGAACTTCACAAAGGCTTCAGACTTGTCTTTCAAGAATGTGACCCACATCATTCTTGAGTAGTCATCAGTGAGAATCATGAAGTACCTATCACCCTGCACACTTCTAGTTTTCATAGGACCACACAAATCAATATGCACAAGATCAAGCAAGTTGTCAGCGGTGAAAGATTTACCTTTAAAGGTTGAGGAAGACATTTTCCCCAATTGACACTCTCTACACAAGGTATTATCCGGTTTGCTTAGCACCGGCAACCCTCTAACTGCCTTGATCTTACTAGCCTTCACAATGTTATCAAAGTTTACATGACAGAGTCTCCTATGCCATATCCATCTATCATCAAACTTAGCCATAAGACATGTACTTATATTTGCATTCAGATGAAATAGGTTACCTTTGGTCTGCATGCTGGTGGCCACCAATTCACCATCTTTTCCTTTGATTCTACAAACTCCATTCTTGAATTCCAGAGTGAGGCCACTATCATTCAGCTGGGCAACACTCAGAAGGTTGTGTCTAAGACCATCAACCCAGTACACATTGTCAACACTGCTCTTTCCATTCAGAGAGATGGACCCTCTTCCTTTGACCATGCATGGTGCATCATTGCCAAAGCGAACCACACCTCCATCATACTCCTCCAAGGATAGAAACTTGCTCCGATCACTAGTCATATGGTGAGAACAACCACTGTCAATGATCCACTCATTGGAATTATCAAACCAAGAGACAAGAGCCTTCTTGTCTGACACATCTTCTTTGAAAGAAACAAACACAATATCTTCATTTTCTTCATCCTTTGATTCTTCATTTGTGACACCTTCATCAACTGCCACAAAACAGTTTCTTCGGTTTCCTCCTTTGAATTTCTTGAACCTTTCCAGTTTGTCCTTGATATCGCCATTAGGATAGTTTATAGCAATATGTCCTATCCGATTACAAGAAAAGCATTTCAAAGGTAGCTCACCTTTGTATTTACCAGTTCCTTTAGGAAGCTTCCTAGAAAGGAGAGCTTCAAATGCCATCAGAATCTCCTCATCATCCATTTCTCTGCTCTGTCTAGGTTCACCACTAGTGCTAGCTTCTTTTTCTTTTCTGGATGGTATAGCAGAGGCTTTAAAAGTTGATTCAGTCTTTTGAACACTGCCATCAAAACTATTTAGCTCATAAGCTATCAACTTGGCTATGATGGAGTCCAAGGATACCTTAGTCTTATCTATTGATCTTAGCTCCTGAATAGCAGCAACCCTTATTGCATAGACCGGCAATAGGGATCTCAGGACTTTGCTTACCACAGTGGAATCTTCTATTTTACCTCCTACACTCTTGATTTCTCCAACAATTGTTTTTATTCTTATTCCATACTACTGAATGGTCTCACCTTCAACCATTTGCATATCTTCAAACTTCCCTCTCAGGCTTTCTTCCTTAGCCTATTTTACATGTTCATCACCACCATAGATATTTTCAAGAGCATCCCATATCTCTTTGGGATTTACCTTGTCCTGAACATCAATAAACTCAATGTCAGATAGACTACTAATAAGGGCTTCCATGACTTGCCCATTTTCTTGTATCTCTCTCTTTTGGTCATTGGTGAGAGTACCGATAGGGACAACATAGACATTCTCAACATAACTCCAGTGTTGAGCACCCATGCTTCTTATGAATATATCTTCATCCTATCTTTCCATATACCAAAATTTTCCCTGTTAAACTTTGGACCTTCCCTCTTCATCATTTGACTGGGATCTTTACCTCAAGCGGTTAAGCTTACAACATAGAGGACCTAGAGGATGCTTTGATACCAATTGATAACTCAATGATGAGCAAATAGTACCAAACCGGTACTGAGAGGGGGGGGGCGTGAATCAGTATAGACAAAATACAGTCCTAAACCAGTTCAATAGCAATTACTCCAAATGATTGGCAAACAATGGCACCGGTTTGAAATAGAGTGCAACCGGTAAAACCCAGAACAACTAAAACAATCATAAACCGATTACTTACTGAGTTTTCCACTCAACTCAAAACTACACTACCATTTCACCCTTATGCATGAACAAGTAATCTATCATCATATCTTCACAATAGCTAGTTCAACATGTTTTATTGATAGGCATAAAACACAAACCCATCATATGCTTAACAGGCAATAACAAAGCATCACATATGACACACATATTTTTCACATGGAAACCCAACTGGGAAAAACCATGGTGGGGATGAATACCCACAAGCTTGTTGTTGAACTCTTTGGAAGTCCGCTCTGTTAGAAGCCTTGTCTAGTTAAAGACATTACAAAAGGTTCTGCTAGGAACCTATCCTGTTAGAGATCACCCGGTTAAGGGATGGCTACAATACCCGGTTAAGGGTTAAACCCTATTAAGGGTACCTTGTTAGAGGATTTCAAGAACTTAATAGCTAAAGGATTTCCATAGCTCTCTAGCTTTCCAGATCTCAATAACTTTGAGTTACCCTATTAAGGGATTTACAACAAGTCGGTTAAGGCTACCCTGTTAAGGGATTTTCCAACTGTTGAGGTGGTTAGAGATCAATAGGTATTTCAATGATTTGGTAACAACACTCAATGCCAATGTAGATCCGCTTAAGCTCCTCTTCACCTTCTGCACTTACACTCTGCAGGTATCACTTCTCTCCTCTGGTCTGGCAAGAATCATGTATCCCTTCTCTTGGATACTCACACACAACTTTTGCCAACAACCTCTGAAAGAGTCACAACATCGACCTTATAGGACAACAGACAGGTCGGTAGCATAAACCCTAAACCCTAGACCTGTTAGGTTAAGGAATTCAAATGGTTCAATCCTGACCATTGATCATACTGTATTGAATGCAACAGTCTTGATCCAATCTCAAGATATTCTCCATCGTTTATTTTCCATCGATTTTATGGCGGCTGATAACCCATCACACGTTATCATCATTTACAGACTTCGTACATTCCTGAGGTAGATAGGAACAATCTCCTTTATGCAAGATCCTTCACGTGCACAAGGCTAACGTGGCAACATGATCTGTTCTTCATTACAATGCTAACTCATCACACAATGTCACCGGTTGAGCCATACAGGCTTGAAGCACTTCAACCGGAAACCCTGAAGTTGAGACTACCAACCAGTAGTCATACAACGCTTCCATGTGTCAGTTCCCATAACCATATGTCGGTTCATAGTGTTATACCAGTTCTCACATATGTCGGTTCATACCTCTAGAACATATTGACATCAATGACAACATACAATGTCATTATGTCCACATACCGGTTCACATAATGCCAACACCCTTCACATTAAAGGATTTGTATACCAGCATAGAATCAAGCGAGTATTGATTGACAATGGAGTCGTCTCGAATATATGCACCTTGCAGTTGGTCACAGCATTGGAGTATGCGATAGAATCAGTGGATGCGAATAAAAAGATAACCATTAAGGCCTATGATGATGCAGAGCATTCTTCCAAAGGAGTTGTTGTATTACCTATCAGAGTAGGGCCAGTGGTGAAGCATATTGTCTACCAAGTTCTGGACCTTATTTTGCCATATAATTTTTTGTTAGGAAGACCTTGGATACATGCCATGCAAGTCGTTCCATCTACCTATCATCAATGTATCAAGTTTCCCCATAACAGTGTAGAAATCACAATCCTTGGCGATGCAAATCCATTTGCATATTGTAACAATACTAACCATTAGCCAAATATCACCGTACCTAACAACAAAGAAGCTATCCCTTCCACATCATATGTTAATCCAGCCTCTCTTTTTAGTTTGATCACCCCTACCCCAAATCAAGAGAAGTTGAAAATGAAAATGACTAAGGAAGATCCCGGGGAATATAATCTTAGCTGACTCCTTTATGTTGGGCAATTACCCACCTCCCCTAGAACTCATGGAAAGCCTCAAAATTTGCTTCAACCACCACTGGCCAAGAGAGCATGCACATTGGCGTAGTTCGTCCGTGGTAAGAGTTAGGAAGAGGAAACTAGAGATGAGGACCTGGCAGAATGGATCTACAAAGACCCTAGCAACACAAAAATCCCAAAGGCTAAGCTTCCCACTGATAAATATGGAAAAGGCCTCACTAACATGCAAAGAATGGGCTATGATGGCTAGAGTTCTTTGGGACATTGCAAACAAGGACAACACAAGCCCTTACAACCTGAGTTGAAACCCAAAGATAAAACTGGAGTAGGTTTTCAAAAGGAATCTCTTCCTAAGCTTAGATTCAAAGGTAAACCCAACAAACCCATGTATCAAACAGTTACTCCAAGGAGGCCATCCTTGATTATCTCTGCATCACCAACAAAACCCATTGCACCAACAAAACTGATAATCCCATTAGTAGCATCAAAGCCATCAGCAACATCAACAACACCACTAATCCCATCAGTAGAAATAGTAGCACCAACTATACCAACAACACCGATACTCCCAGTAGTAGCATCAACAACATTGATAATCCTGCCAGCAGTGCCACCTCCAAAACTGCATAAACTGTGACCAATAAACTCTTCAATACAAAAGACATCCCAACATGGTATAGTAATGGGATGCGAGAGAGTGATTCAGAGACAGACTCACATGAATGGGAATTTGATTCAATGAATCTAAATACTTCAGATGAGGAAGACACATCACCTCCACCACCTCGTAAAGATATCCCAGCTTATGGAGAGGTATGGATTAAAACCTTTTGGGTTCCTGAGAAAGAAGCAACTTCCATAGATCCTACATCAAATCCTACACCAGAATTTGACAAGGAGAGTACTATCGATGAACTTCACTCCTCTATCTTAACCCTCACTGATGCCTCCTCTGAACTCAACTTAATCGATGAGGTCATGCCTATCATCCACCCCAAACTCATCGACTAGAACCAGACAAATCCCCCATGCCTTGATCACTACCAAAACGATGAGGCGCTCATCAACTTTTTATAAATACGGGATAACATACCAAGCGGGGATCATAAAGCTAGATTTGCCATCGAACTTAATAGCGTAGCGTACTTTGGGGCAAATGCCAAACCTTTTAGCTACAAAAATATCACAATAAAACATGGATCTTCTAGTGAAAACCACATAATGGCACTTTTTGATCCCAAAAAAGTAAAAATAAAGAGCATATCCAAAGGTGAAAACCTCTTTGAGGCGCCTACAGATGAAAGGTTTGACATCCTCCACTGTAGTACAAATCAGGAGAGATCAACGATCCTAATTGAAGAAACAAAAGAATTCAATGTGGGGACCCCTGAGACTCCTCACCAGATACATTTTGCAGCTCTATTAACTCTAGAGGAACAACCAAATTTTGTGGAATTATTCTGGAAGCATCAAATCAACTTCGCATGGTCTTATGCAGACATGCCTGGCTTAGATCCTAATTTTTTCATGCATCACCTAAGCATGGCAAAAGGAGCTAAACTTGTAAAACAAAAGCTCAGAAAGATGCACCCATAGATTGTTGTTCTTGTCAAGGAAGAACTCAAAAATCTCTTAGATGTTGGTTTCATCCGATCAATCGATTATGCAAATTGGATCTCCAACATTGTACCTATCAGCAAGCCTAATGGGGGCATCTGTATATGTACAAACTTTAGAGATTTGAACAAGGCATGCCCTAAAGATGACTTACCCTTACCAAACATTGACTTGATTGTCGATCTAACAACGGTTCATGCACTGCTTTCTCTTATGGATGTCTTTTCAGGGTACAACTAGATCAAGATTGCTCCAGAGGATCAACATAAAACTGCTTTCACATGCCCATGGGAAAGCTACTATTGGAATGTGATGCCATTTGGTCTAAAGAATGTAGGGGAAACCTATAAAAGAGATATGACTACCATCTTTCATGATATGATGCACACCATAATGGAAGATTATGTCGATGATTTACTAGCTAAATCATTAACAAGAGAAGGTCATCTAGCAATACTGGGTCAAATCTTTGATAGATTAGAGCAATACCATGTTTGTCTTAATCCAAAGAAATGTGGCTTTGGAGTAACCTCCGGGAAACTCTTAGGATACATTATCTCAAGCAAGGGCATTGAAGTAGATCCGGCAAAAGTCAAAGAAATCATGGACATGCCACCTCCCTAGAATATCAGTTAGTTAAGGACACTACGAGGGCAGCTACAATCAATTTAGAGATTCATTGCACAATTGGCTAATAAGTGTCATCCCTTCACGCATCTATTACACAAGAATATTTGCTTTCAATGGGATACAAAGTGCCAACAAGAATTCCAAATGCTTAAGGACTACCTAATGCATACATTGTTGGTGATCCCACCAAATCCAAATAGACCTCTATTGCTATATATTTCAGCTACATATACAACATTAGGAGTATTGTTGGCACAACACAATGCAGAAGGAAAAGAATGTGTTGTATACTATATATCTCGCACATTGGTAGGCTATGAACTCAATTACAACCTATTGAGCAAGCTTGCCTAGCAGTAATTTTGGCAGCCACCAAATTGAGGCACTACATGTTAACACACAAGGTACAACTCATCACCAAAATCGATCCACTCAAATACCTACTCAGCAAGGTAGCATTGACAGGCCGCTTGGCCAAATGGGTCATGATCTTGAGTGGATTTGATATAGAATATGTGGACCGCAAGGCTATCAAGGGGAAAGCTATTGCAGATTAGTTGGTCAATGCACCCCTTGCAAGTGACCATCCTCTTGTTTCAAAATTTTTGGATGAAGAGATCTTCATGATCATAGCTACACAACCTTGGAAGCTCTATTTTGATGGCTCATACACTAGACATGGCTCGGGGGCAAGTATTTTTTTCATCACACCTCAAGGTGACAACATCCTGAAGTCATACAGGCTCACTTTTCTATGCACCAATAATATAGCAGAATATGAGGCCTTAATCACAGGACTCGGATTGGTTATAAAATGGTATCTAAAAGAGCTACATGTATATGGAGATTCTCAACTAGTCATCTGACAAGTCATCGATGAGTACCAAACTAAGGATGATAAGCTCATGTCATATAAAAGGATGGTGGATAGTTACAAAGAATCATTTACAACTATCACATTTGAGCAAGTACCTAGAGATCAAAATCAAGCTGTCGACGCAATGGCTACAATTTCATCTCTCCTAGATCTTCCACAAAATTTGACATGCTACGAGTTCTTGGTAGAACAGCTTTGGATCCCCGCATATGATATCCCCGAAATTGAAATGATATGTTGCCTTGTCAGTTCCAAATCCCCATGGTATGGTGAATTTTTCACTTACCTCCACCAACCAATCTAATAACCAACGAAAAACATTCATCCGCCAAACTGCTCGATACACCATCATTGCCGAAACCCTATACAGGCGAAGTCTTGATGGTACTCTCCTTCGATGTCTGGAACAAGATGAGATAACAAAGGCCTTGGAAGAGGTACATGAAGGAATTTGTGGGGATCACTCAAGCTGTCCTTCCCTAGCAAAGAAATCATGCGCACTGGATACTATTGGCCCACCATGGAAAAAGACTCCTACTATTTTGTCAGAAAATGCAAGAAGGGCCAAGTTCATAGAGACCTGATGCATGCACCAGCATAGGAATTGCAACCAATCACAACACCATGGCCCTTTTGTCAATGGGGACTTGACCTTGTGGGTAAAATCCATCCATCTTAATCCAATGACCATAAATTTATCATTACCACCACCGAATACTTCACAAAGTGGATTGAAGTCATTCCACTTACCTAAGTCACCGACAAGAAGATCGCCTCATTCATCCTTAATTACATCATCTGCCGGTATGGTGTACTCATGTCCATCATCACAGATAATGACCTTCCTTTCAAAAATCAGGATGTCTGTGAGCTTTGTGAGAAATTTCACATTCAACACCACTTTTCCACCCCCTATTACCCACAAGGAAATGGTCAATTCGAAGCATCAAACAGGAACATATTGAGGATCCTTAAAAAGACAGTCAATGATGCTAGTCATGATTGGCACATTCGATTAAATCCAACACTATGGGCATATCGAACTAGCATTAGAACCCCTACAGGCGTAACTCCCTACTCACTAGTCTATGGAGTAGATGCTATCCTGCCTATTGAGGTTGAAATACCATCTCTATGGGTCTCTTTGCACAATTTGCTAGATGATGAAGCCTACCGGGTCTCTCATCTTTAGGACTTGGAACTGCTTGATGAACGATGACAAGCTGCATACAACCACCTCAAAGCCTATCAACAGTGCATGAGCAGAAGCTACAATCATCAGGTGAAACCTCATACATTTGAGGTAGGTGATCTTGTTCTCAGGGAGAACCCTCGCAACCAGCCAAACAGAGAACATCAGGGCAAGTTTGAATCCAACTGGCTGGGTCCATATGTTATCATTGTTGTATTTGGATCTGGGGCATATCAGTTGGCAACTTCAGAAGGGGAACTGCTAGCAGAACCAATCAACAACATGCACCTCAAAAGGTTTCATACATAAGTTGTGCAGAGCATCAAGATCCTCCGTATATCAGAAAATACCAAAAACATTCAAAAAAATATCCTGAAGAAAATACAAAAAAATCAAGAAAATAGTAAAGAAAAATCATACATCCAAATGGTGAAACCCACTTTGGTGGCACCTTGGGTAAGTACGATGGTGAAAACCTGGCAAATAGGCGCCACTCGTAAAGGCTATGGCTCCATTGTCTAGCAGAATTGTTGCGATCACATCCATTGCATCCATCCATCCGTTATTTAAACGATGGCTTATCATTGATCTGCAATTAGGGTTAGTACTTCATGTGTTCAGCATCCCGCTTTCATAGTGATGTCTAAACTAGGGACAATTCTCTTAAGCTATTGATGGAAGTGGATTCTACATTACTTGTGATTCATTGAGTTCTTCATTCAAATTTGGCTAGAAATAATACCAAAAACATTCAAAAACACTCACAAAATTCAAAAACATTCAAAACACTCACAAACATAAAAAATCAATCAAAAACATTGCAACGCATATAATATCATTTGTACATACACATCGCAACAGACACCAAACAAACATTTTGAGCTACTCAAATGATGATCACTTATCAAATCAACCAACCAATCAAAACATCTACACACAACTATCTTCACAAGGACGCATATTTCGTCACAGATAAGACATGGTAACATTTTCTTTGACAAGAAAATTTTGTTTAAGCTGATAAGTACTTGGTCAGTTTGTTATTTATTTATTCATATCAAGTTCCTACGTTACGCCAGGATATCCACAAGTGATTAGAATAGTTGGGATGGCTCCTGATATCTTTTTCTTTGTTTGTTGTCTACAGATTGTTCCAATTAAGCTTTGGGGCATGTACTAATGGTGCCTACGTGAGAAGTTCACTAAGCTACATGATCATATGCAAAAATAAAGTCATGGATCACTATGGCTTACTAACTACAATGCATACCTTGACCATTTGCGCATGAACTAGAATGGAAGGTAACTTTTCCTTGTCTATAAATGCATGCTTACAGGTGAAATGCTCAAACTTGGTTCCATCTACCTTGGCCAAGGACGGTACTACCATGCTCGATGATGAAAATAAAGCATTGTGAATAATCTATGGATCTTCATTCCATCTCATCTATTTATATTGCATTCCGTTGCATTCCACCCATTCATACATCCATATAGTTGCATATCATTCATACATAGTAATGACAATGGATTTTTTTTTTTTATCTTCTTCCATAGGAATGAGTCCTAGGTACTCCATACCTTCTATCTAACATTGAATCCCCCCTCACCCTTCCCATCTCTGTCATCAACATAATCCCTTCATCAGTTCCCATCAACCCAATCAAGCAAGTTACTCTGTCTACACATGTACATCGACTCATGCACACCTAGACTATCAACATATACTTTTTTATTAAGTAACTTCGGGTCTCAACAGGTAATCAATTATGGAAAACCTAGACTACAATAGGCATTTACATCAATTACCTAGTCTCAATAGGGCTACTATGATTCACCACAAACAACCTACAATGCAAACACTATCAATTGATCAACCAATCAAACACAATCAACATAGACAATTACATCAATTGTCTAAGTCTCAACAAGTATTTTTCTTCATATACCTTGACTTCATCGGACAATTACATCAATTGTCTAAGTCGCAACAGGTCACTTTGATTCACTTACTCAGACTTTATCATGTCCAAGCGAACAAGTGACATCAACTGTCACACTTTGACTCGACCGGGGCAATTTAACCGATTGCACCAGATTGTCCAACCAATCTTGATCAATTGTATAGTATCAATCAAAAGAACACACTACCTTTGCATTGTATTTCTTGCATGACCTAAGGGTACTCACTGGCTTTCCGTTTCTTCGTATTCATTCCGTTTTCTCTCAGTCTTTCACCATTATTTATAATTTCTTCTATTATACCTCCCCCCAACTTCTTTCTCTTTTTCGAGAGATCGCCCGATTTTTCAAAAAAATTCGGCCCATCTCTCGAGGGGGCATACCACCCACTAAATTAATATTTATGGGGCATATTTCTTCACACCTATTTTTCTTTCTTTGAAATGATGCGATAAACCTCACCGTCTCAAAGAGGGGCAAATGTAGTTACATAAATCTGTCCACTTAATTAAATGAATATTTAATATTTATTTGATTATTTAACCATCAATAATCAGTTAATTAAATTAATATTTAATTAATTCATCCTCAACCTCTTCTCCTATTAATTAAATAAATTATTCAATTTATTGAAATTAATTCACTAAGCCACACTCAAAATCAATTAAATGAATAAAACACATTTAGTTAATTTAACCCCCTTTCCTCTTTTAAATAAATAATAAAATACTTATTTAAATCCCTAAACTACCCCACCCCCCCATTGGCATTCTCCTACATATGCAAGTTGTGCCTATTTTGTTGAAATAAAGTAATTTTATTTTAATTAAAATCCTATTTTTCCTCACCCACCAAACCCACTTGCATCCTAAACCCATTCTAGATTCTTCTAAACCAATCCTAATTAGCCTAATCACCTTCCTAATTATTGTCACTATCCTAAGCAACTTGAAGTCACATCTCAAAGCCTCCAAAGTCTTTGAAAAGTATTAAATGCTTTATGTCTCCAACAAGTTAACCCCTAAAGTCTTCCAAACCATCAATGGTTCTTACATGACCATTTATGGCTCTTACATAACCATTAATGGTTAAATTCAAATCACCCACATGGTTAGAAACTTTCCTTCTAACTCATGGGTCTCTTCAAGCATTCTTTGCTTTGACCATGGTTATCCCCACTAACTCTTGCATAAGAGTTTGTCCATTGGATAAAGGCATTATTCATTGGATAAAGGTTTTTATTCATTCAATTCAAGCCTAACCTTACCTCCCAAGCTAGCCTTCATGTCATCTCAAGCATTTAATGCTTCTTCCCTCTCCTCTCAAGCCATCTCATGATGACATTTGTCATCCTAGGATTGGGTTGAAAGCCCTCACATGGATCACAAACCCATCAATCTTGACCCTTGTTGAGATTACTCAATCTCAACTATCCATTGCCCTGTTCTTCCTATAAATAGAGCCCATTTCATATGCATCTAACCTATACTAAAATTGAGAGAGCATTTAGGAGCAAATCATATCTAAATTGTTATTTTGGCTAAAATCAATATAGATTAATTAGGTGTTTTCTCATATCTAGTTTGTTTGCATTTGCATAGTCTTTTATCTTCATTATTCATAAATCTTGAATCTCCATAAGACATCCATAGTAGTGCAAAAGTTGAGGCCTAAACTCGTGTAGAACTTGGAGAGGAGAGGAACAAGGGAGGAGCATCTATGAGCATGTTTGAGAGCATTTGGGAGGGTATAGTGTATTTTCTCCGTTTTTGTATGCGTTCTATAATATGTTTGATATCTCTCTTGATATGCATGCTTAGGATTGTAGTTTCTTTGGTATTTCATTTATGATTGATACTACTAACACTAATGTTTGACTTGTCTTGTGTTCCTAACATCCTTTTTGCAGTGAATCAATATGTTATTTGTAAATCCTACCTTTTACTTGACATCTAACTTTTAAGTCAAAACTATAAAGTCTATCAATGTAACCAATAAGAACAACTTAGATATTCAATAGAGGTTTACTTAGTCTATTATGATACGGGGCACTCTACCATTACTTTACCCTTGTGGTGTTACATTTTAATTTAATGATAAATTATTTTTAGTTAATATTGTAACTTGGTAATGGTTTAACCATGGATTCCATGAGATTATTTTAGCAAATTAGTTTTGTCTAGGAATAAAGTAGGAAGAACAATATAGGACATGTATACATCAACTTTTCCCTTGTTATGTAAAATTATAAGATACAATACTATCCACTTTTTCCTTGGTATTAAATAATCTCAAGGGAAGGCTTTATTTATGGCTTTCGTGTAATTATTTTAGGGTTTGATTTGTATAGAAAATTAGAAGTTAAAATACATTTTATTTTTCATGCTACCCATGCTTACTGTATACATATAAAATTGGCTATGAGCAATTAAATAAATATTTAATAATTATTTTTCTATTAAATAGTTAATTTGAAAAGATTAATTTATTTAATTCATTTCATATCCTTCTATTAATTAATTTAATTGAAACATTTTATTAATTAATTTGTTATATCATTTTCTTCTAATCAATTAATTAAATATCTAATATTTAATTATTCCTCTATCTACTATCCTATAACCTCATTAATTAAATAATTTCTTAATTATTTAATCTCTTTTCCAACTCACCTTTCATTCTCGACATCACTTCTTCTTTGCCAACTCATCCATCATGTGGCTAAATTAATTCAATAAAATAAAATAAAATAAAATCATTTATTAGCCACTTATCTCCAACTTCCAAAATAAATGAAATATTGTGTAGGCACACATCTTTCCTAACTTTCTTCTATATTCTCTCCAACATCCCTATATCTTAGGAGGACTTGAGTCCACTTGTCCTCTCATTCCTACATCTTCTCCAACTATCCTATATCCTCTCAAGTCTTCAACTCAGTCAAGGTGAGATGAGCAACACTTGTATTCTCCTTCCCCCTTTCTCTCAACCTTCAACTTCTTGCTCATAGCCATCCAATTTGCAAGATTTGATCATGACTGTTGATCTCTACCACCTAAGCTTATGCACTCAAAAATCTATAAAAAGAGGTCTCCTAAGCCATTTTGAAACTAATAGACTAATAGCTAATCATATAGTCATTATAGTAGTTTTGTATCTTGCATTCGTGAGTTTAAGTTTGAAGCAATTAGAATTTTAGAATTCTTATCATAGCTTAATATCATGTTAGCTTAAATCATTTGCATATGCATATCATAGTATCAATTAACTATCAGTCCATTCTTCATATGTCATCTTGGAAGCTACCAGTGCTTGTCTGAGAGCAAATCATTTGCAACTACGAACAATGGAGTTAGGACACAATGAGGTGTAAATCATGGAAGGTATATTCTTGTTTATTTTATTTACTTCATGTCACTTCATTGGTTGAAGTTAAGTTTCATGTAGCTTTCATTTTTATATTTTATGATGGACTAACAAGTTTCAGGACATTTCTTTGGAGTTCAACTTTAACCTCAACACTTACTTTATTAATATTTGATATACATTTCACAAATCATGAACATAAGATGTACAAGTTGAAAATTTTAATGGGATCCACATTTTCTTTAATAAATAAAAAATCAATAGAAAGCAGTAAAAAATATAAATGAAACTTATACATGATTTTGATTTGTGCATCTTAGATATTTAAAATGTGTATTTTGTTAAGAAAATGGTTTATCTACCTTAGAATCACCTAAGGTTACAATTTATGGTACAATCACCTAAGGTTACAATTTATGATAAGTTTGGATTTGAGCATAATTACCATATTGCTGTAGATTTAACATTCCTTATTGCTAAAAAACAATCATAAGACAAGAAAAAAAATTGAACATAAAATTTTTAAGTTTAAAATCTCCTTATAATTTTCAATAGTACCCATGTGATATTTTAGGAAACTCCCCTCATAGAACCACATCCTAAATTTATTAATGAATCTTAAAAGCATCCTTTTTCACAAGGATGTAGAATCAAAACTAATCCATTGGGCACAAAGTCAAAAAAATAATTACAGGACAATAAATATATGAATGCAAGCCTTTCAAAATCAATCAATATATTTACCAAATCAAAGTCCCAAATCATTACAAATGAGTTGAGCCACCTAAAAATTGATGCAATGAAATCAAGGACTACAAATGAGAAAATGAAGGAAAAAATAGTATTTTCACTTTTAGGCTAGAACTTGCAATTTTCCACCATTAAGGGTGCTAGTACTCATAAGTTGCCCGACATGTATTCATCTAAGTTCTGTCATTAGAGGCATTTTTGGTCAAGTCTTGCAAGTACTTTTTTTGTGTTAAATAAATGTAAAATATAAAGAAAAAATTACAATTAAGAACTACAAAAATAAACTATACAACACATAATAATAGTGTTAACTACTAGAATACATGCATAGAAGAGTCATTGAAGAGAAAATAATCAAGATTGAGTTGTACAAAGAGAAACAACAATGAATAATACCAAAAAACAAACATAGGATTGACAATTACATAAGAAAATTGTGCATACTATCACTACAACAACCCAATGACAAAAAAAAATAGTTGAAGAGGAGAAACCTACTAAAGAAAACTCTGAGAAACATTTAACTATGTATAAAAGACCTTAATCCTTACAGTGTGCCAACCTTCTTTTCACTTAGTAGCTTCTTAACTTGCCATTTTATTTGTTGAATTTAAAAGTCCATATTAAAATTTATCTTAGCATTGACCTAAAGTTGAGAAAATAAAAAAGTAATACAATGAAAAAGATTAGAGTGAAGTCTAAAAAATACAACTTCTTGGTGATCATTATGGTTATTAAAGATAGCTTTAAACCTATTTCTCCATATATGCAATAAAATGACATATCTAACAGCATCAACAATAATATTACCTAATAACACAACCCCAAGAAGTGCCTCTTTCCAACTTGATTTGTGATGAAAAAAAAAAAATAGCAAGCAAGTCATTAAACACAACATTCCACTATTTTTTAACAAACTGGCATCCCCAAAAGATATGCCTTATGCTTTCCTTACTATGACAAAATGGGCAATTGATTTGTTGTATTATGATACATTTCAACTTGTCCTCTATGGACAATTTGTAATGTAGAATCTTCCAAGCAATTAATTAAACATCTGGATTCACTTTAGTTTTCAATACTTGAGCATATAGCTTTGACCAAAAGTTTTGACTGAACCTACAATTCCATTTGAAGTTCAATCAAGACTTTAAGAAAAAGTCAAGAAGTAGCTACAAGTAACATTCTTTAAGGGGAAAAATTCAAAAGGATATGATGAAAAACATAACCAATCTTTGAAGAAGTTGCATTGGATAGGGGTACAAAACTTCATAGACAATTCCGACAGAATCAGAGATTGCATAAAAACCAAAAACTCTTTGTATTTGATGCTCGAAATGAATTGAGTTTAAACTGTATACCAAGGTAACTAGCTCATTGTTAGAAAATCCCAAAGGTCTCCAATGTTCTAGACTCCTCTATTAAACAAAATATAAAATTATTTTAGAAACCTTAAACCTAGGGGTTGATCCTAATATAGAACATGTTTATTCCACCAAATAGAAAAGGTAGAGAAGTTGAACCCATGGTGGATAATTTTATCTCCATTTTAAAAGGCGATAAATATGTTGCCAAGCCTTCCATATAGACTAAATGGGAGGTTTGTAAGGAAAGCAATGTGCAGAAAACGCTCTCCTATCATCAATTCTAAGG